>NC_132794.1:75946605-76254355 GCF_048418805.1 Vulpes vulpes | reverse complement strand
CTTCGGTCTGTTAATCATGTTCTGAAGCTCTGAGGTACCAGAGATCCCACTGAGCTCAGGATGACTACAAGGTGGGTAAGATACTAGCTCCGAATTCTGCACCTTAATATCAGCCACTGCACCTTGACCTTTACCTTACGGGTTTGGTCTGGGAAATGTGCCAAACTACCTCTGGGGAGCTAAGCAAAGTGAAAACTAGTTTTATTAACTCTTTGAGGATCAGGGCAGCACAACCTACATTCCACATAAAGATTCGTTTTCATAAGCACATTTTAAATAAGTACACTGGTATATTAAGTCACCAATTAAAATAATCACCAACTATAAAGCACCATGCAAAGAGAGCTGATGAAAGTAAAATCACAAGGAATTGCAAATGGATGCTAAGATGTTTAATCAGCAGTGACAGCAGAGTCTAAAAGGAAGAATTAAAAAAAAAACACATATGTCACGTCTTGATGCTTGAGGGAGGAACAGCTCTTTGTATGATGAAAATGGTAAAAGAGAGATGGGAAAGGGAGAGGCTTTGAGGGTTCAAGCTTAGATGTGGTAACATGCTATGACTAAAAAATGAGAAAGAATTGAGAACAGCACCAGAAAAGGTTGACTCAGTTACTACGTATCAATAGACAAGTTGTCTAGGAAGAAAGAAGGAAGTAAAATCTGACAATTTATCTAAGGCATATTAATTTTATAAGAGAATATAACTTTTAACCATTTTTTGTTTCATATTTAGATATGAAGTCAGAAAACCCTCCCAAATAGTAAAATGACACTTTCCAAATACAGACTTTCTCTCCTAACAAACTGGGCTCACCACCAATATTTCATCTAGAAATATTTTTTTCAGACACCACTAATTTTAATATATATCCTGATTTTCATCTAGAAATATTTAAGATAATGGAGAAAACACCAAAAATGGGAAGCAGAGAACCAGGTTCTGATTCCCTATTACTTGATCATCTGTACAAACAAACATCAGGAAGGATATAATGAGCAAAACGAAAATTTCCCCTATTTCATCCATGAGACAGGTTTAAAAAAAAAATCTTTAAAATGAAATGACAAGAAAGCTACTAGAATTTCTAATACACTATATCTTAGTATACCTTGAAATAAAAAAATATGACAAGGATAACTATATATTTTTTTTCAGGTAAGTACAATTTGATATTCATTGCTACAAAACAGAACTATTAACTGATAAATGGCCCACAAAGAAGAAGTTGTGGCTTTTCTTTTTCTACTGGTTAAAATAATATTGAAACAATCCCCAGCTCTCTAGCGGTAGGTAGGATGTCTAAGTAACTATGGCGTTGACATCGAGGTCCCTAATTGTCAGGCTGGGTCAAATGGTGACTTAGCCTGCTCTTCTCCAGGAGCATCCACTCTGTTTTCATTATGGAAAACAACACAAGTTTGCCTGGAGCTCAAACACTTCAGTCGACTTTTTCATTAATGACCAGTTTATAATTGAGATTTGGAATATCTGACCCGACACTTAAAATATCACATCATGATTTCCACAAAGACATCTCATTTTCCAAATGTGGAGAATGAACTTAAGGTATTCAAAGGAAACCGTAACATGGTTACAGGTTGGTCTGTTATACAAACGAATCCCTTGGTAAGGTTATCTCTTTTCAGTCTGCAACATTCATACATAATTCAAAGCTGCACAAGCAATCTCCTGTGGGAAGCTCCCTTGGCTTACCCAGGTGGTAGGTTTAATCATTACACCATCAAATAAAAATGATCTTTTTTTTTTTTCCTGGCAAATTCATTCCAGACAGATTTTTGTAAAAATTCTGTTAAATGTCTGAATGTACTTTTTAAAAAGGCAAATCAAATTCTGCATTAGCGTCCTTTATGCATCCAAGTATTTCCACAATTTCAACTTTATCTTCAAACCCAACCACTTCCATTTAGCTTCAGAAGGGACAGTAAATGAAATCAAGCTTCTACAGAGACTATCTGCCTCTTTGGGCAAACGGTATTCTAAATTCCCATTTGCTAGCTCTCTTTGGCAATGACATGTGTCTCTATTTGCTCAAGACAGTCAATTAACAAATGTGCGATTTTCAAAACCTGTTTTTACCCCTAAAATTCAGATCAAAGCATATCAGAAACAGCATATCACAATTTTGTTAACTGTCTTCAGAGCTGCATATTTCTGGGGTTGCTGGGGATGATGGACATTTGCAGAAATGGAATATATACCAACACATGTGGAGAGTTCAAACTTATCAAATCTCACACCTTTAATCTATCAGAAGGAGGAAAATCTCCATCTCTTCCTGTCTCTATAACCCCCGCCAATGTGACATTTCGTAATCCTATCTTAGTTTCCAGGTCATCAACTTGATTTTGCTACATTTTCCAATTTCTGGCATTCTCAGGTAGAAAAGTGTCGTGTCCACTGATCACTATCTTAGTGTCTCCAATTTTCCACTAAGCCTTCTGTAGTCTTCCACTGAAAACTTCAAACTTCTTCTCCTGAATAGAGATTAACCTTTAACTGAGATCTCATGAGTTCTTCCTAACATGTCTGCCAGAGGCTGGTCAAACAAAGGTGCTCTTACTGGTGTGAATGAAGTGGCAAGGTCTTGGAATGGGGAAGACTGGCAGCCATGTGCAAGGTCTTGAATAGACTCTAATTTTCAGACATTGCATGGTTTCACTTTTTTTCTTTTTAAAACGGATACGAATAGCAAATTAAAAATGTCTTTAAGGCACCAGACTGTAAGACAGCAAAGCAGATAAAAACACAGGCCACTGTAAATCACTGTCATCTTCATAATACTAAGAAAAATTACAGTTTTAAAATCCTATGAAATTCAAAGTCAGAATGGTATCTGTGCTAATTAACAGAAAAGATAAACCAATCTTGGAAAAGAGCAATAAAAGAAGGCTTTCTCAATAAGAGAGTTACAGGAAGAGCTTCTCATCATCATTTAGGCCTTGGCTCACTTCTAAAGAATGGTATGAGATCCTGATGTATATTTCCTGAAAACGCAAGATTTAGGAGAAAATACAAGCCTCTCCAAGAGGGACTACCCAAGGGAGGATCTGGGCCCTTGACTTTTTAGGCATGCCCAGAAGCACTGGAGAAGCAAGTCACTATACCTTTTCCACTTTCCTCTTATCTCCCCCAACTGCCTGTCTGCCCTTGGGGTCAGGGGAGGGAGTCATTTGCCTCAGGTAACACAACTGGTAAAGCTGAGATTAAAACCCAGCAGTGGGCAGCCCGGGTGGCCCAGCGGTTTAGCGCTGCCTTCAGCCCAGGGCGTGACACTGGAGGCCTGGGATCGAGTCCCACGAGTCCCACGTGGGGCTCCCTGCATGGAGCCTGCTCCTCCCTCTGCCTGTGTCTCTGCCTCTCTTTCTCTCCATGTGTCTCATGAATAAATAAATAAAATCTTTAAAAACAAAAACCCAGCAGTTCAGATCTAGGATCCATGCTCTAAAAAGATATACTATTCTGCTTCTCAGTTTATCGATGAGGTAACCAGGAGCAGAGCTCGCCCAAGACGATAGAACTAATAAATGGTGAAAGCAGGATTCAAATCCAGGTCTGAGTGATCTCGAAGTCAATGTTCTAAAATACTATGTCAATTGTTATCAGGCTTTAACGTGCCTAAGAATTACCTTGCGAATTAGCAAAGATGCAGACTTGCAGCTCCCACTCCCCAGGGACGGATTTAACAGCTCTGGAGGACAGCCCAGGAATCAGAATTTATACAAACACTCCAGGAGATTCTGACACAGTTGGTCCTTGGGCCACACTCTGAGAAAGTATATTTACGTCCCCTTCCCCAGGAGAACAGGGCAAGAAGTATAAAAAGGATCAAGATGCAAAAAGTAAGAAAATTTTAAGTTATGAGCATCACTGCTCAGAAGTGATATAGCCCAGAAGTGACATAAAGGGAAATAAAATAATTTAAATAGTTACAGATGAGAGATTCACAATGGGCTATTAAAAAAGGGTGTGTGTGTGTGCTGTTTTGAAACTAATCCTTACCTTCTGGGATTTATTCTTTGAATACAATTATACAAACTCACACAATGTTAGAAAATAAGGATTTGGTCTAGTATGACACTGACGATTTTTATTTGAAGCCCTGGCTGGATAAAGTTATCTCTGACAGTAAGCAGCGGCATCTGTGACAGCAGCGATAGGCTGAGAGTCCTGACAGGCAGCGCCACCTCAATTCCCTAGTATCAACAGAGGACGGGATGAGCACGAAGGGCAGACCCCTCTGACTGAGAAAGCTGCTACCAGCAGGGGACCTCAGACCTGTATCCTCTACTTAGCTGGCCACGGTTCTCCTCCTAGAATCTCTGTATTGTTCCACTGTTCCTCTGTTCTACATCCTTGTGACCCATCAAGGTCGCATCTGAACTACCTATGGGTCTTCAAGGCCTTGTACAATGAGGCTGCAATGTACGTTTCCAGCCTTATTCCAAACTTTTCAAAACACAAACCCAATGTATGTCCACACTGTAACTCCCTGTCTCTTGGACACACCATATTCCCCATCTTTGCTGAAGCTACTTTCCCTCCTAGAGCAGCCTCCCTTCTTCTCTCCATCCATTTCAGACCCAGACAGTCATTAAAGACTCCTCAGGCCTCATGCTGCCCAAGAGGTCTTTGTGCCCGCAGGGACTCTTCCTTCTCTGAACACCCACAGCAGGTGTTCTGGGTGAACGTTTGTGTCTCCCCTCCCCGAATTCATATGTTGAAGCTTGAAACCCCAGTGTGGCTATATTGGGAGATGGGGCCTCTAAGGAAATAATTAAGATGAAATGAGGTGATAAGGTTGGGACCCTGTCAGATAGGACTGCTATACTGACGACAAAAGATACTACAGAGCTTGATGTGTCTCCCTTCCTATACACAATTCACCAAGGAAAGTGAGGACAGAGCGAGGATGTGGCCGTTCTGTAAGCTAAGAAGAGAGCCCTCACCAGAAACCAATTCAACTGGAACTTTGACCTTGGACTTCTGGCCTCCAGAACTGTGAGCAAATATATTTTTGTTGTTTAAGTCTGTGGTATTTTATTTATGGTAACCTGAGTAGACTCCTACAAAGAGACTGAGAATTACAGCAAACACTCAGTAAATAGCTGTTGAATGAATCGAATCAGGTGGGATCTAAAGAGCAAAACACCCGAGGATGTCACTTAAGGATCTGGATCCACACTCCTCCCAGTAAAACTTTGTCCTGTACCACTATGGAGAATGGGGTCAGGACAGGTTCCAATGTGGAGCAGAACATCTCCCTGATGCAGACTGGAGCTCCATCCATGTGCCAGCAGCACAGAAAGGAGTGGGGGTGGGGAGCTGATCGGCGTGCATTGCTGTCCTCGTGTTGTGTTTTTTGGCAAGCCTTTCTCCCTGCTGCTAACAAATCACCATTATAGAAGCACCATATAAGAACCAACTGCTTGTGATGGAATTAAACCTTTAAATATTACCTGATAACTCTAATCAATACTGTACTGCAGTTATGCTAAATAATCACTGGCTGAAACTGTGGCCTAGAGGTCTGAATACAGGCCTGGAAATTAGAAACTCAAATTTCATCGCAGCACTGCCACCACGGCTACTCTGCCCCTGCCTCCCATTCATCTATAAAATGAGTATAGTGACATTTATAGGAGTATGTATTAATTAGGAAATTCACATAAAGTGCTCTGAAGAGAATGAACAACTATGTTCAACTATGCCAATGCTGAGTACCTTAAAACTGCCTGACAGCTCAATGAATCAGTACCTATCCCTTACTGGTCACAGACGTACCACCTTCTTGCACTCAGGCCGACTTTATAAAAGACATGGCAGGTTCAGCAATCACCAGCAAGAGTGCAAAAAAAAACAAAAAAACAAACCACTTAGGGGCCAAACACCTCTGAGGTCGAAGTCTGGCTCTGCAACCTCCTGGCATAGCAGTGCTGGGAATGTTGATGAGCCTTCGTTTCTCAGTGCCCTATAAAATAGGAAGGATGCACTGTCATAGATATTGGGACAACTGAGATAATGTGGGTGAAAGTGTTTTAAGAATTATATAGTAAGATCCTGGAGTTTAACTTCAGATACATTAGGAGAACAAGGAAACAAAACTGACCCCAAAGGTGGGGGAAGTCTCAGCTGGAATATTCACTTTGGAATATATTCATTATGAGACTCTAAGCAAGTGGCTTACTTCTCTGGAGTTTTATCATCTTCCATAAGGGAAAGGAATGTAAAGCTGTCTGAAGACCACCCCATCATGGTGTGCACAAACATAACCATTCTGCATCATTCTGTGATTAGGACAAAGAGATTTATTAGCTCTTTGTAAAACATGATTATTTAAAATTTCAATAGTAAGGGCTTTATGAACTCAATCTAACTTTAGGAACAGTGTGTCAGCAAATGCAGATGTGATCTTTATAAATGCTTATAGTCCAGAAGCTTCTTTACAGGAAGGAATATGTGATCAGGAGATCAAGCAGCTACTTTCAGCTTCTGTCTTCAATTTTTTTTTAAATCCTTATGAGAAATAGGAATTTGATTTTCAGAGGCCAGTCTGGTCCTAAGTATGAAAAAATGACTTTGATAGGATTCTCTTAGTAGAGATCAAGCAAATTAAGGTATAACTGGAGCATAAGCATTAAAAATATGTCGAGTTTCTAACTAAACTTTATAGAGAGAAAGACATTCCATTCTACCACAGTCTAAAAAGTGCTTACTTTTCCTCATACTATATGCACATACATACATGTACATAGAGAGACCCCGGCTCTGGGTACTTCAGTGAATTGCAAACCTGTGTAGTGTTTGGATAGAATGGATACCAGCCACCAACATGCCTGATAACCACAGGCCAATCAGATATTTGAGCTTAGTTCAGAGACTTGGCCAACTTTTTCTGGGAAGAGTCAGTAATAAATATTTTAGGCTGTATAGGCCATATGGTGTCTGCTGCACCTAACCTTGCTGTTAGAAGTGCAAAAAGTAGCCATAGACAACATACACACGAATGAGTGTGGCTGTTTTCCAATAAAACTTCATTTAGAGAAAACAGGTGACAGGTTGGATTTGACCTGTAGGCCACAGTTTTCCCAACTTTTGGTCTATATCCCTGAATCCTGAAGTGGATTAGAAGACTCCTAGGATTGACTCCTGGGTTATTGAGGAATACAGCTTAGTTCTAAGGACTCTAAGAAGATCAAAAGATCTTGGAATGATAAAGGGAGGGCTTATACAGATGAAGGGTAGTCCTAAGGGATCAAAGGTATGCCAAATCTTATCTGCCTGTCCAAAACAGAAGTTGGCAGAGGTTTGGACAAAATCCCAGCAGTAAGAGGCATAGTTGAATTCTTGAGATGTTTCTGGGAGTCCTAGAGAAATCAGACTTACATGATACGCAGAAACATATGCTGGGGGTCTTTGCTAATTAGGAACATGATGTTCAGGGCTGATGATGCCAGAAAGGTTAGCCAAAAAAGGCCATTATATGGGCAAATGAGATCCTTAACTTTGGCTGGGAGTATTAGTTATTTTGAGTGAGTTACAGTTATTTTCTTAGGCATTGCTAAGGTTTTCTAATTGATCAGAAAAAAATTTTTGAGCTAAATTTTTAAGGACTTGTGATTGGCAATAGATACTGCCTACCAATTATAGAATAAAGATGGTTTTAGTCAACAATAAATTTACCACACAGCTTATTGAAAAGGCTACTAAAAAGACATACTTCAGGAAGAAGGAAATTGTATCCAGAAGGGAAGAGTTAAATAAGATGGAATAGTGTAAAAAAAAAAAAGTGATAAACATATGAAAAAATCTAAAATAAAAAAGGATGATGTGACAGGGAATGACCAAGGGGAAGTCTCTTAAGAATGGGCAGTCAGTGAAGAATCTTCTGAGGAAGTGACATTTAAATTGATACTGAACGGGGTGCCTTGGAGGCTCAGTTAAGTGTCCAATTCTTAACTTCAGCTCAAGTCATGATCTCAGGGTCATGAGATCGAGCTCCAGGTCAGGCTCCGTGCTGGGCAGGGAGCCTGCTTGGGACTTTCTCTCCCTCTCCCTCTGTCCCCTACCTCCTGCTCTCTCTCTTAGATGGAGAGAGAACTGAATGACAAGGAGCCTGCCATACAAAGATCTGAAGAAAGCATTCCAGAGAGAGAGAACAGCTGGTAAAAAAAGGATTATGTTTGAAGAGCAGAAAGAAAGAAAACTGTATTGTGAGAAGTTCATGAACAAGGGGATGAGTAGGAGATAGGTTGAACAGGTAGGCAGAGGTAGTATTATGTATGAACTTCCTTTACTGTGGGATCTGATTTGATCTATACTAGAGAGATTAGATTAGAAGGGGCAAGAGAGGGCAGCCCGGGTGGCTCAGCGGTTTAGCGTTGCCTTTGGCCCTGGGTGTGATCCATGGGGATTGAGTCCCATGTCGGGCCCCCTGCATGGGGCCTGCTTCTCCCTCTGCCTGTGTCTCTGCCTTTCTCTCTGTGCGTCTCTCATGAATAAATAAATAAAATCTTAAAAAAAAAAAAAAAAAGAAGGGGCAAGAGATTAAAGCAGGGAGATCAATCAGGAAAATACTTTTCCTAAATGGAGAAGGAAAATCAAATGAGATGATGGTGGTATGATTGCTGATATTTTGCATGTGGGGAGTGAGGGGAAAAGGAGCACTAAGGATGATTCCTAGTTTTCTGGAGTAACTGGATGGATGGTGGGACCATTTACCAAGAAGGGAAGACTTGGGATAGAACAGATTTGTAGGGAAAAATAGAGTCTTGTTTTGGATAGGTTTCATTTGAGACATGCTCCATTTCATGTTCATGTGGAAATGCCAAATGGGTAAGTATGTGAATCATGAAGGAGTCAGGGATGGAGTCATCAGACTATATCCAGTACTTAAAATCTTGATACCAGATGCTGGTTAGCCAGGAGTTAGCCATTAAAGTTTAAAGAATCTTTCCTGGTATATGGTCATAATGGAAAAAACAAAACAAAACAAAACAAAACACCTTTCTTTTTGGAGATACATACTGAAACATTTACAAATGAAATGTCTGGGATTTGCTTCAAAATAAAGGGGGGAGGGAAGGAAATAAATGTATAGATTAATCAAGACTGACCATAAACTGATAATTGTTGAAGTGTGGTTTTGGGGTAAATGGTGGTTCATTTTACCAATTTATCTTCTTTCGTATATGTTTAAATTTTTCTTTTTAAAAATTTTTAAAAAAGATTTTATTTATTTATTCATGAGAGACACACAGAGAGAGGCAGAGACACAGGCAGAGAGAGAAGCAGGCTCCCCAAAGGGAGCCTGATGCTCAACCACTGAGCCACCCAGGCGTCCCATGTTTAAAATTTTCTTTCACAAAAACTTTAAAACGAAAATAAATAAAAGGACCCATTTTAAGGTGGTATCCAAAGGTAGTCCTACAGTGATAGGTGACTGATCTCATGGTCAACATTATAAACAAGGCACTGCGAAAGAAGGGAAGCCAGAATAACTGAAGTTCAAGAGTAAGCAGGTAAATAAGATTAAACAGGTGACAAAGGAAAAAAAAAAAAGAGTCAGACACAACAGGTGACAAAGGTTACATATATAGGGTCTTCAGTCGTGTAAATGCTTGGATTTACGTTTAAGAAAGAACACTCGGCCGTTCTAAAAATATACCATAGGGGCAAGACACTAGGCAAGGATTATCTTAAATTCTGGTGCCCTACAAGGAATTTGTAAGGACGGCAACCCTATTGCTAGATGCTTTACAGATGTCAATTTAGTCCTCACAGTAGCTCCGTGAGGTAGGTATTATTATCACTATCATACAGGCTGGGAATCTTCAGCTTAGAGAGGGTGTCAAAACTCACAAAACTACCAGTGGTACAGATGGAATTCAAATCTTAGTCTGACTCCAGTGCTTGCATTTTTCTTACTATGTAATATTATTTCCATACTATGGACACCAAAGAGTTGCAGAGATGGTAGGTAGGCTATTGCTTCTCAAAACAATAGTGGAGGGATTCCCACCTGATCAGAGACCAGAATAACCATCAAACTAACTTCTCTTGATGCCGACTAGCCAGAGAGCCATGATGCCAATGGATATATTCCTGAGTCAAAATTTGACTCAATATCCCTATCACTAGTATTCCCACTTTCTAGCCCATTTTCAATTGTACCGCCAATAGAGAGTTTATTAAAAAAAAAAAAAAAAAAGTTGAGGCACCTGGCTGGCTCAGTCGGTGGAGCATGTGACTCTTGATCTTGGGGTCGAGAGTGTAAGACCCATACTGGGTGGAAAGATTAAATAAAATCTTAGAAAGAAAATTAAAAAATTTAAAAAGTCACACTACTTTCCTCCTTAAAAACTGTTTCTGCTCCAAAATCTACAAGGGCCCAATATTTCAACATATCATGCAAGCCTCTTCACAGTTTGTCTCTGAAGTTCTCAAATTTTTTGTTCTCAGGATTCCTTTACACTTAAAAATTACTGAGGAGTGCAAGGGCTCTTGTTTATGTGAATTCTACTTGTTGATATTAGAAATTAAAAATGAGAAAATTTAAAAAGTTACCAGTTCATTTAAAAATAATAAACCCTTTGAAAATAGTAACCTAAATAATATTGTTTTCAAATCTCTTAAAATCGGCTTAATGGAAGACAGCTGAATTCTCATGGGTGTTTCTGCATTCAACTGGCTGTATATGTTGCTTTGGTTAAAGTACAGTTGACCCTTGAAACAATGGAGGGGTTCAGGGTGCTGCCCCTCGTGCAGTAAAGAATCTGCACATAAATTTAGCTCCTCCCAAATGTACTTCTAGTGGCCTACTATTGAATAGAAGTCTTATTCATAACATAGCCAATTAACACATATATTTTTTAAAGCTTTATTTTAGGCAGAGTAAGAGAGTCAAGTAGGAGGGGCAGAGAGAGAGAGAGGGAGGGGGAATCTGAAGCAGACTCCACATTGAATGTGGAGCCCGATGAGGGGCCTGATCTCAAGACCCTGAGATCATGACCTGAGCCAAAACCAAGAGTCAGCAGTTTAACTGTGCCACCCAGGCACCCTCAATTAATACATATTTTGTATATGGATTATATACTGAATTCTTATAATACAGTAAGCTAGAGAAAAGAAAATGCCATTAAGAAAGTCATAAGGAAGAGAAAATACATTTATAGTACTGGGTGATATTTATTTAAAAAATCCATATATAAGTAGGCCCATGCAATACAAACTCATGTTGTTCAAGAGCCAACTATACATTAAAATAATTTGATGTCATCCAGATATATAGGTAGGAAAGGTAGTAATTATTTTAGATAATTGCTGATGTTCTTCTTGGTACTATAGCAGAGCTAGATGGATGGAAGTCTCTTAAAGGTTACTTATAATGTGTTATCTGAAACCACATCAGTAAACTATTGGACTCAGTTACATTAATATCTCTTGGTCCGAGCAGCCCGGGTGGCTCAGCAGTCTAGCACCGCCTTCAGTTCAGGATTTGATCCTGGAGACCTGGGATCAAGTCCCACATCAGGCTCCCTTCATGGAGCCTGCTTCTCTCTCTGCCTGTGTCTCTGCCTCTCTCTCTGTCTCTGATGAAGAAATAAATAAAATCTTAAAAAAATAAAAATCTATTGGTCCAACTTGCAGTTTCTTTTTTTTTTTTTTAAGGATTTAATTTATTTGAGAGACAGAGCAGGTGTGTGTGTGTGTGTGTGTGTGTGTGTGTGTGTGAGAGAGAGAGAGAGAGAGCGTGCATGAGCAGAGGAGGGGCAGCGGGAGAAGCCGACTCCCCGCTGAGCAGGGAGCCTGACACGCGGCTTGATTCCGGGACCCCGGGATCATGACATGAGCTGAAGGCAGACGCTTAACTGACCGAGCCGCTAGATGCCCCCCAACTTGCAGTTTCAATGGATCTTCTACTTATGCATTATTTTGTAATACTGTACATTGGGTCATTTGGAAATCACCAGTTCACTGAGTTATGCAGATCTTCCAAATGTTGACACGTTTCATTATATGAACCTTTTTATGCAAATACTGACACCACCAATCCCAGAAAAATCTCTAAGTATTAGGAAGCTGTCAAGGTCATGGTAACAGATAGAGGTTTTTGAAAATTCTTATTTTAATTTGAAAGCCTGAACTTTTCTTATAATTGACAACAAATACTGTCAGTTGTTCTCCTTGAAGTCAGAGGCTTCCTACTATATTCGTTCTTAAGAAAATATCTTCCAAACACTCAAGTCTGAATAGCCAGAGAGGGTCCGCCACTTGTTCTTTCAGGGTAGTCCGTGAAAAAGGCGGCTAGTTCAGCCTTGTAACTCAAACCTTGAACCTCAAACTATTTTTCCTTGTGATGACCACCGTACTCTGGTATGCAATGGAAGTAACTTATGTGTACTTCCCATTTTATCACATGGAATTTTTAAACGGACATAGTCTCAATGGTTGAGATTTAATAGAAGTTACTACTCCATCAAGGACATGCTTAAATGGAACTGTTTTAAAACTATTTGTATAATATTACACCACAGCTTTGAGCTGTGTTAAGGTACACGCACTTTTACCTATTATTGTTTTTGTACCATCAGTGCAAATGTCAACGCAGTGAAAAGAATAATGTCTTATCATGAAAACGGTGACACTGCATTTTGATCCTGCCTTGACCTCATCTGAAGAGCCACCGGTCTATTCATTATCCTTTTCCAGCCATCGGTCTGGAATCTGCTATCATCTTCTCTGTGACTCTGCATATATTGTTCCTTTGCCTACAGTGTCTTTCCCAAGCAGCAGGAAAAATCCTATCTGTCTCTTAAGATCTGGTTTGTATTTCATTTCTGAGAAGTCTCTTCTAAGCGGATCTAATCACTGCCTTTTATGCTCCTGCACCACCACACACATACACTGCTTTAGCATTTACTACATTGAAGGCAGAGGGGCTACTGACATCTTGAAGCACCCAATCGGTGCCAGACCTTGTGCGAAGTCTTTTACGTATTTCACCTTTATATCCCCACACTGGCTCCATGTGAGAGCTGTCCTATCACTACAAACTAACTGCATGTCCTTCACTGTACACTGAAGGACCGGACAAATAGCTGAAGTGAGGTCAAACCTAAGCCTGTTATTTCAGCGGTGTGATAATCTTTCCCCCTATATATTGTCCCGATGGCACATATATGGCACAATTAAGATACTCATTTTTTTCACCTGAAGAAAAATAAATGAATTTAATGACAATCTAATCCCATAATAAAAGGCTTTAAAAGTCCCTTATCTTATAGGGTCTGGCCTTCAGTTGTATTTTTCACATCTTATAGTTTGGATTTGGAATCTTCATTACTTAAAGAAAAACTTGAATTTTCATTTCTTCCAGTAGTGTGTTCCCAGCTGTGGGATGGCAATTTAATGAGTAGACTGCTGTCAAGCTGGAAACACAAATGTTGACATTTGACAGTAACATTTTTCCCTTTCAGAGTTCCTTCAAGTAAATATCAATGGTGTATCCAAGTAAATCAAGCAATTTTTGAGAATGCAAGTGGTGTATATTTTTCAATGAGTATCCATGTTTATTTCAAAACTTTCCAAAAAGTTTTTAAAAAATTATTTAAAACCTCTTTTTCTCCTTAGTCTGAGACATTATGAAATGTGCCAATTCTAGAGTGTCTCTAAGAAAAGCTTAATACCTCAAAAATGCTTTACTTAGACTACAGCACATTATCTCTAGATTCCGAATGGTGGTGAGATCGGTGGCTCTGGAAGTGCAGCCTCATGGCCAGCAGCCTCAGCAGCACCTGGGGACTGTTTCGAAGTGCAAATGAGCAGGGCCCACCCACAGCACCTCAGAGCAGCTGCATCAGAAACCTTCCAGGTGGGGCCTGGCAACCCCTGCTTTACCAGCTATCGAGTTACTATGATGCCTGGTGAAATCTGAAACCAATGGGGCAAACCAACTGCATTTTTGGATTCATGGATGATATTTAAGGTTTATTTACTTATCTGAGAGAGATCGTGAGTGCACGTGTGGTGCACACGTGGGGCACAGGGAGGGGCTCAGAGGAGAGGGAGAGGAGATGCAGATTCCTCACTGAATGTAAAGCTGGCCTTGGGATCCACCAATCTCAGGCCCTGAGATCATGACCTGAACTGAAACCTAGAGTCAGGCTCTTAACTGACTGAGTCACCCAAGTGCCCCTCATGGAGTTACTTATTAAGAACTGGTAAATTCTGGAAATACGACTGGCTCCTGCGTTAGCAAATCTGTGACAGTATCAGCTGGGTAGTAAAGGGGTCTGCTATGCCAAGGGCCACACACCGTGGCCTGCAGCCAAAACAGAGACTCTCCTTCCACAGGAGAGAGGCCAAATCTCTGCTTGGCTCTGCCTTCCAGGATGCGGGTACACACGCCACAGCCATACTTAACGAGGAGTGAAGCCATTTATTGATCTGTGAGGACTGTCGCACATAAGTAACTCCAACCATGTTCTCTTTAAATTGCTTTCTTCCTAAATAAAACAGTAACCTGCAATACATGGGTTTTATTACTACCGGAGCATGACATTCTATCATCCACCTTCAACCACCAACGGCAACACTCCTCTTCCCAGGAAGGTATTATCACTATTCTACTTGCTTTGCTAGCACGTGGATTTAAGGAAAACAGGAACTTGCTAGCATTTTGGCAACTAATTAGGAGTCACGTAAAAAGCTTATTTTCATAAAGAATATATAAACATTTTTCCTAGAAAAAGTGAAGGCCTTAAGTATTCACTTCATTTTTATTTACACTGTTCTAACAAAAAGCTGCCCTATCATAAGTTTGCTCTCTTTTGAAAAGACAGGGCCAGGCCTGGTAGAGGGGGCTTACTGTAAGACAAGAGGGAGGCCGACTTAGACTCTGATGAAAGAACTACTCAGGGCATAGCTGTGCTTAAAAATACCAAGTACTGGGGCAGCCCGGGTGGCTAAGCAGTTTGGGCGCCGCCTTCAGCCGAGGGCATGATCCTGGTGTCCTGGAATTGAATCCCACGTCGGGCTCCCTGCAGGGAGCCTGCTTCTCCCTCTGCCTGTGTCTCTGCCTCTCTCTCTCTCGAATGAATAAATAAAATACTAAAACAAAACCAAGTACTGGGTGCTTGGTCAGTCGGGAGAGCATGTGACACTTGATCTTGGGGTTGTGAGTTCAAGCCCCACATTGGGTGTAGAGGTTACTTAAAAATAAAATCTTAAAAAAGTACTGGGGATATAAGGAAATCATCCCATTTGTTACAAACTCAGGATAATGGTTCTTGTTTTTATGGGCAGTTTGTTAATTTTGCTCACACCACAAACGAGAAACTAAAAACTTAAGTTTCCTAAACATAAATGTTTATGTGAATGATTACAAGTGAAAAAATAAAAATCGCGTGTGTTGACAATGAGACTATAGAGGGATGCCTGGGTGGCGCAGCGGTTTAGCGCCTGCCTTTGGCCCAGGGCGTGATCCTGGAGACCCAGGATCGAATCCCACGTCGGGCTCCCGGTGCATGGAGCCTGCTTCTCCCTCTGCCTATGTCTCTGCCTCTCTCTCTCTCTCTCTGTGACTATCATAAATAAATAAAAATTAAAAAAAAAAGGAAAAAAAACATTTTAAAATATAAAACAAAAAACAAAACAAAAAACAATGAGACTATAGGAAGAATAAAAACTCTGGAGTCAGAGAGACCAAGTTTGAATTCTGGCTCAATTATGAGCTACATAAATCTGCTTAATTCTTAACCTCTCTGGTTTGTTCCCTGATATGAAGAATACAACCAATGTGCAGGGCTGCTGTTTGGATGTGAGGATGTGACATAAGGCTGGGAGTGTGCTCCACCCGACGTAGGTGATCGCAAACAGTTTTTCAGGTATGAGGAAGCAGATCCCTAGAGGACTGGGGTGTGCACTTGCCAGCTGCTATCAGGCTTCTATGCTGGGTGGATCTCAATCTCAGTAACAGGTTCTCTGTCATCCTTGTGTTAAGTAGCTACAAGCTGCTGGACCCCATCTCCACCCCACAATTTTGGAAGGAAATTCCCCCATTTCCCACAATGCTTGGAAGAAAGACAGAGACAGAAAAAAAAAATCCAAATATTCCCTCGGAACACAGGAACACATACAGAACTGACTAAACCCTTGGCAAAAGCCAGAACGAACCATTTGAGGAGCTTCATTCCGTCTACAGTGGGGCCACCACGCGCCCACCTGCTCCTGCCTCTTCCTCACGCTAGCGGAGCATTTCAAAGCAACGCAGCACTTACTGCCCTTGAGGGGTCCCGGGCTTGCCGGCCTGCGTGCAGGGCCCCTGGCATCGTGCCGTGAGCCGGCCACTCCGGCTGCAGCTCCAGGGCCGCGGCGAGCCTGCTGCAGGTGCGGCTGAGGCTGGACTACTGCTTCTGGACAAGGTGGCTCCCAGACAACGTTAGGGACGTCAGACAACTCGGCATCTACGCGTGTGCTGAGAGGCCCCGGAGCCCGCCCGCCCGCCCGCCCGCCACCTACCTGGGAGCCGGCCTCGGCGGCCGGGGTGGGGAGGAGCGGCCCCGGCTCTCGGGCCCGGGGGGCTCGGCTCGGGCCGGCTGGTGCACGCCGGGCTGGCCGTGGGCAGGGTCGCACCTGTACGTGAAGATCAGGGCCGGCCTGTCCCGGGACCCGCCCGGGGCCTCGGCGAACCAGTGGTGGCGCTGCACGGGGGGCGGCGGCAGCATGTGGATGACCGTCCCGTCCAGGCCCAGCAGCCGGCCCTGCTCCCGGCCCTTGTCCCTGGCCTCCTCCTCCTCTGCCTTCCGGCGGCGGAAGAAGCTCTTGAACGATATCCAGCGCTTGGGCCTGGCGTCCGGGGCCCGGCGTCCGGCGTCGGGGAGCAGGGCCGCCTCGGCGTCCGCGGCCCTCGTCGGGCTGGCCGGCCCGGCCCGCGGCCCCGGGCGCCTGTGCAGGAGGCTGCCCGGCTGCTGCTGCGGGGGGGGGCTGGGGCGGCGGCCCTGCTCCCCGCGGGCCTGGGCCAGCAGCCTGGGCAGGGGCCCGGGGCCCGGCTTCGCCGGCGGCTCCCTGCGGCCACGGGGTCGGGGGCCCTCGGTGGCCTCGCCCGTGGCCTGGGCCGCAAGCAGAGACCGGGGTCGGGCCGGGGTCGGGGCCTCAGCGTCGGGCGGAGCGGTCTGCAGCTCGGAGCCAGGGGGGCGCCCCTCTGGAGCGGCCTGCGGCGGCTGCACGGAAGCCACGATCCGCGACAGCACGGCGCCGGCCTGGTCCCTGGGCTCCCTGGGCTCCCTCGGGCCGCCTGGGCCTGGCGCCTCCCGCCCCTGGGCGCCCTCGGCCGCAGCCCCGGGCTCGGCAGCCGTCCTCTGCGCGGTGGCGGGCGAGCTGTGGCCGGAGCCCGAGCCCCTCTGCGGCGGGGACGGACCTCGGCCAAGACAGCTGTTCAGCTCCTGAACCTTCTGAGCCACCGAGCCCCTCTTGCGCTCCGTGCTGCTTGAGGACCCCTTGGCTTGGGGACATTCGGGGGGTCTGACGGTGCTGCTACCGGATGCTTTGCCGTCCGTTTCTATCTCTTCGTACGTATGGCTTATCATACTTGTGGTTTTTTCCTTCACCGACAGCTCTCCGCTCGTCCCAAGGAAACTTCTGTAGATGGCTAGGTTATCATACGCGTTGGGATTGATGACGATGGGAACTTTGATGGCGTTTTTGGAACTCCGAGCGTAGGTGGGCTCGTCATGGATGATAATTGGGAAGGGCGGCATGCCGGCATTGTTGTAACTATTGAATTTTATTTCCGACAAATTGGGCGACTTAACAGGGATCGTTTTCGAGGAAACGTTGGTAGTTGTTGGTGAAGTAGGTGCTGATTTGTGGCAGCTTTTCCTGGGAGGGACGTTGGGCCCGGTCCCGCTGCCGATCAGCTCCACCCTGGGGATCTTCTGGCGTGGGCTGGTGCTGGAAGTCCACACCTCCTGGTACCGGATGGCACTGGAGCTGGGGAAATGGGCGCCTGTTTGTCCTGATGTCAGCGCAGGTGAGGTCACCGGAGAGTTTGGAGTAGAAGAGGAGATTTTCGTCTTGGGGTTGTTGACAGGCCCTTCCAGGTGCTCACTGGCCATGGCTGCCGACACGTCCACGATAGTATATGGCTTGCACAGCGGCTGCTCCAGATTCACGACTCGGTAAGGCTTTGCTTGCTCTTCCACGGGGACAAGGTTTATGGTTACTGCTTGCCCAGCGATGTCAGTAGAGGCTTTACTTTCTTGCTTTTCAGTCTGTACAGCGATCTTGCCATCCTTCTCTTCCAGTCGGAGAGCGAGGACTGCTTTGTGTGTTTCTGGAGCTTTGACTGAGCCTTTGGGGGCCTGTGAGGACTCCTTCTCCTGATTATCACTAGACAGACTTTCACAGCTGGGCTCCCCTTCCTTCATGTCCTTAGGATCTCCTGGGTTAGCAGGAGATACTCCTCCGTTACAGACCTTCTGGCAAGAGCTACTGGCTGTCTCAGAACGTGATTCTTCTGTTAGAGAAGAACCTGGCGACGTAGAGTCAGAGGACACCATGCTCTGAATGCTTCCCGGCCCATACGAGGCCACAGAGTTCTCTTCATAGCCATTCAGGATTTCATCGTAGCTGTCGTCATAGTCGACGGCACAGATTCTCTGCAGAGACTTATTTCGCAGTGGGACCGTATTCCATTTTTTGTCCACAAAGAATCGAACAGGAGACAAAGTATTTGCCCTGAAGTTAGCAAACCGGGGCTGCCCTCTCATGCGAATCTCCATGGCCAACAGCTCTTCATCACTCTCATCCCAGCTCTCATGCTCCTCCTCCATGTTACTGAATAGTACATCTTCCTCACTTTCCTCACCACTAGAAAACTCGGGGTAACAGAACCGGCCCCCTTCATTACTGATCACTTCTGTGCTCCCGCTCAGAATCACGTGCTTGCCTGGAGTGTCCTTTATCCCGCCCATCATGCAGCTTGGGGGAAGCTTTCTTTCCAATGATCTTTTATAGCAATCATTTATTCTTCCTAAGAAGGTCTCTCTAGAGTTTGTTTCATTCCCTCTTATCTGAGGGGCGGCATCCAAGCCTGCTATCTCCTTTAACACATCAGTTAGCCCATTATTGTTATTTGATATCTTCTTTGCACTATCATTATTGCCATAAGGCTTAGGGGCATGGCTAAATCCTTCAATGTCATCTTCATTATTATTATTAAGTGGTTTCTGATTCAAGGCCGTCCTGTTTCGGTTCCATCCTATGATGACAGATTTCTCACAGTGTTCTTGGATAGTAAGTTCACCACATACACTTTGCCCATCTGCTACCATCATAGTGGGCTTCACAGCTATAGTGGGTTTTTTAGCCACAGGAGGACGGAAATTTGCAGTGTTCCTCATGCGGTGGTTATTACTGTGATTGGCATTAGTTTTCACATTGCCATGGGTGACGGGTGCCTTCTCAGGATCTGGGGGAAGCTGGTGCAAGCTTTTAGGTTTAAAGCAGTTCTTGCATTCACCAGGTTTCCAAACGTGTTCAGTAAAGGTGTTACAAGCAGACATTTTTAAAAAAGGACCTTCACAGACAATGCTTTCCTTTCAGTACATGGCAAAATTTTCATCCATCAGTTTTCACCTCCCCTAGGTATCATAGCAGCTCTTGTAAGTGTGATCTGTGGGAGAAGAAAAAAAAAAGAAAATCTAAATGGAAAAGGCCCTCTGGAAGCATATCATAATGAATGACTTAAAACAATTGACTCCATTCATCAACTTTTTCTTAAATTAAAAGATTGAGAGGGCAGCCCAGGTGGTCAGCGGTTGAGCGCCGCCTTCAGTCCAGGGCGTGATCCTGGGGCCCTGGGATCGAGTCCCGCATCGGGCTCCCTGCATGGAGCCTGCTTTTCCCTCTGCCTGTGTCTCTGCCTCTCTCTCTGTGTCTCTCATGAATAAATAAATAAAATCTTAAAAAAAAAAAAAAAAGATTGAGAGAGAAACTAATTTGAGCACTTTCTGAACTCTCTTTAGCCAATCAGCATTCTGGAAAGTCTGTTTTGCAGTCTTAATTTTGTACCCTCTCACTGAACTATAATCTATGTGGCAAAGACACTGAGACCTTATCCTTCTGGGAGGCCTTTGAAACTGCTCTTTTTACCATCTGCCAGCCTGACAGATGCACACTTCTTAGCCCACTGTAGGTCTTCTTCTCCTACCCACACTTTCAGTTTTGGGTATCTCATGGACTCCTCAATCTCAATGCATTCAAGATGAATCCTCTGGCTACCTCTTTTCTGAACTCTAGGAGACTTTTCTACTCTAAGCAGCTGTCCTCTCCTCACCAGGCCACCTCCTTCTGTCTTTACCCTATTTAACTTAATGTCACTACCATCTACTTAGATAGCTAAGCTCAATCTTTTTTTTTTTTTTTTAAGATTTTATTTATTTATTTATGAGAGACACAGAGAGAGAGAGAGAGGCAGAGACACAGGCAGAGGGAGAAGCAGGCTCCATGCAGGGAGCCCGATGTGGGACTCGATCCCGGGACCCCAGGATTATGCCCTGGACCGAAGGCGGTGCTAAGCCACTGGGCCACCTGGGCTGCCCGCCAAGCTCAATCTTGACACTGCTTCCCTCACTTCTATCTAGTTCTGTATCTAACTAACTCCTTAAATTAGTCTTCCCAATTTGACCTATTACATTTCACTGGAACTCTCTCTTGCCATTAGTAGACCCTGCTAGTAGTTCAGAGACTCACCATCTTTGCCTAGATTCCTGTAATAGGCTGTTAATGGGTCGTCAAGCCTGCAGTCTCACCCCATTCCAATCCAGCCTCGGACAAGGAATATCAGCCTCATTTGGAAACTTGTTAGAAATGCAGTATCTTCAGGTACAACCCCAGATCGACTGGATCAGAATTCATATTTAATGAGATTCTCAGGTGATTCTATTGTTCTTGTACTACTATCAAATTCACCTTTCTAAAATGCTAAGATGAGCAACTTATTACCTACCTTAACTAGTCTGTGGCTTAATCTTACCTAATGCACTGACTCCCAAATGTCAGCGTGCAGACCAGGGGTTGCCAGCTAAATAAGAACCACTCAGGGAAGCACCTTAGCCCTACCCAGTCAATTTCTGAGGGAAGAAGAATCCAGGAATCTGATTTTTAAACAAGTTCTCCAGGTTTTTTTTTTTTTTTTTTTTTTGGAACAAGGTCTATGTGCATTAAGATGTCAGAACCTCTGAACTTTAGGGTGGGATAAAAACCCCTCAGGTTTTCATGATACGGTCCTTGCCTCCCTTCTAGCCCTATGTCTTGAACATCAACTAGTCTTATTACACTGTAAATCCCACTGAGCTACTCATTTCTCCTTGGTACTATCAAAGACATACTTCCACGAACAAGCACTTTCACTTTTAATTGTCTGGCTCCCCACTAGTTTTTGAGCCTCCTTAAGGTCTGGGCTATATCTTATTCAACTCAATGTGTCTAGCATAAGGAGATGAATAAATATTGGTTAACTAAATGTGCTGGTTTATTAAAAAAAAAACTAATCTTATGACTCTTTTTTGTCTTAGGCACATAGCTGCAGACTTTCTCACAGAACATCACTACAGTGTTACATTTCTAATGTGGATATTATAATAAAGTTGGCAGTGGGCATGTTCATGTAAGAACTATTTTAATGGCTGAAAAGTTTAACTTTATGTCCCTGTCATGTACAAGGACAGTGACAGGATCCTTGGTTGGATCAGAAATGCAGCTTTTCCCCCCGAGTTTCAGGATGTTCATAAAGAAGGAAATGATGTTTTCTTTAGCTCAAGTGTGTATGTGTATATGCATGCACACACAGAGCTTAGTCCCTGGTGGGTAATATTCATAAAGTACTCTGCCTCAGTGGAAGAAGTACAGACTTAAAGATCAAAGTATTACACACAGAGAGCACAACAACCTGGCCAAAACTCTAGTTCCTTTTTTGTTGGGGATCATCAAATGGTTCTTTTTTAACATGGTTAAAACATACTTTTCAAGTGTTTGTTTGAAAAAATTTATTTAGTCTTTCAGACATTCTCAGAGCTATTCCTTGGTTGATAAAACCATTTCCTGCTAGTCTGAGATTGGAATGTTTTGAGCAGGGGAAGAAAGGCATAAAATTAGGATGAAAAAGAACAGGGGCCAGATCACGTAGGGCCATTTAGGCTTTTAAAGATTACAGAGTTTATCCTAAGAGGAGTGGGAAGCCACTGAAGGATTTTAAACAGGGGAAACGCCAAATGCCATGATCCAATTTGCATTTTAAAAAGACAACACTGAACAAAAAACATGAAATACTTAGGCTTAAGTCTAATAAAATATGTGCAAGATGTACAATCTCTATGCAGAAAACTACAAAACGCTGATAAAAAGGTATCAAAGACTTACATAAATGGAGAGAGATACCGAGTTCTCTCAGTACTCTTAAGGTGCCAATTTCCCCCAAATTGCTCTGTAGATTCAACATAATTCTAAAAAAAAATCCAAGCAGGAAGTTTTTGTAGAAATCAACAAGCTAGTTCTAAAATTTATTCAGAAAGGCAAAGGAACTAGATTAGCCAAAGCAATTTCAGAAAAGAACAAAGTTGGAGGACTCACATTACCTGATTTCAAGACTTAGCATAAAGCTACAGTAATCCTGACAATGGGTTATTGGCCAAGGATAGAAAAATAAATGGGAGAGTGGGGCCAGCAAATACCAGCTCATAGGCCAAATCTAGCCTGTTGCCTGCTTTTAAAATTTTTCCCTAAGCTAACAATGCTTTTAAAATTTTTAAATGATTGAAAAATTCAAGAGAATGGTATTTTGTGACAAGTGAAGATTATACGAAATCCCAAATAGAGTGCCCATAAATAAAGCTCTACTGGAACATAGCCAGGCTCATTTGTTTCCATATTGTCTCTGGTGGCTTTGTGCTATGATGCAGAGTTGAGTAGTTCTGACAGACTGCATGTGGCACTCTCATCATTTTGCAGGGCTTTTTAAGCACTCTACAAACTGTGGCGTTTCTACTGCTACATGTATCACCCATGCGAAAAGATATTTTTCAGAGATAAAAATATGTCAAGTTTCACTACACATATGCATTAATAAATGAAATCTGTAATCACATTTGATGAGAGGAAACACTAACTTAGCACCCTAGTTAAGCAAAATGTTATCTCTCTCCCAGAAAAGAATTCCATTCTTTGGATTAGTAGAGCTGCGTTTCAGAAAATTGTACTTAATTATTATACTTTCAATTTTATTAAAAAAATTCTCAGAAATATGTTTTATCTTATTATACAAGTACTTACACAGTATCTTCAATTTTGCCTTTTGGTCTGTAAAACCTAAAATATTTACGATCTAGTTCTTTACAGAAAAATTCTGCTGACCCCTGACATAGATCAACACAGACACAGAACAAGTAGAGTCCAGAAATAGGACTGTACAAACACAGGCAACTGATATTTGCCTACAGCAGTGAAAATTCTTTTCAACAAATGTGCTAAACAATTAGATATTCATAGGCAACAAAGTAAACTTCATTCATACCACACACCTCATACACAAAAATTAACTCAAAATGGATCATAGATCTAAGTATAAAATGCAAAGCTATAATACTTTTAGGAGGAAAAAAATGGGAGAAAATCTTTGTGACCCTGAGTTAGGCTGAGTTCTCAGATCAACACAAAAAGCATGATCCATTTAAAAAGACAATTTGGATTTTATTAAGATTAAAAATGTTTGCTCTGACAAAGATACTGATAAAAGAATGAAAAGACAAGCTACAGATGAAGAATTTTTTGCAAGTAAATATCTGACAAAGGACTTTGTATCCTGAATATATGAAGAACTTCCAAAATTCAATGAAAGAAAACAAATCTGATGTTTTTTTTTTAAAGGCAAAAAGTTTGAGCAGAGATATATGGATTGCATATAAACTTGTGAAAGGCGCTAAATATCCTTAGTCATACAGAAATGCACATTGAAACTACAATGAGCTACCACTATGCCTCCCCTAGAATGGTTACAGTTAAAGCAAAAATGAAAAGATGCTAGGGAGAATGTGGTAACAAGTGAAATTCACATGGCACTGATGGGAATGTAGATGGCACAGCCACTCTGGAAAAGAGTTTGTAGTTTCTTATAAAGTTAAATGTAAGCTTTCCGTGGGGCCCAGCAGTCTTACCCCTAGATATTTACCCAAAATACATGAAAAGTTATATTTACACTAAAGCATGTACACAAAGGTTTATAGGCAAAAACTGGAATAATCCAAATGTTGTACGGTGGTGGTTAGATGACTACATCCATTTGTCAAAATTCATTGAATTTGACACTAAAGAAAGATTTATTACTGTACATAAATCAAACCTCAATAACATGTGACTCAAAAAACAAAAGACAGCTTTGGTTGTTATATGGAAAATAAATTGGGGGGAAACACGACAGGAATCCAGGAGGCTGTTCAAAGGGCCGCTGTGAGCAAAATAAGATATGATGAGGACCTGGATTAGGACGGGGCATCAGGGAAGCCAGAGAAACGTAGATGCATGAATGATTAGATTCTGGAGAGAGTAATAGGTATTGAGATTTTGGGCTTATGTATTTAAATGATTTGTAGGGACATTTACTGAAATAAACCATGTTGGAGGAGGTGTGACTTTTAGAGACTACTGTTATTAAGTCCATATTTTGTTACCATGTAATAGAGGAAGCAGTTGAATTTAGAAGTCTGGAACACAGAACATAATTATGCTGTTCTTGTCTGTTTGGGAATTACTATGGGAATATCCAGGCTAAAAAGAAACTAGAGCGGGGGGACGCCTTGGTGGCTCAGCAGTTGAGTGTCTGCCTTCTGCTCAGGGCGTGACCCCGGGGTCCCAGGATCGAGTCCCACGTTGGGCTCCCTGCGTGGAGCCTGCTTCTCCCTCTGCCTGTGTCTCTGCCTCTCTCTCTCTGTGTCTCTCATGAGTAAATTAAAAAAAAATTTAAAAAAAATCTTAAAAAAAAAAGAAAACTCAAAATAACAGCCATAATGGTGATGATACAGAAGCCAGATGAGATTTCATTAATGGAGGAGAAGACAGTTATTTGAAATGCTACCGACAGGTAATGAGGAATGAGGATCTACATGTGCCCATTAGACCTGGCAACATGAGCTCACCGGCGAGTTTAGCTTTAATTATTTTGGTTTAGCAGTGGGGATGGAAAGGAAAGGAGAATGCGGTTAGTTAAAGAGCGAATAACTGTAGATAGCTTTTTGAAGAAGTTTAGGTGGGAAGCAGAAGAAAGGGCTGGTGGCCCAGAAAGGATTTCCTTAGTTTAAGATGACAATAATGAGATCATGTTGAATGTTAATATTGGAAAAAGACCCAGGAGAGTGGGAGAGGCTGAAGAGACAGGAAAAAAGGTAGATGATCTCAAAACTAAGAAGGTTAAAATTGGGTAGGCTCCATTTCAATCTTACTGTTTTATGGCTGAGGAAAGCTGAAGCCCCCTAAAAGGGCCACATGATGAATGACAAAAGATCTGAACTCAAGGCTATAGCAACCTATACACTACAGTTTGTTTTAAATTATTTTTTCTTTTGTTACACGAGATTTCTTTCTTTTGTTATATATGCTCAAAGTGTAAAATAGAAAACAGAAATCACATGTAATCCTACTATGTGGAAGTAATTTCTATCAATAATTTAGGGTAGTTCACATCAGTCACCAAGAATTATTTTTAAAAAGACATTCCCTATCTACTTAGCAGTATGTGGCATTAAACAGAAAAAGGCATTCTGGCCTAATATCTCATTAATGCAGTTAAATCCACCATTGACCAGAGAGGGATTCAATCTTCTCTTTTAAATAAGTAGTACAGTATATTTTCTTTTTCAAGCCTGGTAGATAATAGTCAAAATAGTTCCCCACATCGAGTGCTAGTAAGTTAATTCAGTCAAGAGATGGCTGTTGAGTTGATTAGCAGCTATCATGTTATCATCAGGACAGACAGATGAGATTCACCGGGAACACAATTAGCTTACGTCAGTGCTGTGTGCAATAGAAAGCCATCAATAAAATTGAGACTCTGGATTTGGCATTCTTTTACAAATACTGTGTACATCTGTATTCATGCTGCTGCAAAAAAAACCAACAGATGAATCAAGCAAACACCTTTAGCAAGCACCAGATGGAGCTGCTGTCTAAGCCACAAAGCCCTAACTGGCAGGCCTTCATTTTTCAACACTAATTATGTTTGGAGACAAAGATGTGCACTTAAAGCCACTGTCAAAACTATTTTAACTCATAACGGGCTCTCAGAAAGAGAAGCCGTACCAGATCGGATGTAGCTCTGTCCAAGGAGCAATTCTTGGGCTTTACTGCCTTTGTGAAATAACTTCAATGGCACTCGGTAACTAGCAACTTTGTCTGCTCAACCTGACACCGCCAAATTGGGAAACTCTAGTCGCCAAAGTTATGCTTGAGAAAGAAAATATATGTCTCCTGAGGCACTTAAGGAAATAGGACAGTCTACCTGGTACCTTCTATTTCTCTGCCAAGACAGGTCTGATATGGAGTACCCAAATGGAGTGTTTAATAAGAAAAGCCCCTTTGCTTCCACATTCCTTACAATCTCAAAGCAAATCCTACAGATGGAATGGCCGATGAGAGTGCTGAATGGAGCTGCCCCGAGAAGCTAACCGAGATTCCACGATCTAAAATCCGATTTCGTGTTTGACAGTTTTCAAGACCAAAGCCCTTCAGGATACAGATGAGGCTACTGAAGAGTAGCCTATTTCACTTCAGGTCATGACAGCTTTTTAAGACCTTATTACTGTTTTTCACTCTCTCTACTGCTATACAGACAATGACAATAATTAGTTTGCTTCGAGTCCAACAGTTCCGAGCAGATTTGATACAAAACGACTAAATCCACCCTGGATTTCAATCTTGGAATAAACAGGCCCGCACAAAGAGCTGGAGCTCCTCAAGCTGGATGTAATTTCCCGGTCGGTGGAGGGGGAGACTGTGTAGGCGGCATATTAGACATCATATATGGAGTATTTCCTAAAGGCACCCAAGGAGAATCTGTTAATAACAAAGGAGGACGGGGAATGAAGTGCTAAGCTCCTTCCCAATCCTATGACTCCGGAGGCCATTATCTTTCATCATAAAATCTGTCCCACTGCCATAGAGACAGAGTCCAGAGTCCTCAGGGCTGAACACGGGCTTTTAAGGACACTGTCGGGGAGGAGCCACCGCCTCTATGTCATCCCGCACAGTGGTCCATCTCCAGGATCCTAGGGCAAATGAACAAGTCCAAGTTCTCATTAGGCTTTTGTAACGGAACAAGTGGGCTCCCCATATAGACAAGGAAGGACACTGTGCCGCGTGTTCCCCACCACCGCTCCCAACCTTTCCTCGTTCCACGGCGACACTGCTGAGCCCGTAGCTCGGCTGCCCGCCAAGCCCCTGCCAAGCCCCTGGTCCAGGACTGAACGGGCGAAGAGGAAGTGAAAGCAAAGCGGCAGGAAAAGCCTTTGCGGGAGATAAAACAGCTTTAGTTTGGAACACAAATGGAAATTCCATGAGTAAGAGGAACCCTCCTAATTTGAGATCTGACCCCCGGCCCCACCCCTCCGTGGAGAAAAAAAAAATCCCTTCTTTGCCATCACAGCACCGGGCAAGATCTTAAGACGTGAGGTTCTCCTGTTCATAGACTAAGGCAAAGTCAGACCTGCTTAATTTGGAAAATTTAACTAAAGCTCTGTTGAGAGGAGGGAGCCCATCCGCTTCCGCTGTTCCAACGCCAGCTCCTCCCGGCCACGCTCTGCCCTGCCACGGGGTGGCCGCCTCCGGGGAGCCATGGCAAGCGCGCCCCGTGAAGACGCGGCTTAGCGCCCACCTCACGGAGTTCACAGTCTTTGACGAGCCAGTCAAATAGTAATAATAATTACTCTCATTAACTTGTTAATAACTAGTTTTAAGATTATAAGTTCCAAAAGCTACACTGAACCCGCCTCAGAGCTCCTGCTTACAAAGCTATGAATCGGAGAAGAGGCTAAAATCTCATCTAACAATAGCCAAGGGCCCCACAATCTTTCCCAGTTTTATTCTGATCACGAGCTGCTCCCTCTGCTTGGAATGTACTGCCTCTGATGCTATTTCATTTGCCAGAACTATTTAGCCTTTAAGACCCAGTTCAAACTTCACCCATGTGATGAGGCTTCACCTGACCTCCTAAACACCATGTGGTGCGGTAGTTACAGAAGTTACACAGCAAGGCTGTGTCCTTTGCACTTCTCCAACTCTTGGATTGCTTGGAATATACCAAATAGTAAATAAATGCTTGCTGAATAATAATAATTTTAGCTAGCATCTTACAACTAAGAGCCAGGCACCATTTGAAGCATTTTACGTATGAAAACTCTTAATTCTCATGAAAACCCTACGATGGGGGGATCCCTGGGTGGCTCAGCAGTTGAGTGCCTGCCTTCGGCCCAGGGCATGATCCTGGGGTCCTGGGATAGAGTCCCGCAAAGGACTCCCTGCATGGAGCCTGCTTCTCCCTCTGCCTGTGTCTCTGCCTCTTTCTCTCTGTGTCTCTCATGAATAAATAAATAAAATCTTAAAAAAAAAAAAAGACCTATGATGTACACACTACCACTAGGTTCACTGCAGTAATGAAAAAACAGACTGGCTCAAGGTCACATGGTAAGTGACTGTCAGGATGGATGAACGCACGTGTGCTTATGAATGGTACAGCTCTCCGTGCATGGTAACTGGAGGCTGCTTTAGACGTAAACTTGCTGGTACCTGAAATGCAGTCCATGCGGCGGCAGCAGCAGCAGCAGCAGCAGCACTACCCAGCACATGGACAAAGAAGCATCAGAAGTAGGCACAACTCACACCTTCCCAGCTCAGCTCTGAGGTGGGCAGGATCCGTGTGCTCACAGCAAAGGAAGCTACGAGTAAACCAACAGGCACATACAATTAGCTGGCTGCCCCAAAGTTGTGCTTTTTGTGCTTCAGAGTGAATATGTGGAGGCAAATTAAGCATGATTTTTCAGGAGCCACCCTATTAGGAGCTTATTGAGAAGTGGACGGTGAGATGCTGTCAGAAGTTGCCTTGCTGCATCCTTCCTTCCTGTCGCCCAAGACCATGGAGCCCACTGTCGATGAAGAAAGCCAGACTGCAGACCAGCTGAGATGTGAAGAGACAGGTGATCTCTGGTATCAAACAGGGCAATAAAGGGGCACCTACTGGCTCAGTCGGTAGACCATATGACTCTTGATCTCAGGACTGTAAGCTCCAGCCCAACACTGGGTGTAAAGAGTACTAAAAAAAAAATAAAATCTTAAAAATAAAATAAGGGAATAAGAAAGAGGGGAGATGAGGACAGTGCAAGATTCAAAGCTAATAAAAAGAGAAAGGGGGAAAAGAAGTTGGGAAGGAAGTTTCTGACCAACAAAACAGTCAATTATTCTGAGAGAAGTCCACTAGAATGTTTATAGCAGCATCATCAGAGGAAGAATAATGTCATTTGCTACCACACTTCTCAGTTTCTAGAGGCTTTATTGTCTTGCGGGACTTATGTATTTGCTATGAGGTATTATTTTTCCAACCAAACTAAATTTTACCTTCCCCAGCTATGGAAAACAGTTAGCAGTACATTCTGTAAAACATTTATAATTTAGACTTTTAAAGAGAAAAAGCGCTTTTAAATTAGTGAAAGTCTGAGTTATATGGTACTTTAAAAAATATGAATATATTGCTTTCAAAGAGATACCATAATAAACTAATGTAACAGTCTTTCCTGGTAGAAGTATTTAGAGGACTTATTCCAATAAACAAATAAAAATTATTTTTATAATGTTACAAATAAATAATGGTTATAAATATTAATATTATGTTAAATAATAATAAAAACATTGAAAGAGTATCTAACAAACAGGAATCCAAGATCTCTTTCCAAAGGTTTATGAGTTTTCCAAAAGAACTTTAATATTGAACTGAAAAAGTTTACATCTAAAATTAATATAAATATATGCTGGATCATTGCAATGGCCACTTATTAACTAAGCACAGCAACTAAGCATTTGCAACATGATTGCAAATGTACATAGACATTTGTTTTTCTAATCTAAACTGGCATCAAGCACACTATTTTAATTGTTAAGGAATAATTAGAAAAAAAAGGAGGCTCACTTGATAGGTAAATGATACAGTCCCACTAAGTAAAGGTCAAAATGAAATAATGGTGCACTCACTATACATTGCACCAATCCTGGATTTTCAACATCTTAGAAATGTGGCAGAAAAGGGCACCAATGGCAATGAAGGCTGCCAAGACACCTCTGGGGTTGGCAGACAGCTTTGTACTCCTGTTGTGAGTAGCAATTCAGTTTGGCAAAATACCATCATTGTATTAAAATAATGTTAATTTGCATGTCATTAGTTTTATAGGTTTTTTTGTACCTAACTTTTAAGTTTGTTTCATAAAGAATTTATATCTAATTTTGTTCATGTTTAAGTAAAATTGTAATAATGTGTATCAACACTAAAAGACTGAAGTTTTTTACCAGTTAAAAGGAGCCTATAAGGGATCCCTGGGTGGCGCAGCGGTTTAGCGCCTGCCTTTGGCCCAGGGCGCAATCCTGAGGACCCGGAATCGAATCCCACGTCGGGCTCCCAGTGCATGGAGCCTGCTTCTCCATTTGCCTATGTCTCTGCCTCTCCCTCTCTGTGTGATTATCATGAATAAATAAAAATTAAAAAAAAAAAAAGGAGCCTATAAGTTACTGAAGTTTGAAAGTAGTGCTTAAAAACAATATTCTTGGGATCCCTGGGTGGCGCAGCGGTTTAGTGCCTGCCTCTGGCCCAGGGCGCGATCCTGGAGACCCGGGATCGAATCCCACATCAGGCTCCTGGTGCATGGAGCCTGCTTCTCCCTCTGCCTCTCTCTCTCTCTCTCTCTTTCTCTCTCTCTCTCTCTCTCTCTGTGACATCATAAATAAAAATTAAAAAAAAATAAAATAAAAACAATATTCTCAAAAAAACCCCAAAACCCAAAACAAAAAACCAATATTCTCTTAGGTAAGCATTCTTTTTGTGATCGTACTTACATTATTAATTTGCTAAGCATCTGTTAAAGGAGTATAATAATCATCTACCTCACAAGGCTGTTGTTAAAATGAATTAAGATAAAATACACAGGGATTGCATTAAACCTATAGATAGCTTTGAGTAGCATGGACATTTTAACAATATTAATTTTTCCAATCCAAATGCTTTTCCAAATCCTTTCCAAATGGAAAGGCCATCTTTCCATTTGTCTGTGTCTCCTTGAACTTCTTTCATCAAAGTTTTACAGTCTGCATTATACAAATCTTTCATTTCCTTGATTACATTTATTCCTAAATACTTTATTCATTTTTATGGGATTTTTTTCTTTCTTTTTCAGATATTTTTGTTGTTAGTATACAGAAGCACAACTGGTTTCTGTATATTGATTTTGTCTCTAGGGACCTTACTGAATTCACTCATCAGTTCCAACAGTTTTTTGGCTTGTCCTTAGGATTTTCTACATATAAAACATATCATAATTTTTAAAATTTATTCATGAGACACAGGCAGAGGGGGAAGCAGGCTCCCCACAGGGAGCCCAACACAGGCCTTGATCCCTGGACCCAGGGACCCACCCTGAGATGAGGGTAGACACGTAACCGCTGAGCCACCCAGGCGTCCCTCATAATTTTATCAATTTTATTTCTTCTTTTCTGATTCAATGCAATCCCTATCAAAACCCCAATGGCAGTTTTCGCAGAAACAGAAAAAACAATTCTAAAATTTGTATGGAACCACAAAAGATCCCAAATAGCCAAAGCAATCCTGAAAAAGGAAAAGCCAGAAACATCACACTCCTGAAACTCAAACTATACTATAAACCTATAGTAATTAAAAGAGTCTGGTGGACAAACAGACCAATGGAAAAGAATAAACAGCCCAGAAATAAACCCATGCATATAAATGGTCAATTTGTTCACAACAAGGAAGCCAACAATATACAATGGAGAAAGAAGTCTTTTCAATAAATGGAGACGGGAAAATTGGACAGCCACATGCAAAAAGAATGAAACTGAATCCTTATCTTACACCACACACAAAATTCAATTCAAAAAGGATTAAAGACTTAAAATATAAGGTCTGAAGCCATAAAACTTCTAGAAGAAAACAGAGAGGTTAAAAGTTCTTTGGCATTGGTCTTGGCAACAATTTTTTGAATATGACACCAGAATACAAGCACCAAAAATAAAAAATGATCAGTGGGACCACATCGTACTATAAAGCTTCTGCACTGCGTAAGAAACAATCAACAAAATCAAAAGATAAACTACAGAACGGGAGAAAATATTTACAAACCTATATTGGATAAGGAGTTCATATTCAAAATATATAAAGAACTCATACACCTCAGTAACAAGAAAACACAATCACAGATTTTTAAAAGGGTGGAAAAAACTAAAAAGACATTTTTCCAAAGAATGCATCCAAATGGCCAAGAGGTACATGAAAAGATATCCATCACTAGTTACTAGGGAAATGCAAATCAAAGCCACCAGGAGATATCACCTTACACCCGTTAGAACAGCTATCACCAAGAAGATACCAGATAACAAGTGATGGCAAGGATGTGGGGAAAAAGGAGTCCTGTGCACTGTTGGTGGGGATATAAACTGGTCTGGCTGCTATGGAAAACAGTATGGAGGTTCCTCAAAAGAATTAAAGATAGAACTACTATATAATCCAGCAATCCCACTTCTGGGTATATATCCAAAGGAAATTAAAACAGACTATCAAAAGGTATCTTCACTCCTATGTTCACTGCAGTGTCATTCACAACAGCCAAGATACGGAGACAAGTGTCTATTAACAGATGAATGGATAAAGATAACGTAGCGTGAGAAAGAAAGTGTGACATGAAGAGATCTTGAGGGCCTTATGCTAAGTGAGATAAGTCAAACAGAGACAAATACTGTGACATATTACTTATATGTTGAATCTAAAAAAGTCAAACTCAATAGAAACAGAGAATAGAGTGGTGATTACCAGGGACTGAGGGGTGGGAGAAATGGAGAGTGTTGGTCAAACTTACAGTTAGAAGATGAGTAAGTTCTGCACAGCTTAGGGACTATAGTCAACAATACTGTATTATATATACTTCAGAGTTGCTAAGAGACTGATCTTAAATGTTCTACCCAAAAAAGAAATGATAAATATGTGACACAACAGAGGCTTTAGCTAATGCTATGGTGGTAATCATACTGCAATATATCAATGTATCAAACTAACACACTGTACAACTTAGACTTACACAATGTTATATATCAGTTATAGCTCAAACTATATAAAGTGCCTAACACAGAGATTAATTCATAATAAGTGTCTATTAATATTAGTTCTTTCCTCTTTTATTAAATCTCTAAATCAGTGGAGGACAGGAAAGGGGAGTGATCTTTTCCAACACCCTCCACACACATCCGAACGCCACCTTGATATATCAGTTGGGCTATGCTATTTCCATGGAGATACTGGTAACTCTGCTGGTGGGTCTCAATTACCGTGAATGGTTTAATTGAAAAGTTTTAGCTAACTTGCACACCAATCTACTACCTATTATTTCTCAGGGAAAATGCATTCCAAGTTCTAAGCTGCCTTGTGAAGAAACTTTAGCATTCCGTTTTGGACTTGTGTTTTTTTTACATTAGTCTTAAAAGATGCTGTCCGAGAGTATCAGGAAGGGGTTGCTGGGACATCTGGGTGGCTCAGCAGCTAAGCACCTGCCTTCGGCTCAGGGCGTGATTCCCAGATCCGGGATCGAGTTCCACATTGGGCTCCCTGTGGGGAGCCTGCTTCTCCCTCTGCCTGTGTCTCTACTTCTCTCCGTGTGTCTCTCATGAATAAATAAATACATAAATCTTAAAAAAAAAAAAAACAGGAAGAAGTTGCTGAACAACAGGATAATGTGATAATGTGATACTGCTTGTGCTTTAAGAATTCAGGTGCACATGGAAGAGGGCACATGGACAGGAGGCAAGGTTGGAGGCAATGTGGCTAGTACAACTATTATAAAACCAGAGCAGGTAAGGCCCCAAACTAACACAGTGGCAGTAGGGAATAATGGGCAGGCGCTGATTTGAGAAGCTAAATGGACATTTGTCAACTTAGTGGGACATTGGTGGAAAGGGACAGGGACTGACAAAATGACTCTGGCGTGTCTCAACATAAAGATCAAAGAGGATTTTCCCAGAGGCATACTTCGACTGTAGAGAATTAAGTTAGCAACCATTTATATTACTTCGACTGTAGAGAATAATGAGAAAATTGAGACCTGAATGAAAATAGCAAACATAGTTCAAAGCCACAGATGTGATTAAAATTCTCCCCATTAAAAAAATACATTAATTGCTATTATCTTTTTTTTTTTAAAGATTTTATTTATTTATTCATGATAGACACAGACAGAGAGGCAGAGACACAGGCAGAGGGAGAAGCAGGTTCCCTGCAGGGAGCCCGACGCGGGACTCGATCCTGGGTCTCCAGGATCACACCCTGGGCTGAAGGCAGGTGCTTAAACCACTGAGCCACCCGGGCTGCCCTAATTGCTATTATCTTATATAAAGTTAATTCTAAATCTTGAGTGCAAATAGTTTGGTGAGAACAATATAAAAGATTCAGGATGAAGTGGAGGAAAGGAAAAAGGTAAAGTGACAATTCTCTAGTTATCTTTTCTTTACTACAAAATGAACACAGAAGAATAAAACTTGGGCTGAATAACTGAAGGGATGGGGCCAGTGATGGAGCACGAAGGATGCTTCATCCAGACAGGCAAGAGCACATGCCAACAGGTTTCCACAGGGCTACTCTTAGAAAACAGCAGAGAGCACTGGGTGACTCAGTCAGTTAAGCAACTGACGCTTGATTTTGGCTCAGTTTATGAACTCAGGCTTGTGAGGTCGAGCCCTGCACTGGGCCCTGCACTGGGCGTGGAGCCTGCTTAAGATTCTCCCTCTCCCTCCACAGCTCAGAAACAAACAAACAGCAGAAGCTTGGATTCTGGGGAGTCAGAGGATATTAATAACCAAGACCATAATCTGGCAGAGGAAAAGCTAAGTCACCCTTCCAACAGTATGCTGGGTCTTTACTCTCCTTATTAGTGAAGGTACCTGCCGGCAGTCCGTACCACTGGAGCCCTAGAGCCAGCCCATGCTTCTCTGGACGAAAAGCCACAAGCCGCATGCCCACTTTTCCTGAGGAGGTGCTGCATCCCTGGTCCTCGTGGCTGCCAGGAGCACTGGATGGCACTGCCATTCCTACCACAACAACTCACCAAGCAGTAGAACTGACCCCCACAAGCAAAGACGAACACTCAAGGCCATTACTAATTAGATATGAAATTTTGCTTTACGCAAGTCACTCACACTCTATAGGTCTTATGATACTTACATTTTTTAAATAAAAATAACTAAATTTTTTAGATTGTAAGCAATCAGAAAATAAAGATATGCAAACAAACAAGCAAAACCCCAAGCCCCAAATTTTACTATATACCCTTTCAGGTCTTCTTTTTGTAAAGATTAAATTGTACACGCAGAGATACAAAGATGTATTTAACATAGTGAACATGCTGTCTGGTAACATGAATTTTAAAGCCTTTTTAAAGCCTTTCTGAAAATTTACAATCAAAAGATAATGTGAATGCAAATTTGGGTTAAAATGCCAATTTGAATCATTCAAACAAATTTAACAGTGGGAGAAATAAAGTTGCAGTCAGAGCCCTTTAATAACCTCAAACAATTAAAAGCATTTCTCATATATAATAAGAAACAACTCTTCTCTATGGAAATAATTATCTGGCAAGATTATCTATTCAGGGCATAGCTGAAAAATAGACAAGGTAGGAAAGAGCCTTAGGGTCTCATTTTTAGACTCTTTACTCTTGTTTTTGACAAATTTAATTTGATCAATTTAGATCAGTTTTGTTGGTACTGTTTGTACAGAAATAAAACTGAACGCTCTACTTATAATTTGACGAACCCTAATAGTCTCTCTCGTGCTCCCCTTGATTTATGCAACCTCTATCCACTTAACTATTAGCTGAGATATGTTAATTTGAGTGGAGATATTTATGTCCCACTGCTTCCCCACAAAGGTGCCCAAATGCCCTTTCCACTATTACTCTTTTAAAAAGACTCTTTTCTAATAATTTCTTCTGTGATCCTGTCTATTCCCAAATATGTAGTATTTGGGAATAACTTCCCAGAGCCTGCACATCTTGTGCTTTGATGCTCCAGACTTCAGTTTCCAACTGCCTACTAGACCTCTCTAAATAGAATTACCTTTCCTACAAAATGTGCTCCACCTTGTTCTGGGCACCATAACAATTAATGGTATCACAATACTGGCAGACATTCAGGCTGGGTCAGTGTTGACCACCACCACCCCTCCCCCAAGTCCTTCTTGTGCTACTAATTAATTGACAGGCTCTGTCCCTCCAATCCGTACTTTCTCTTTGACAACTCTAGCCATCACTTGAGTCCTCAGTTTCATCACTTTTTGTACTGGGATGGTATCTTGTTATCTCTTAATTCCTCTAAAATACAGTTTACTGCTCTACTTACTTCTTCATGCAGTCAATAGTGGTTTTCAGTTGGCTCTATAATACATTTGGACTCCTTAAGACAAAACATAGTGCTCTTTCTTTTGTGCCTGATACTGGCTTATCATTTTTTAAATTATCATTTCCTACATGTCTACCCATATAACAACTGTTCAAAATTCTATAAAACTTTCCACGTTTAGTCAAATGCCAAGTCCCCTGTGAAGCTGCAGATCTTCCTCTTAAAATTAACTGTTTCCTCCCAATAATTCCCATCACATGGTACTTAGGCTGTCTGTATACAACTTCCTCTTTCTCACTTGCTAGTCTTAGCTTTTTTTTTTTTTTTTTAAAGATTTTATTTATTCATTCATGAGAGACACACAGAGAGAGAGGCAGAGACACACGCAGAGGGAGAAGCAGGCTCCATGCAGGGAGCCCGACGTGGGACTCGATCCCGGGTTTCCAGGATCACGCCCTGGGCTGAAGGCAGGCGTCAAACTGCTGAGCCACCCAGGCTGGCCTAGTCTTAGCTTCTTATTCAGGTTTGGCACCCATATACTTCTCAAACAGACAAATAAATAATGCTTTTATTATCTGGTTTCGCAGACCTAAAAGCTTAAAATGGGACAGAAGCGTTCAGACAGAAATGGCAAGTGACAAGTGACTACCTGACTGCAAATGGATAGAAAGAAAAATACAAAAACTTAAGAGTTACAGAAAGCATCTCAGTGTGGGACAAACAGCCCAAATCCCATAAGGGCATCACTGCACTTTTCCAGAATGGCACCGTGACTAACCGTGACTCTAGCAAGATATCAAGAAAATGTTAAATTATGTTGAGTATCCTATGTAAAGAGGGAAGAAAACAATACAAGTGTGAAATGTTTTGGAAAGATTTTCATACAAATGGTTTTATTATTTAAAAGTTTAATTATAAAATATATCCACATTATGGCAAATTTGGAAAACAAAGGTAGATAGAAGTTGAAAAAGTACCCAAATCTTAATATGCATTTTAAAAAATGTAGATTACATAAACACCAAATGATTCTTCTAACTAAAACATTTTAATGTTTAATGAGCTTGAGCTCACAATTATCCAGAAAATTTGACAATTAGAACTCATTCTTTCAATGGACACAATTTTTACTGTATCACTACATAAAATTATTCCTCTTCTATTTTAATGTATGACTGGAGAATGATGAGATGGGAAGGAGAGAAAGTGAGAAACAAAAAGACAAAAATGGAGGGTGAAAGAGAAAGAATCCAAAATAAAAAGTTGGAGGACAATCATGACAAGTGAGAGGAAGAACAGAAAAACAAACAGAGAAAGCCCAATGTATGAGCAGACACATTCAGAAAAAGGACAGCTCTTCTTTCATTTTCTCTTCTCTTGACTTCCTTTGTTCTAATTGACTTCAGGCTGATGTATGTACCCTTAGATGCATGCTGAATTCCAATGAGGTACTCCTGCACGTATACTTTATACCAACACAATCCATTTAAAAGGATTTTAATTGGTGTGCACCATTCCCTGCAATTTCAACATTTTAAAAATGAATAGTCTCACTAAGTACCAGATGGTGACATGTACTAATTAATCAAGCCTATTCAATGAATAAGCATATTAAAATGAATGCACCTATTAGACATGTGTTGCGGAAGCCCCATCCTGAGGAAGCCTCCCCTTAAACTGAGTGTCCACGGAAGGTGCAGATTTACTGTGCAATACTCACAAGTGTCTCCCACAATCATTTGCAGCAACAATACCATCACTCTTGCATCTCCCTCTGGATCAGCCAGTATTTCATGCTAATAAGCCTGTGAGCCCTGCTATTGCTCTATAATCTGTCTAACTTTTATAAGCAAGAGCCAGTCGAACTCTGGGTCTACCATTTTCCTACCAAAGACAAGATTATACGAACTCTTCAAGGTCATTTGTTAAATGGACAACAGGTGAGGGTCAATGATCACATGAAGCTCCTGATCCAGCTCTCTTCCTCCCCAATTTGCCTGTCAAGCAGTAGCCTTGACAACATTGCTAGTTTAGGGAATAAGATAGTGCAAATTGAAATCCCACGACAGGTTGCCATGCTCTGATTTTTTTTAAATATTGTGGGCACTGGAGAAAAAGGTATAATCTACTGGAAGGTCTTATTTTTATTTTATTTTATTTATTTTATTTATTTATTTGACAGAGAGAGAGAGAGAGAGAGAGAGAGAGAGAGGCAGGCAGAGGGAGAAGCAGGCTCCATGCAAGGACCCCAATGTGGGACTCAATCCTAGGTCTCTAGGATCACATCCTGGTGGCACTAAACCGCTGCGCCACCGGGGCTGCCCTACTGGAAGGTCTTAAAATACTCTACATATGTTTTTTGAAAGAGAAAGAAATCCTAGAAGCTTTTTGTTTTCTTAGCTTCTCATACTCATCACTTCTCTATTTTATATTACCTTGAATCACTACAATTCCGAATGTATTCTAATAGTATAGAATTCCCCAAATCTATAAAGAAGATGTATATGTTTATGTATACAATGGAATATTACTCAGCCATTAGAAATGACAAATAACCACCATTTGCTTCGACGTGGATGGAATTGGAGGGTATTATGCTGAGCGAAATAAGTCAATTGGAGAAGGACAAACATTATATGGTCTCATTCATTTGGGGAATATAAAAAATAGTGAAAGGGAATAAAGGGGAAAGGAGAAAAAATGAGTGGGAAATATCAGAAAGGGAGACAGAACATGAGAGACTCCTAACTCTGGGAAACGAACTAGGGGTGGTGGAAGGGGAGGAGGGCGGGGGGTGGGGGTAACTGGGTGCCGGGCACTGAGGTGGGCACTGGGTGTTATTCTATGTGTTGGCAAATTGAACACCAATAAAAAATAAATTTATAAAAAAAAAAGAATTCCCCAAATCTCTCTAGAGTTACTGAGAAAGACTGGCTTCTGATTTATCGATGGCACTGAAAACTGAGCAGGTGACGTGGTAAAGAAGGGAAGCAGCAGCACACTACAGATAAAATACAGACCGTGGAGAAGGAGTGTTGTGAGACATGGATGTTACCTGGCACGCAGCAGGCACTGAGCAGCCTTAGCTCCCTCTCTGAGGTAATGACAAATGGCAGGGAAAATCAACTTGAAGAGAAACCTAAGAGAAGTCTAAACACGGTTATCCTTGGAGAAGTTAGAGATTACAGCAGAAAATGGTGCTTGTTTGTGATGCATGACAATGGTTATTGCTTAAAATCAATAAAGAATAAAACTCCAAAGAATTCATAGGGGAAGGTAAACCAATAATAGAAATGACAAAATTTGTAGTTACAGACTAGAAAAGCCTCCCTCATGACAAACATCATTTAAATTGTATTACTTTCCCTTGGCTCTTGCCTAAAAATGAGAGGTAGAATTAATTATTCAAGCAGAATTTAATTAATATGGACATAATTAAAAGTCAAATATAACAAGAAATCTTCATCAAGAGGTTTCTGCGCAATGATTCAATAGTTTTTTGAAATTTTCTATTACATTAACAATTTTTGGTAGATTCCTATTAATTTTCCAACTTTGGTCCTGCCCTTATCCACTACCACCCTTAAATAAGAAAATATTTCAGTAGGATGTTCAGCAGACAAGTGGGTTCTTCTAACAGTCCTGTGTTCTGAGATAAGACAAAACTCAAGATGATAAAATATCAAAATCAACCAAAATTTCCAGCCCAAATACTTAAAGCAGTGGTTGGTACCAATGTAGGCAGACTAAGACTATTCTTAACTACTCTGGAAAATAATCTATTATTAAATTATGAAGAACACAACTAGTCAATAATCCAAAAATCTAGGCAAAAAGAAAACACAATGCTTCTTGAACATAGAGGATGTGAATAGCTTAATGTGCAACTCCATGTAAAAGGGTACAGTACCACCCACTTTTATTTTATACGTAGTTCCAACTAGAAGGCTGAATTAATACTAAAGCTAGCTTCATTTGGAACAAATCAGAGTGTAAAATACATACCAAGTTTGAAGGCAGATGAGTCAGACGTATAAAGGGAAACACACAAGGGGAGCCAATATGGTGAGTATGAGACCTAACGCAGAGTTAAGGATTCTACTGCTTCTGTCTTTTTTTATTTTTAATTTTTTTTCTCTCTTTTTTTTTAAAAGATTTTATTTATTCATGAGAGACACAGAGAGAGGCAGAGACACAGGCAGAGGGATAGGGAGGTTCCATGCAGGGAGCCCAACGTGGGACTCGATCCCAGGACCCCAGGATCACACCCTGGGCTGAAGGCAGACACGCAACCACTGAGCCCCCCCAGGGATCCCCCTTCTGTCTTTTTTAAAAGACTTTCTTTCTCTCTCTCTCTCTCTGCTACTCCCCCTGTTTGTGTTCTCTCTGTTGAATAAATAAATAAAATCTTTAAAAAAAAGTAAAAACAGACTCTGAATTAGCTTTTCCCAGATGATATGCAAGAAATAATGAAAAGACAATATTTAGAATATGCTAGATGCCATAAAGTATTCTCAATACTAGAAAGAGCCTTGATTGATGAATGGGTGGCAAAACTGATAATTTCTTCATGAAAAACAGATAATGTCTATAAATGGGGAAAGAGCGGTATTTATATACAAAAGCTTACCAATTTACACAATAAAATCTGAGGGTAATATATAGATCTTTATGTTGAAAAGACAGAAGTGAAACCTCTTTTTAAGAATCTATTCCCTAGAGGGGCTCCCGGCTGGCTCAGTTGGGAGAGTATGTGACTCTTTGGGGCTGGGGGAAAAGAAAGAAACTAACAATTGTTGAGCTACTGCAGTCACTGTGCTGGAAACTATGTTATCACCTCATCCAATCCTCCTAGCCATTATATTGGAGGGTATCTTCTCCAATTTACAGATGAGGAAACTGATACTCAGTTGGTATAAAATTAGGAAGTAGTGGAGTTAATATTAGATCTCAAGCCTAACTCCAAACCCTATGCTTCTTAAAAGTAATGGCATTTGTAATGGGAAAGATAATATATTTTGCCCCAGAGGTGAGTTACTGCAAAGTATATTTCTACATATGTCATAATTGTTTAAAGTTGATTTGCAGGAAAAGTACCAAGAAACAAGAAACTTAGCCATTTCCATAACTAACAGGATATAAATGAATTCAGTAAAGTTGCAGGATATAAAATTAACATACAGAAATCGATTGCATTTCTACACACTAAAAACGAAGCAGCAGAATGAAAAATTAAGAAAATAATTCCACTTACAATTGTATGAAAAAGAATAAAATACCTAGGAATAAACTTAGCTAAGGAAGTGAAAGAGCTGTACTCTGAAAACTATAAGACACTGATCAAAGAAATTAAAGATGATACAAATGGGAAGACATTCCATGCTCAAGGATTGGAAGAATCAATAACGTTAAAATGTCCATACTCCCCAAAGAAACATACAGATTCAGTGCAATCTCTATCAAAATACCCACAGTATTTGTCACAGAAGTAGAACAAATAATACTAAAATTTGTATGGAACCACAAAAGACTTGGAATAGCCAAAGCAATCTTGAGAAAGAACAAAAAAACTGGAGGTATCACAATTCCAGATTTCAAGATTACTACAAAGCTGTAGACATCAAAACAATATGGTACAAAAACAGACATCCAAATCAATAAAACAGAATTGAGAGTTGAGAAATAAATTCATGTTTATATGGTCAATTTATCTATGTAAAAGGAGGCAAAAACCAAACCAAACCAAACCACGCAAACAAAAAACACAAAAACAATGGGGAAGAGAGTCTCTTCAATAAACAATGCTGGGAAAACTGAATTGTTACATGCAAAAGAATGAAACTGGGCCACTTTCTTATACTATACACAAAAGTAAATACTCAAATGTAAGACATGAAACTATGAAGCTAGAAGAAAACATAGGCAGTAATTTCTTTGACATTGGTCTTAGCAACATTTTTCCAGATATGTCTCCTCATTAACAAGCAGAATGGTGTAAATCACATTTGATTCTACTGTAAGATCTTTAAAGCATCTGTTAACATTAAAGTTTCTATTGAGTGTGCTAGTTTCTTGGTTTATATGTTATCTTCTGTCTGACCAGCAGGTTTGAAATGAGCAGATTCTAAAATGAAGAAACAAAAACTGCCTAGATCCTGATTGTGGTTTTCAAACTTTAAAAAGTGAAGTTATTATATAGTCAGTCAGATAAAAGTTGTTTTTTAGAGTAGGGCTTCTTAAACTTTAATGTGCTTACAAAGTACATGGATATCTTACAAAAATGCTGATTTGGTAGGTCAGGATTCTGATTCAGTACGTCTGGAGCCACAGACCATTCTTTCAGTAGTGGATTTTAGTATATATACAAAGGATGGGGATGATTAAAATCTGGGAAACAGAAAAAAAATCATTTCTATTGTTTACTGGATATGTAGCCAAAGGACAATACCATGAAGTTTTATTCTTATACTTTGTAGCATAGTCTATGGAATTAAAACCAAGAGCATAAACTAAAAGAGCAAACACAATTTTGAGGAAGCTGGAGAACTGACATTACCTATCTTTAAGACTAACTATAAAGCTATAATAATAAGGGTAGTATGGTATTAGTGAAAAAACAAACAAACCAGTGGAACAGAAGAGAGAGCCCAAAAACAGATCCATAGATAGTCAATTGACCTTTGACAAAGAATCAAAGGCCATTCAATAAAGAAAGGTAATCTTTGCCACAAATGATACTGAAACAACTAGAAATATATATATAAAGAATCTAGACAAAGACCTTATACCTTTCACAAAAATTAACTCAAAATGGAATATAAAACCTAAAGATAAAATGCAACACCATAAAATTCCTAGAAGATAATAAAAGAAAAAAATCTAGATGGCCTTGCATTTAGTGATGACTTTTAAGATACAACACGAAAGGTACAATCCATGAAAGAAAGAATTGATAAGTTGAATTTCATTAAAATTAAAAACTTCTGCTCAGCAAAACGCAATGTCAAGCAAACGAGAAGACAAGCCACAGAGTAGAAGAAAATATTTACAAAAGATATATCTGAAAAAGAAGTGCTATCCAAAAATACAAAGAACTCTTAAAATGTAGTAAGAAAATGGGGATCCCTGGGTGGCGCAGCGGTTTGGCGCCTGCCTTTGGCCCAGGGCGCGATCCTGGAGACCCGGGATCGAATCCCACATCGGGCTCCCAGTGCATGGAGCCTGCTTCTCCCTCTGCCTATGTCTCTGCCTCTCTCTCTCTCTCTGTGACTATCATAAATAAATAAAGATTAAAAAAAAATGTTTAAAAAAAATGTAGTAAGAAAATGAACAACACAACTAAAAAATAGGCATAAAATCTGAGGAGATAACTCACCAAAGACAGGCAGCAAACAAGCATATGAAAAGATGCTCAACATGAGCATCTTGCCCCTTTGTATTTACCCAAAGGAGTTGAAAATTTATGTCTATACAAGATCTGCACACAAATGATAGCCACTTTATACATAATTACAATCAAGGTGTCCTTCAATAGGTGACTGGATAAACTGTGGTATATCTGCAAAATGGAATACTATTCAGAGATAAAGAGAAATGAGCTATCAAGCTATGAAAACAGGGAAGAACCATAAATAAACATTACAAATGGAAAGAAGCCAACCTGAAAAGGCTGTATACTATGTGACTCCAACTATGACATTCTAGAAAGGGCAAAACTATGGGGAAAGTAAAAAGATTAGTGGTTTCCAAGGATTTAGGGGGTGGAAGGTATGAATGGCTGAAGCCCAGGGAATTTTAGGGCAGTGAAAATCCAATGTAAACACACTCTGCTATACACATGTGCCTACCACCTTCAACCTACTGTATTTTTATCCTTACAGCGCCTGTTTACTAGGCTACTACTACTACTACTATATAAATCATATCTCTAGTTCATACAATAACAGCAATTATCATTTTAATAAAGAAGGATATGGAGGATTGAAAAGATCAGGTTTCTTGCCCAGGGCCACACAACTCTGAAGCAGGAAGCCTTGAACCCAGTCCTGGCTCACTTCAGTTCCCACTCAATTCTATTACATCATACTGTTCATACGCCGTGAGAACCACCACATGCAATTCTACTCTGTACTTTGCTACTTCCTTGGTTACAACCACCAGGAGCTTGGGGAAACGGCATTCCCAGTCTCAGCATTGTTACCACGGGACTCACACTGGCCGGGCCCGTAGTTTCCTGTCATTGTCAACTGCTGTGTTCATCCTTCCTTCTACTCTTTTCAGTTTAACTGCTTCCATTAACTAGAAGACCTATGAATTTTATACAAGGTAGTACAGAGGTAAAAAAACTCCTTCCTGCCCAAGGAAAAAAGCTAGAAAAATGACTCAAAAATCAAACTGCTGTTTAGAATAACAGAACAAATGAAACAACAAAAATGATGGATTATGGAATAGCTAAAGTCTAATATGTGAAATATGTGGATATGCCTGGTTTTGGTAAAATAGAAACATCTAACTGTGAGAACTAGCCTATTGATGAAAAACTGAAGGAATGGACTAAAAGAGACAAGTTATGTGTCATTTATCATCTCCATTACTACTTCATATAGCAATTACAAAACACAAGCTCTATAAAGGACTCCTTTTAATTGTTATTTTTTTTTTGAAGTATTATCTTCTCTCCATTGCTACTACTTCAAAAAGAAAGTAAAGAGTTAAGTATCTACAGACTAGGGAAGTAAATTCACAGTATAGATTCAACTACTTATTCACTGGCATAATAGACAGGAAATACATGTTGAAAAAAGTTCTATAAATAGAAAATAAATTGAAACTGGATTTAAAAAAAATCCATTCTAAGATATCCTTTTTATCTCTCTCTTTTTAATGTAAAATGTACCCTTAACATTCCATATACCCTCAACCACTGAGTCTAAACACTACAGTAACAAGAGAGATTTTCAAGGTAGCTGAATAAAGTTAAAACTCTGCATCCATTATATCCTTAGCTTATTCCTTTATCCTTCAGGAAAAGATTTTTTTTTTTTTTTAAAGCCAGAAAGTATCAAACAAGCTAACAGATGGCAAGTGAATTGAATCAAGTCTAATTTGGGTTGAATTCAAGTTTGATTATCTGGAGACATGAAAGCAATTTACCCATATTAGCATCAAATGCCTAATACTGATAAAAATGTTATGGAAGTACGATCCAACAGAGAGCTTTGTGGACTGGGAATTAAGAGCATCCCACCCCACCCCACCCCACCCTGGCTAACTAGTTTTAAAACTCTGGCAAAGTCACAGATTCTTTCCACCTCAGGATCTTTTATCCGTCTAATGGGATGACAAATCCTCCTTTCTAGGAGATGCTGAGGATAAAGTGGAATCTCTGAAAAAAATTCTCCTTTTCTGGGTGTGAGGGTAGAAAAATGGACCCAAAAACATCCACATTCAAATCCCGGGAACTTGTGAAAATGTTACCTTATAGAGCAAAAGAGGCTTTGCAGATGTGATTAAATTAGAATCTTAAGAGATTATCCAGGATTATCTGAGTGGGCTCAATGTAATAAGTAACAAGCGTCCTTAAAAGTGAAGGGGTGGTTGTACGAGGTCAGAGTCTGAGTGACTTAACTGGCCACTGCTGACTCTGAAGACGGGAATGGGCCACTACGGCAAGGGCTATGGGAACCCTCTAGAAGCTGGAAAAGGCAAGCAAAAGAATTCTCTCTTGAAGCCTTCAGAAGGAATGTAGCCCTGTCAAAACCTTGATTCTAATGTCAGATTTCTGACCTCCAGAAATTTAAGATAGTAAATCAGTGCCATTTTAAATAACTTAGTCTCCTGCAATTTCTTACAACAGCAATAGGAGACTAATACATGGAGTTCTATCTCAGCTTTGACACTTACCCTGGCTATGTATCCTTAAACCAGTTACTTATGTTTCTGAACTTTAGTTTCCTTATCTCTGTAAAATGGAGATTAAAATGAGCAGGTTGCTAATACAGATACAATATTAATTTAATATGTAATTATATTAATATATACATCTATATATCAGATATATGTTTAATATAGATATCAAATAGGTTAGGTGCTACTGAGTGATTTTTTAAAAGTTAGCTTTTTTTTTTTTAACCACTTATACTACCCTAGAGTGATATAATGTAATTATTTTTACAAAACCTACAGGTAACTCATAGTTTTCATATACAGAAGAAATGTGCATTAAAGTATCCAGTTATCACTAAAGTTATTGTTAATATGTTGATTTGGAAGTCACTGGTTCATTCTCATAGACTCTAAGACTGAAGTTCTTTTAGATCTCAAAGTTCCCAAAGGAAAGAAGCAATATGTGTGTAAAATGTTTTAAGCCCAGCTTCTGTAACCAGTGTAAAGTCAACATTGCATTGATTTCATCCTTAGGTTATTTCTTTATCCTTCAGGAAAAGGTGATTTTTATGCCAAAAAAAAAAAAAAAAAAAAGTTCTTTTTTAGTATTTAAAATTTAAAGACAGGAAACTTTAAGAAGACAGATCACTACAGTCCCACCTCTTTATTTTACTACTAAAAAAAGTGTAATTCACAAGGAAGTTAAATGATTTGGTTCATCATCAATATGCAGCCAGTTCACATTTCACATCAGAGATGGATTTTCTACTTCCTGGGTAGAAAGCTTTTGGGTTTTCTACTTCCAAATCTGTGCTATTTTGTTAAAGTAGGAATCAGTAATATGGCCCATGGGTCACATCTAGACAGCCAACTGTCTTTTTGTAAATAAAGTTTTATTGGACACAGGAATACCCATCATTTGCTTATTTTCTACAGCTGCTTTCCTTCTACAAAGGCACAACTGAATAGTGGCAATAGACTGGGCCACCAAAAGAGGTGTTAGGTGGCTGAGCTGGGAGTTTAGGTCCGGCTTCTCAGTCTCTAAAATTCTCTTTTTGGGGAAGCCCCAGTGGCACAGCGGTTTAGCGTTGCCTGCAACCGGGGGCGTGATCCTGGAGACCCGGGATTGAGTCCCACGTCGGGCTCCCTGCGTGGTGCCTGCTTCTCCCTCTGCCTCTCTAGCTGTGTCTCTATGAATAAATAAAAATCTTAAAAAAAAATTCTCTTTTTGTTACTTTTCCTACAATTTATAACATTTTCAGATTCAATGATCTCTTTTGTATACTTCATATAGCACTATGTGTCTCAGTGGAGTACATGTTCAAAAATGTTGGATTCAAAGCTGTTTTTGAGAAAACTGAAAACTGGTCTTCCTTCAGGTACTTTCCATGGGGGAAGTGGAGTAGCCCTAAGTTTGGACAAAAAGATAAATCAAGCTCCTAAAGATTTTACAAATGGCAATTTTGCCATTTATACAAGTCTGTCCCCTAGATTGTGTGGATTTTCCCTGGACTCGACAATATAGAATACAGGCATATCTGAGACTCATGAGAGAATCTGATTAAAAATTGATTAAATACAGTTTATTCTAAAAGTCTGCTTGCTGCTATTTGACAGAAGTCAAATATTTTAGTTACCTGTTCCTTTCAGTAAACTCTCAACTTGTGTGCAGATCATCAAACAAACCAGGGCAATGTTATCCCAAAAGTCCTGTGAAAGGTCACCAATGAATTCAAATTTAATATTATACATCTGGCTTTTTATAGAAAATAATATGAGAAACATCTAATCAGAGAACATTTTTAGTTCTTTTACAAAGTACCAAACTGAGTTATTTCAGTTGTCCCAGTGTCCCTTCATCTAATATCTCCTAGAGTTTAGTGCTAGCAAAAATAATTTTTTTCATTCATCAGCAATGAGATACTTTTTTTTTTTTTAATGAGACACTTTTTAAAGGAACACATAAACTTGGAATCTGGGGTGGGGGAGGAATTCATTTGTTGTTTAAAGGAAACTGTGAGAGATCATAATTCCCTATGCTGAATGTATTTCTGAAGTATACATTTGCAGTAAAAAAAAAACAACCTGAAATCTAATTAATTGGAACCCTTCATTAAATGGAATGATGCTTTCTATCCACTGCTTTCGAGTGAAAAAAAAAAAAAAAATAGCAAGATAAGCAAAAATTGGGCTTTGGAGAATCCAAGATAAAATTAGAAATAATCCTTGCCCCCAAAGAAATAAGACTAGCAGGGGAGTTGAAATATACAAAATGACAACATGAAAACAGCATCCTAAGAGTTAGAATTCTGGGAGTTCAAGGAGTGAAATAGTGCTTCCAACAGAAAGAATAAAGGAAGTTTTTATAAATAGGTGGCAAAACCTAAGCTTAAAGGATGAATAGGATTTATTTTTCTTTCTTCTTAAAGGCATTATTTGCAACAGTAAAATCAACCAATTTTAAATGTACCGTATGATCATTTTGTTAATTGCATACAACTGTGTAATCGCTACAATGAAGATACAGATCTCAAAAAAGTTCTCTGTCCCACTTTGCACTTGCTCCTTTCCCAAGTCCTGGCCCCCAAAACTTGCTTTTAGTCACTGTAGATATTTCTTTTCTAGAATCTCACATAAATGGAATCATATAGTACATGGTACACTTGAAACTTGAGCAACATAGGAGTTAGGGGAGCAGACACCCCATGCAGTTTAAAATCTGCATATAACTTTGGATTCCCTGAAATGTTACTGCTAATAGCATACGGCTGATCAGAAGGCTTACCCATAACATACGTATTTTGTTCTTGGTATATTATATATATTATATATTGTATTCTTCTTACAATAAGGTAAGCTAGAGAAAAGGTTATGAAGAAAATCATAAGGAGGGACGCCTGGGTGGCTCAGTGGTTGAGCATCTGCCTTCGGCTCAGGGCATGACCCTGGGGTCCTCGGATCGAGTCCCGCATCGGGCCCCCTGCATGGAGCCTGCTTCTCCTTCTGCCTGTGTCTCTGCCTCTCTCTGTGCATCTTATGAATAAATAAGTAAAATCTAAAAAACATATATATATATTTAAAAAATAAAATCATAAGGAAAAGAACAAATATTTATAGTACTGTATTTATTGTAAAAAAATTGCATATAAAGTGGACCTTCCCAGTTTATTCCTGCGCTCTTCAAAGTCAACCCTGTGTTTATGTTTGATTCTCTCACTCAGCACATTGTTTTTGAGATTCATTCAAGTTATTCCGTATATTACTATTTGGTTCCTTTTTATTGCAAGTAGGATTCCATGGAATGGATATAAGACAATTTGTTTATTTGCTCACCAGAATAATGCTGTTAGAAACATTTGAACACACTTTTGGGTAGGCATGTATTTCCATTTTACTTGGGTTAATTCCTTAAAGTGGCATTGCTAGGTCCAACTGTGAATGTGTAACTTTGTATGGCACTGCCATATTGTTCTCAAAATGGTTATGCGAACGTGTTGATGTGCACCCACTAGCGATGCATGATAGGTCTAGCTGCTCTACAACTTCATCAACACTTGGCATTATTGGTCTTTTTCTGTTATATGTGCATTTGTCAGACAGGTGATAAAGAGCTCTCCACAGGCTTAATAAGCATTCATACATCTACTGTAAACCCATCTCCTCTGGTCATTTGTCCATTTTAAAATTGAGTTGTTTGTCTTGAGTTGTAAAAGTTCTTTATGTATGCTGGATAGGTAATAAGTGCTTCATCAAATATATATTTTGCAAAAATATTCTTGTAGTCTTTGGCTTGCCTTTTTGTTTAAAGCATCTTACAAAAGCAAGTTTCTAATTCTGATAAAGTACATTTTATCAATAATTTCTTTTAGTTTTGCTTTTGATATTCTTTTAAAGAAACCTTTGCCTAACCCATGTTACAGAGATTTTTTTTTCCCTATGGTTCCCTCTAGAAGTTAATTAGCTTTAGCTTTTACATTGTAGGTTTATGATTTATTTTAAGTCCAATTTTAAGTATGGTTTGAGGTTAAGGTTCATTTCAGCCCATACAAATGTACATTTGTTTGGCACTGTTTCTTGAAAAGACTTCTCCATTGAATTACCGTGGCAATTTTGTTAAAGAATCAATTTATCATATGTGTGTGGATCTATTTCTGGATTCTTATTCTGGTCCATTGATCTATCATTTTGTCATGATCACACTGTCTTGATTACTATAGGTGTTACAGCAAATCTTGAAATCAAGCAGTTTAAATCCTCCAACTTTATACTTTATCAAAACTGTGATACTTATTTTAGATTCTTTACCTATTTCTATAAAATTTAAAGCTACTTTGTCAATATCTTCAAAAAAGCCTGCTGGAATCTGACTGAAATTACATTGAATTTATAAGTCTATTTGGGGAAGAATGACATCTTAACAATATTTAGTCTTCTGATTCATAAGCACAGTATACTGTATTTATTTAGATCTTTAGTTTCCCACTGCCATATTTTGCAATTTTTGGTATAGACATCTTTAATATTTTTTGTTAAATTTATCTCAAATATCTTGTTTCCTTATGTTATTGTAAATGGAATTAGTTTTAAATCTTTATTTTCTAATTGTGTACTGCTAGTACATGGAAAGAAATTGATTTTTGTATATTTATGGACTTAGTTTATTTTTTTTAAGGATTTTATTTACTTATTCATGAGAGATACAGAGAGAGAGAGAGAGAGAGAGAGAGAGAGAGAGATAGGCAGAGACATAGGCAGAGGGAGAAGCAGACTCCCCGCAAGGAGCCTGATGTGGAACTCGATCCTGGACCCTGGGATTATGCCCTGAGCCACAGGCAGATGCTCAACCACTGAGCCACCCAGGTGTCCCAACACAGTTACTTAATTTCTTATTTTATTTTATTTTATTTTTTTAAATAAACTTAAAATCTTACTAAATTTATTTATTTAAAAAAAATTCATGTGGTTTTTCTACCTACATGATGGTAAGGCCAGTTTTGAGTCTTCCTTTCCAATTTGTATGCTTTTAATTAATTCACTTTCTACTTTATCACACTGGTAAGATTTCTAGAAAATCATTATGAAAATGGTGACAGGGAAATCTGGGTGGCTCAGCAGTTGAGCGTCTTGGCTCAGGGTGTGATCCCGTGGTCTGGGATTGAGTGCTGCATTGGGCTCCCCACAGGGAACCTGCTTCTCACTCTGCCTATGTCTCTGCCTCTCTCATGAATAAATAAAATCTTAAAAAAAAAAAAAAGAAACAAAAAAATAAAATGGTGACAGAGGACATCCTTGCCTTGTTCTTGATCTTAGGTAGACAGCACTAAGACATCCATCGTCAAATATGATGCTTATATGTAAGGTGGAGTTTTTTTTTTTTTTTTGGTTGTATTTTGTTTTGTTTTTTGGTAGATAACCTCAAACAGACTGAGAAAATTTTCTTCTAATACTACTTTGATAAACATTTTTATCATGAAAAGGTATTGAATTTTGTCAAATGTTCTCTCTGAATTTATTGAAATGATTTTTTTCTCCTACATTGTATTCAAATGGTGAATTATATTGATGGACTGACAGATGTTAAACCAACCTTACATTCCTAGGACAACTGTACTACCCATTTTTAAAAAAATTGTAGCATTCAATTAGCTAGTATTTTGTAAGATATTATGCATCTATTTTCCTAAGGAATATAGTTCCCTTTTCTTCTATTTCTGTCTGATTTTGGAATTAGGGTAACACTGTCCTCATAAAATATATAGGAAAGTATTTCTTCCTTATCTATTTTCTGAAATAGTTTGTATAATATTAATTTTTTTCCTTAAAACATTTGATGCAATTCACCAGTAAAGCTACCTAGCCCTGGGAGATTTCAAATCACTAATGACATTTCTTTAATTGTTATATAAGTAGTTCCAAGCTTTCTATTTCATTTTGGACCAGTTTTGGAGGTTTAGGTCTTTAGATTATCAAACTTATTGCATACAGTTTCTTATAATATTCCCTTATTATCCTTTTAATGTCAGAAGTGTCTAGAATCATGTCCCTTCTTTTATTTCCAACATTGCTGACTTGGATCTTCTCTAATGACTTTTCCCCCCAAAGCACCAGCTTTGGATTTCACTGGTTTTTCCTCTACATTTTTTTTTTTTTCAATTTAATTGATTTCTCCTGTCATTTCCTTGTTCTTATTTTGTTTGGTTTATTTTCCTTTTTTTTTTTTTTTTTTTTTTTTTTTACTTTTTTAAAGTATAAGTTAAGACAGGTGTTTGGTACACTTACGCTAAGAAGGGCCATGGGTGTTTGGTACACTTACTCTAAGAAGGGCCAGGTAATAAAGACCATATGATTTCTGGATACAACTCTGCCATTAGAATGGGAAAGCAACCATAGACAATACATAAACAAATGAACATGATTGTGTGGTCACTCCTGAAAAATATTATTTATAAAAACAAAAGAGCAGTTGGATTTGGCCCACAGGACATAGTTTGTTGACCTCTGGCTTAGACTTTTGAATTGATGAAATCTAGCTTATTGATTTCTTTAAAAATATTTTGTGCTTTCTGTATCCAATTTAAGAAGTCTTCAACAAACCCAAGGTCACTAAAATGTTCCCTTATGTTTTATATTTTTAGCTTTTATATTTAGTCTTATAATCCATTTTGAGTTAATTGTTTTACATAGTATGAGGTAGGAGCTGAGGTTTTTTTCTTTCTTTGTGCATAGCTGGTCACTTGTTCTAGAAACATTTGTTGAAAAGCTTCTCTTGTGCCCAATGAATTGCCTTGGAACTTTTGTTTTTTAAGAAAATCAATATTAACCATATAGGAGTGGGACTAAGGCTGCAGCCTTTATTCTTTTCCACTGATCTACCTGTATCTTTTTACATGGTATCACACTGCCTTGATTACTGTAGGCTATATTAAGTGTGGAAATCAGGCAGTGTAAGTCCTCCAACTCTGTTCTTTTGCAATGTTTTTTGGCTCTTCAAGTCTCACTATAAATTTTAGATCAACTTGTCAAATAGATCATCAATCTGAGACCTTTCTTCTGGCATAATATAGGCATTTAAAGCTAAACATTTCCCTCTATATACCACATTGGCTGCAGCCCACAAATTCTTGTATGTTGTATCAATTTAAAATATTTTAAAATTTCTCTTGTAATTTCTTCTTTGACTTAATGTTCATTTATGTGTTTTTTTGATTATCTTATTCATTTCTAATTAAATTTATTTTTTTTAGATTTTATTTATTTGACATAGAGAGAGACAGCACAAGCAGGAGGAGTGGCAGGCAGCAGCAGAATTCCTGCTGAGCCTGATGTGGGGCTTGATCTCAGCACTCTGGGATCATGACCTGAGCTAAAGGCAGACACTTAACTGACTGAGCCACCCAGGTGCCCCTAATTAAATTTCATTGTAATCAGATAACTCTATAGTTCCAACCTTTCCAAATATGAGATTTGGCTTTTGGTGCAGATTGCTTTGGTAAACATACCATGTGAACCTGAAATAGTGCATTGCTACTATTAGGTATAACATTCTATGAAAGCAATTAAGACTAGGTAGTTGACAGTATTCATCATATAACCTATTTGTGTGCTGGATTTTTTTCTTTTGTCTAGTTCCATCAATTGATGAAAAGTTGGTACTAAAATCAACTATGATTGTACCTTGTCTATTTTGCCCTATAATTCTGTTGATTTTTGCTTCATGTATTTTGAAGCATTGCTATTGTGTACAAACATATTTATGTTTGTTTTATGTACCTGTTGAATTTCAGCTTAATTTTCCTTTTGGATTTTTAGCTATTACATTTTGCATTATTCTTAATAGCAATTGTACCCAGGGATTATATATCCATGTTTTCATAATTCACTTATATATAGTTAGTAATGGACTATTTCACATAAACTATAGAAGGCTTGCAATCGTCTAGGCCTATATGTCCCTCTACATACGTCATAAACCCTGCAAGAAAATGAAATGTTGTAATTTTAGTTTTCAATGGTCACAGTCTATAAAGAAATTAAGGGGAAAAAAGTAAAAAAAAAAAAAAAAAAAAAAAAAGAAAAGTCTTTTATACTTGTCTAGATATTTAGAATATCTGATATCCTTTATTCTTTACTGAATATTCAAATTTCCATCTAAAACCATTTATCTTCAGACCGAAGGAGTCCTTTACACCACATTTCTTGTGGTGCAGGTCTCTTGGTAAGAAGTTCTGTTTTATTTTATCCAAAAATATATTTTTTCTTCATTCATTTTGTTTTATTGTGGTAGAATTAACAACATTATATTCGTTTCAGATATACGATCTGATATTTGTATCTTTGCAAAATGATCATAATGAAAAGTCCACCCTTCATTACTGATTAATATATTTGCTAGGTATAGAATTCTAGATTGACAAATTTCTTTTAGCACTTTATAGATGTTATTCTCTCTTCTGTCCTCAATGATTTCCGATGAGAAGCTAACTATTTTATACCATCTAACAGATCTTTGATGCTTTGTACATTTTCCCGCTAATCTTTTTTTCTCTTGCTTTTGTCTTAGATAACTAATATTGATCTGTTTGAGATGACTTCTTTTTATGTCCACTCACCTATTAAGTCCATCCAGTGAATTTTTCATTTCAAAAATATATTTTTTAGTTCTAGAACTTCAATTTGATCTTTTTGTTTTTTCTATTCTCTGCCAAGACTTCCCATTTCTCTGCTGAGATTTCATGTACTGAAAATATGTTTTATTTTACTTCCCTGATAGTTATAACAGCTGGTTTAAAATTCTTATATGTAAATTCCAACACTTGGTTCACTCAAATAAGAATGTGTTCTATTTTCTTCGTTCTTTGTATATCAAGTTAATTTGGGATTGTATCCCGAGTTGTGGAGAGTCTAGATTCTGTTATTTTTAATGAGTATTGTTTCCTTTGTTTTAGGAGATCATTCTCTTAGCTAATCTCTATAAACTTTTTCTTGTGCAGATCTTTTATTTTTAGTTAGGCTGCTCTGAGTCTATTTTGGGTACATATGATTGAAAGGTGAGTCATAGATACAGGAAGACAAAAATCTAGAGATCTCTTGTCTAACTCCTCCCCTTGCAAGCTACACTCTCTTTGGCATTCCCAGTTTCCTAGTTTCTCATTTCTGGTTTACCAGACAAGAAGGCATTAAATTTTTCTATGTCTGCACCATTGCTACCCATTTCACAATGTACAGACTGCATTTAGTCCCTGGCTGAATGGTATTTATTTGTATATTCCTCATTTCCCTCCTTCAAGTGAATATAAATTATTTCTGAGGGCGGTACAAATAAAGAAATGTACTGCGTCCTAAGCTATTCAAGGAAAGGTATGAAGGTATGAAAGCAAACAGTTAAACACAATGAGGTGGGAAATAATGCTGTAATACTGTTAGGATTAAATTATGTAAATTATTGAATGCTAGCTAGGCCTAAGAGTATGGCCAATAAATTTTAGGTGCAAGAATATAATCATATCTATATTTTAGATTAAGATCAATATATCTGTGCTATTTAAAATGAACTACAATATGGAAAACGAATGGAGGCAGGGAGATTAGTTAGGAGGCAGTCCTAGTAGTGCAAGTAGATGGCAAAGAGGTCTTAACTGGATGAGTGGCAGATGATATAAAAAGGAAAATTTAGAAATTAGATGATTTAGGAAATGATTAATGATCCCCAAATTCTTTAACAATCAGAAATATCACAAAAAGATTAAATTTTATTGTTACCAGACAGGAAGTATATCTTTTCATTATTTATTTAATAGGGAAGATCACAATGAAAGCAAATCATTGTAACATTATTTCTCTAGACATATGATCCAGGTTTAACTGGTGAGTGACAAATACCATATAGTAGGCATCCTTTAATCATGATATACATGTACTGGTGGGAAATGAAAATCAACCTTATTTCCAAACTACTTCCCAGTAGGGTGTAAAGCTGTCATTTATCCAAGGTTAATCCCAGTACTTTCTCTGTTACAATCTCATCAACACTTTTATACCCAAAGAGCCTGTACTGAAGACTGAAACAGACTGAAATATCTACTTGATTTGAGAAACTATAAAAACTAAGAGGGCTTTCAAAAACCATCACTATCATAAGGAATAAAACTCCAACTAAATCAATACATAAAAGCACCTAAAAAGAACTCTTATCTTTAGGGGTTCTGGTTGGCTCTGTTGGAAGAACATTCAACTCTTGATCTCAGGGTTGTGAATTCGAGTCCCATATTGGGTGTAGAGATTACTAAAAAAAAAAAATTAAATAAAAACAAAAAGTACTCTTCATCTTCAAAGCACTTTACCCTCATTAATTAATTAACAATAAAGACTCTGAAGTCAGTAGATCTACAAATTTATAAATTTACATAGAAAAATTCATTAATAAGCAATACTTTAACATTATTATAATTCCTAATTTTCTTTTTGACTATATGCAAATATTTTTCTTATATATTGAGAATAGAGTGCAGACATCAATAGTCCCTATCTCTTCCACAACAAGAATAAATGCTTTTATACATGGTAGCTTATATTTAAGTATGATAAAAGCGAAATAACTGGGCCTTTATTTTCCCAAAGGGCATTAGGAGGAAGAAAAGGTAACCAAGATTAATAGGAAAAATTGTAAAAGCAGGGCTCCTTGGTGAAAAGTAAAGCAGTTGAAATTTTTCATGAGAAATCTGGTAAAAGATGATGAAAATCTTAGTAAAATTTGTTTGGTTTTAAGAGTTAACAAAAATGTACTGAGATTTGTTTGATTTGAAATTATAACTTTTACTCAGAAGCTTCAAGATAGCAGGACAAATGTGATCTCTTTAAAAACCTGCAATTCTGTTGCTTATTACCACTTCAAATATGGTACTTGAAGAGGGAATACTTCCCTTTTACTAGAATACTTCCCTTTTATTCATGTTTGACTAGTGTTGACAGGTATATGAGAAATTCACCTGAAACTCAGCAAAAATAATTATTATATGCTACCTCACTAAACTTCATAGAAATTCAAATTAAAACAATTGAGAGGGATACCTGAGTGGCTCAGCAGTTGAGCCTCTGCTCAGGGCATGGTTCTGGAGTCCATGGCTCCCTGCCATGGATCGAGTCCCACATTGAGCTCCCTCCATGGAGCCTGCTTCTTTCTCTGCCTGTGTCTCTGCCTCTCTCTCTGTGTCTCTTATAAATAAGTAAATAAAATCACTTAAAAAAATTGAGAAACCAGTTAATCATCTATCAAATTGCTCTAAAATGGAAAAATATGTCCATGTCTAGCAATTGGCTAGGTGATTGGGTATTTTATACAGTACCAAAAAAAAGTACAAGTTTTCTCAAGTGTGATGAGGCATATATAAAACATCCCTGAATACAAAGAAACAAAATAAATACAGTAGAAAAACTTTCATGTCTTTTGATCTTACAATTAAGTTCTAAGAATTTGCCTTAAAGGAAGCAATGATATGCTCAATGTTTAATTTATATGCAGAAATAATTTTCCACAGGATGTTCAGTACAGTGTTACTTCTAATAGGGAAATGAGAGACAACATAAATGTTCCCTTGATAACTTAAGAGAAGATAGCAATATGACAGACTATTATACAGTAATTGAAATGGAGATGTTCCTTAATGATGTCAAAAAATGTTCCTAAGACAAATCAAGAAACAGAGATTTAGTTACAGAGAATAAACTGAGGATTACCAGCAGGGAAGGGGACGGGGGAATGGGTGAAATAGGTGATGGGGATTAAGTAGGGCACTTGTGATGAGCACTGGGTGATGTATGGAAGTGTTGAATCACTATATTGTATACCTAAAACTAACACAGCACTGTATGTTAACTGGAATTAAAGTAAAAACTGAAAAAAAAAGTTTGTAAAATATAATTAGGTTTAAAAAGAATAAAAACTACATATAGATTTTTTTAAAAAACTACATATAGAATCCCAGTTTTGCCAAAAATAATGCACATATAATCCTAATTAAACAAATGAAAGACTAATAACAAAATGCTACATGAAAATGTATATATTACAAATTTTCTACTATAAGCGTATTTCATTCAGCATCACCTTCATAATAAGATTGCATTTAGTTACTAAAAAAACAGCCACATATGCCCCTACCCACATGCAGTGCACTCTAGATATTGTGGCCCTAATGGTATACATGAACCTTCTGCTCTGTCACTGCAGTTCTGAATGAGTCCCTCAAAGATCATTCTGAGTATCTATCACATGGCCAGTCACCTGAGAGTGAATATATCAAACTGTCATGAGTTTGGGGACCCAAATGATTGCCCTCTATTGCAGACCAATACTAAACGTGTGTCCTAGGCAAGATTAGTTCTCTAGAGGTGAGAAGCTGGTGCATTAACCAGGTTTTATATTAAATGTCTTCATCATTTGCGAGCAGCCAGATGGTTGGTAATATGTGTAGATATTTTGAAACATAGGCTGGCTGATTTCAATTAGCTTTGAAGTGAGACAAATGATATTGAGGATCTATATTGCTAAGCCCAGGGGTACTAAGAGAATATTTTCTTACAGATGAATACCCCATCAGCTAGTGCTCCTGATTATATAATACAGCTAATAGGTTATTCCGGAACACATTTGCTATTGGAAAGAATCTCTGTTATGAAGCACCTAACTGGGCAAACATTTTATGGCCAAGATTGGGAAACTGGCTAATGTGAGTGAGGAAAAGGAAACTAAAGAAACAAAAAAACAAAAAACGAACAAGAACAACAACAAAAAAACCAAACACCAATATAGCCTATAGGTTTGTGTTTCAGAATACAGTAAGTTTTGTAAAGGATTTTGGCAGCAAATAAAAATATTTCTATGGTAAACTGCAGTCATTTGGGGCCAAATCAAAGGCTCTGCCTGAAAAGATTAGTAGCTGAACAAGTGTTGGCTTTTTTCAGGCTTGGCAGGCAATGCCAACTTTATGTCATGTTCTTCAAGGTACCAGCTGTGTTGTTCCTGATGATTCTCCTCTATACTGAGAGAAAGGACATAGTTGAGTCCGGAAAATGCCACTACTTGGGTATATCTTGACCTCAAAATCAGGTAAATAAGAATAAATGAATGATTAATTCCCTTATTCAAAATAAGGTTGAGAATCTAAAATTTAATTTCTTTTCTGAACCACAGATATTCTAACAGACACTCAGAAGTGATCTGACTCCAAGTCTACCAAAGAAATCAAAGGAATTATTTTTTAAAAACTGGAAGTCAAACAGAAACATAAAAAATTTAAGAACGTAATTTAACCCTTAATTTTCTTTCATAGAAAACAATCCACACATTTTTTTTCTTGTTAGCTACATTGGTAATAAAATATCTGATGCTAAGAAAATGAAATAGTTTTAATGTTTGTTTCATTCCATTCAGTGAATGTTTACTATTTATTAAATGCCTCCTACCCTGTAGATACTATGCCAGGTGCATTATTATACATTATTTTTATACATGATTGCTGATCACCATGCCAACAACCTTATACAGGTATTTTCATTTTATAGAATAATGAATTGAGAGTCAATGAAATTTAGTAACCTCTACCCAGATCGTACAGCCCAAATCCTACTCTCAAACTCATGCTCCTTCCACATCATCACACTTAAATGGGAAGGTGTCCGTTAAGGCAAGAGCTCTCAGTGATTCAATTTTCTTGGACACAGAAGCAGTGAAAGACTCCTCTGGGGCATACACTATAGCTCTGAGACACAAGTTTCCACTAATAATGGAACAGGTCTTCCAGATGCAATTTTGTCATTGAATAAATAAGCATTATGAAATAGTTTGAACTCGCAAAATAAAGGGAAAACGGCTAATCTTATAGGCAAAAAGGCCTATAAGAGAGTAAGGAGACAGGAGCACCAGGTAGTAAGAATAATTATTTAGACTCTTCCTACTCAAAATGTAGTCCACTAACCAGCAGTATCAGTATCACGGGTGAGCTTGTTGGAACTGCAATCTTGCCCAAATTCAGACCTACTGAATCTGACTTTGTTTTAAAAAGATTAGTATGTCATAAAAGCTTGAGAAGCAATGATTTTAATTATAATTAAGCCAGTACTGACTAAATGATGTCCAAAGCTAGTTCAAAGAGGTAGAAATTAGCCTACAGCCAACAAATGCCTCCAGGAAAAACAGGTATTTTAATGCATTTACATCATTTGACTAATTCTGTAAATTGTAAACGGTAGCTTCTGCTTCACTTGCTAAGAGCACTTTTGTTTCAAAATTTTAAGTCATTATTCCATTCTTTTAATCCTACCTGGTAAGATCGGATTTCCTCTTTCACCTTTTGCCCACTCGTTCTTAGCTAACATTCAAGTCCCAATAGAAAAGCAACAACAGCACATGCCTAGTCAGAGTTTTACCTTAGAGTAAAATTTAAGCAGGGCCGAAGGGCCAAGATACGATCTTGCATTTACAACCAAGAGTTGTTTTCACCCAAATTCAAGGTTTTCCTTAGACCTAACTATAGTAGCAAACAATCTGGACATTACCCCACAAAATGCAATTTTCTGTAATCAATAGTGTACTCGAATACTGTGGCTGAAGGAAAGGATTTATGGATTCTTTTGTCAAAACAAAAGATCTTGTAAAAAATTTTTCTCTTACATAGCTAGCCACTACCCAAACCATTAATACTAGTGTGAAGAGTGGTAATGCATTTGATCATAGAGTACTTCATTAAGTCCATTAAGTAATTGATTGACAAAATAAAATTATTACTACTGTCCTGTTACATAAACTAAAGCATAAAATTACTGATAAATTCCTCTCCTCACTGAAAATAACTCTGCCAGATAGTTAAAAACAACAGCTGGAAATATCTGACCAGATGACAATGAGTTAATTCTAAAGGGAAAATAATAGCCTCATTTAAGAGATTTTTAAAAACTTATTTATGATATATATTTGTTAGGTTTATAAAGTACTTTATAGAACAATATTAACAATTGGCTCGGAGTAAAAAAAAAAAAACCTATCCCTCTGGATATACTTTCAGGGAATTTTCTCTTAAAACAATTTTATTCCTTTTCTTATTTTTTTTGTCAGGGTTATTCTTTATCACCTATAATAATAAATTTGAGTCAAAATCCTCAAAAAGTTTAAAAAATAGGCAGCATCTCTTTTTCTACTTCAAGAAAAAGAAATTCAGATCAAAACACCAACACAGTTTCCTAATTCTAGATTCTTTTACTTTATAATCTTATAAATCTGACACTCTTACATCCTACAATAAAAAACACTGAAAAAAGGTTGGTATCACCCAGGTAATACCACGATGTAGGAAAAGATTAGTGATACAATTCAATGTTCATATTATAATAAAATTTTAATTGTCTAGTTTTTATTGATGGTGCCTTCCCTCTTCTTTTCTCCCTCAACATGATTGCTGACCTTGCTTAAAAGAGAACTCATTTGTCTCTTGACTTATCAGATAGTTAAAGTCTCCCTAATTTGAGTAAGCTCTTAAAAAATGCTGTTTTAGAAAGGTCAATTAGTTCTAAACAAAGGCATTCAGTTCACTGAGCATCTCCTATAGAGATACTTCCTACTGGGATAAGCCAATATTTCCTGCTGTGCTCCAGCGCATAAAGGGGCAAAGGAAGCTGTACGCAAATGAACACATTACCAGCTGGAGTCCCCAGAGTTTATAATTTCTGACAGCACTTATAAGAGATTTCCCTGAGCTGCTACGCAAGCATTTTTTAAGATTTTGTTGAATTGTGCCATTTGTAGGGAGTGGGGTATTTAAAAGAACACATTGAATCCATCATGAAATCTGAATGATTTTGTTTTCTCTCCACAGTGATATGTGGTCTTGTCCATCCATTTCTACTTCCACAACTGCATCTTTCACATTTAGATGGTTCTGGCAGTCTCCCAGCTGGTGTCTGCCTTGAGGCCCTCCTACTTTGTTCATCTACAGTCACTAAAATCATGTTCCTCAATTAATTTCACCATGTAACTTGCCTGTTCAAAAAATTTCAGTGACTCTCTTTTTCTTAACATATCGAACCCAGATTTCTTAGCTTGGGTTTCAAATCCCTTCACACTTCAAATCAGTTATTATCAATCAACTATCTAATTTTGTAAATGAAAAAACTGAAGTATTTTGAGATAACGTGCCCAGTTAGTACAAAAGTTGAGATTTCAGCCTGGCACCCTGACTCCAAAGTTTATGCTCGCAAGCATTACACTACATTGCCCCTATTAGGAGTTTGCTCTGTTACCTTGTAGTTGTATTTATGGGTCTCCATATATTTTCCCAACTACATTATTTTCTGCAACAGTCCGCTTCTTTTCTGTGTTCACACAGAGCCTATACATCATAGACATTTAATATGCTTCACTGACTGGTGTTATCCCGGAATGGATGTTCAGGCAAACTATAATGCCAAGATTCCAACTACTTACAGTCAAAGATCTCTGAATGTGGGACGCCTGGGTGGCTCAGCGGTTTAGTGCCTGCTTTCAGCCCAGAGCCTGATCTTGGAGTCCTGGGATCAAGTCCCACGTCGGGCTCCCTGCATGGAGCCTGCTTCTCCCTCTGCCTGTGTCTCTGCCTCTCTTGGTCTGTGTCTCTCATGAATAAACAAAATATTAAAAAAAAAAAAAAAGATCTCTGAATGTGTAAAGTGGTTAATATGAGGGGCGCCTGGCAGGCTCAGTTGGTAGAGCATGCAACTCTTGATCTTGAAGCCATGATTTTAACCCCACGTTGGGAGCAGACCTTACATACATACGTACATTAAAAAATAATAGAGTGGTTAAAATAGTTTTTGCCTCTTCATATCCTCATCTGCTGTAGTTTCTGCATTTTCTTGCCTAAAAAGTGTTGTGGTATTAAATTTTCCTACATGGTGTCCTGGTCCAAAAATATGCAATGGTGCAATCTTATCAGAGGCTTACAAAAAAAAAAAAAAAATCATATAACTGGGCATAATGGAAGAACACCCCTGATGTATTAAAGGCAATCCTAGAATACAAGAAGTAGAAAGGCTACATCAAGTATGGTATTATGTTGTCTTCAGCATTTGCATTTTTAAAATTTGAAACATTTAATATACTGTTTTCTATATATGATGCATCCAACAAAGTAAATAAAAAGGAAGCCTCTTCACTGAGAAGGCATTGTGAATGCACATTTCAAGAGAGAAAGCACCTAGACACAGCTTTGTTAAATGCTAGGCAAAGTTCGTGTAAATTAAATATTCATGGTTAGCAGTATGCTCTATTTAAGAAAAACAAGGGGGGGGGGATCAATACTTATCATTCTGTCAAGTTCACAGCAACTGAAAATAAAAGGATAAATGGGTAATATCATAGATACAAAAAGGCCATAACCAGGAAAAGTACATTATTTCTCCTTTTCTTTCTCTTGTGGCTTTGTACTATTACACCATTAGTTAAATTGACTCAGGATGTTGCAAAAGAGACTTGAAACATTATCATTTATAGATCTATGGAACTAGCCATACAAAAATATGATGGAGATGCCAGTACAAAGAATTAGGTATCCATTTGTTCTTTCATTGACAAAACCCCATTATTCTATGGTTTTGCAACTAAATTTCATGTTCCAAATTCATGATATACCAAATATTGGTTCTTAAAATAAGAAAATGGATAATTCTGAGACTGGATCTAAGAATAATTAGCTACTCCTGGGAGATGAAAAAAAGCAAGATGCCACCTATTTTCTCTGCCACTGTTTTCTGAGTAGTCCAAATGCAAACTTGGAGGAAAGTTCAAATCCCAAAGTAAATCTGCCTAATTAAAAGACAGTGGGTGGAAGTTCTGCATAAATATTCTTTTAGATACAGAAAAGAGCTACCATGAGAAAAACCTCACTCTTCATAAGTCAAGATGAAAACTGAGGATAACTCCATGCTACTAGAATATTAATACTACCTATCTCTTACTTTATGTCAAGCACTTTTCATCTATTATCTCAAGTCTCCCAAATTCTGAGCCTTAGAAAGTATTACCCATCTTAAAAAAAAATCATCATTCTTATTATATAGATAAGGCCATTGAAATTTGGAAAAAGTAACTTAGTGACAGACCTGCACTGTGGCAGATCTGGACTCTGGATTCAGATCTGACGCCGAAGTCCACACTTCTTTCTACTTTACTATATAGTACAGCAGTTCTCAGGCTCTAGTGCCTGCTAAGATCATCTGGGACCTTTTTCAAATACAGATCCATGGATTACATTCCTATGAATACCACACCAGCAGGTCTCAGATGGTGCATGGACATGTCTACCTTTGAAAAGTAGTTCAGTTGCCTTTTTTTAAAAAACATTTTATTTATTTATTTATCTGGGAAGGGAGAGAGAGAAGGAAGGAGGGAGAGAGCACAAGTGGGGGGAGGGGCAGAGGGAGAGGGCGAGAGAGAATCTCAAGCAGGCTCCACACCCAGTGCAGAGCCATACATGGGGCTTGATGACCCTGAGATCATGACCTGAGCTGAAATCAAGAGTAGGACACTCAACCAAGCTGAGTCACCAAGGTGCCCCTCAGGTGCTTCTGATATACATCAAAGTAGTTGCAGTTATTACTAGGCAGGGGGAAAAAACATGGCAATCTAGACTTAATTTCATTGTCATTTGTAATACTTGTTCTTCAGCAAATTTATCTTTCTAATTATATATTTTGAGGCATCCACTAAATCATCCTGTTTTCTATCAGTATGACATCCCTAAAAAAAATGAGGTTGTACTAGCAGCATAAGTGATATAGAGGCCCATTTATTACAGAAAGAACATCAAATAAGAACTATTTTTCAACAATAATCTAAAGAATGGACAACATACAAATAGAAGGGATACATGACTCTAATCTTAATTTAGCACATATTTTAGATGAGATAGAGAAGAATAAAACTTTATAATAAAAAAACAATTTTAAAGAGCTCTGGGCTTAATTTTCAGAATCTCACAATTTGCAGAAATGAGATTGAAATACTTTACATATGACCATCTCCAAAATGTTTTCTGCTATTTTTCTGTAGAGAATAGGAAAAAAAAAATCTCACAGATTAACACTTTTTCTGGTAAATACAGATTTCTCTTAAGAAAATAAGCTAATAGTCCAAATACATCATTATTTTATCCATTAAATATTTACTGAGTATTTACAATATACAGGCATTTTACTACTTCTAATACTAGTTGTATAGTAAATGTCTTTACTAGTTGCATGCTAGTATCACATACTTTATGCTCCGATCATTCCCAAACTAGTACTTCTAACTGGACAAAAAAATATAGGGGAGATTATCAGCCCTGTTTTGTGTCTATGTGAGTTATCACATGACCTGAGTTCACATTAAGGTCATGTTAGATAATATGCTTTGGCCTGGAATTGGTCTGATGTAGGACTTCACTTAAGGAAATACGCCTGCAAAAGCCCTCACAGGTTGTCTGGTCCATACTCATTATACTGGGGTCCCTGGCTGGCTCAGTTCGTAAAGCACGTGACTTGGGGTTGTGAGTTTAAGCCCCAAGGTGAGTGGGAAGATTACTTAAATAAATAAAAGACCCACAGGTAAAACAAGAAAACAAATTCAGCATACAGATGAAGACACTGGGATGCAGAGATGAAGAAGAACTAGATTAAAGTAGCAAATATCTGCCCAAATTTGTAGCTCTTTCAGTCTAGCACCGACTTTGAGAAGATGGGTAGATCTTGGGCAGGAATGCATTGTGACTTCTGTGAGCCCTGGAAACTTTGGTCTTTGTGGCTCTTCCTCCAGAAAAAATTCAACAACTACATTTTGTGACCATTTTGGTATGAAGACAAATATATTAATGTCATATGTTAAAACATTTTGTTCAACTGAAGTTCATTTTTTTCTTCTGATTTTAAAAAACATTAAAATATTTTCATGGGTCCCTAAAAATATTGAGGGCTGGGGGTACTCATGGATAAGACAGCCCTAGTGTTAGGTCCTTTCATGACAGTTGACACCAGCTTTACTCTTCTCCAGGAGTCTTGGTTTGGCCATAGGGAGCTATACATGTAGCTTCTCTGGCACTCAGGATATACCGGCCCCTGACAGCTGTCTAATCAGGCTACTCCAGTGGTTCTTCTCATTCTGGCAGCGCTTCAGCACATACTTCCTCATTCTGAACCAGGCAATCATTTAGAAAACCTAGAGTCATACATAGAGATCAGCTGCAAGCCTCTGGGAATGGAAACATCCTTTAGGATCCCAAATTGCATTTAAAAGGACTATTAGGCAGATCCCTTCATTGGGATTTATGATCTTGCACAATATGACTAGTTATCACCTACAGAGACATCCTTACCCTAAGAACATGTATGAGGGGCACATGTATGGGTGGCTTAGTGGTTGAGCATCTGCCTTCGGCTCAGGGCGTGATCCCAAGGTCCTGGGATTGAGTCCCACATCGAGCTCCCCAAAGGGAGCCTGCTTCTCCCTCTACCTATGTCTCTGCCTCTGTCTCTCATGAATAAAGAATATCTTAAAACAAACAAAAAAAGAACATGCATGAGGGGTTTCTGGACTAGATAGGATTTTGTTTCCAGGATTTCACAGTGTGAAAAGGCTGCATCATTCATAAAAATGAAGGCAAGTGTAACTCTATTGTAACGAGGGAAATTCAATGGCTATGAAATCTCTCAATATTTATCCATTTTAATGTCATTTAAAAATGGAATTTATCAGGACGCCTAGGTGGCTTAGTGATTGGCCGTCTGCCTTCAGCTCAGGGAGTGACCCTGGGGTCCTGGGATCAAGTCCCCTATAGGGCTCCCCGCAGGGAGCCTGCTTCTCCCTCTGCCTTTGTCTCTGCCTCTCCCTCTGTGTCTCTCATGAATAAATAAATAAAATCTTTAAAAAAAATGGAATTCATCATTCTCATAGCACTCACTCTGATTGATTTTACTTTAAGGTCCCCAAGTATGAGGCTCAGTTTAAGTCCTAGCCTATCTGGTAACTCAACATTCATCACTATTCTTATGATCAGAAGTTTGACTCCTATTTTTTGTCACACCTGTTATTTTTTTTAGCTGTTTCTGATCTTTAATTCAACAAATATTATTTTGTGACTACTATATGCCAGGTATGACAGTACTCCTGAAGAGTTAATTTCAAGTATAACACTTAAAACAGGACAAACGTGTAAAGGGTATTTATTTATTGAATAAAAGAGGTGTCTGGGAAAATGTCACACAGGATAAAGCATTTGAAATGAGTCTTAGTGAGGAAAGACTTCTCAGAACTGGAAAAAAGGTGGAAGAGACACAGCATACTAAAGACAGAAATAGCAGTGTCAAATATATTTACAAAATAGCAAGAAGTATAATTTGGTTTAAAACATGCAGTACTAGTTAGTATTAAGAAATGAAAAGCAAAATTACAGGCTAAATATAAATATCAAAAAGGAACACTAACATCTGGGACCTCATTTATTTTTATTTTTAATTTTATTTATTTTTCCAAGACCTCACTTTGTACTTCATTTATATTCCCTATAGCCCAGCCTAGTGTTGGTCACATATATAATATCTGGTAATTGACTAAAGCTGTCAAAAAAAAAAAAAGTTCAACAATATACAATAACTCCAGGGACCTGTTCAAATGCAACTAATAATTACAGTAAATATACAACGATATAAGGCACTTGGAAAAAAGTCCTCCCAAATTCATGAAACAGTTGTAGTTAACAGAGAGTAGATTGGGGGTAATCATTCTAACCCTTCCTGTAATACAAATATAGTAGTTTAAAAAATTCTAATAGGTCCTACTAATCTCAGAGCATTACTTTCAGTGAAGCTCAGAAGTATGTGAAAAGCTACATATAACTGAGTTTCAATATAGGATGGCCCGGGGGGCTCAGTGGTTTAGCGCCGCCTTCAGCCTGGGGTGTGATCCCCAAGTCCTGGGATCAAGTCCCGCATCGGGCTCCCTGCAGGGAGCCTGCTTCTCCCTCTGCCTGAGTCTCTGCCTCTCTCGCTCTCTGTGTCTCTCATTAATAAATAAAATCTTTTAAAAAAATGAATTTCAATATAAAAGGAATCCCTATTGGTTTAACAAACTCAAGTCTACTTTTCATCGAGTCTTCCAGCAAAGGGGCAAATTTAATTTATAAAATGAAAACTGTAGTAGCTTCCTAAGCAAAGGGAGGCAGCTAAAATTAAAGACGAAGTTTTACTGAGAAGAAGTTGCAGTTGCATAATTAAGCATAACTCAGGGAATTAGTGATGGCATCGTCAGTATAAGAAACTGTCCAAATTAAACTGAACTTCAGGGACACCTGGGCGGCTCAGGTGGCTGGTCGAGCGTCTGCCTTCGGCTCAGGGTGTGATCCCGGGGTTCTGGGATCCAGTCCCACATCAGGCCCACCACAGGGAGCCTGCTTCTCCCTCTGCCTGTGTCTCTGTGTCTCTCATGAATAAATAAATAAATTCTTTTAAAAACAATAGCAACAACAATAAACCACTGAACTTCAGAATTTTCTTGCAGTATAAAAAGGTTTTTAGAATATAATTTTTATTTTCAGATGTGGGCAAAATAATGAAATTAAAACACACCCATAGATTCCAAATGCCAGAAATACATGGAATAGTTAAATATTTGAGCAATATAATTACTTTACATGAAAAATAACATATGCAGGTACAATGCAACAGTTGTTCATGTAATGTTTTAAAAGCTAAATGTTTTTTAAAGATTTTATTTATTTGAGAGAGAGAGCACAAGTGGGGTGAAGGGCAGAAGGAGAAGCAGACTGCCGCTGAGCAGGGAGTCCAACGCATGGCTTGATCCGGGGATTCCGAGATCATGACCTGAGCTGAAGGCAGATGCTTAACTGCCTGAGCCACACAGGCGCCCCAAAAGCTAAATTTGTAATAGAACAATTGTTATACTCCTTTCCTCGGAGCATTATTCTATTCACTAACAAGTCTTGATGATCAATATCTTCTTACTCATATAAATTCACTTTTTTTTTCACTTTCTTTTTTTTACAAGTACCTCTGCCTGTGTTTAAATATGCCGTGAAATTTGAAAAACAGGTATTTGTTCTAAGACTAGATTACCATTATGACCCAAAGCTATTGCAAATGCTTCTCCAAGACTGGCCCATGGCCCACAGCCCATAGGAATCGTATTTCACCTGCGTTGCTCAGCTTAAAATGCAGATACTTATACTCCAACAATTCTTGGATCTCACCATGATACAAAATCATTCTTTTATCATTGTAATCAGTATTCTCACTTCCATCTTCATCCAGATTAAATTCCACTATCCTGTTTTTCACTTTACAAACAGCCCTGTCCTTCTCTTCATCTCTCTACTAGTAAAATGCCAAATCAACCATCAGCTTACTCTAATCCTGATGACATGGCCTCATACTTGAGTGGGGAAACAGATCTGATCAGTTGAATTTTATCTCATCATCTCTCCCCCACAATCTTCCATTACCTTCCAGAACAAAACTCCTCAAAGAATACCTTAACTTTCTCCTCAACCATTTTCTCAACCCACTCCATTCAGGTTTTTGTTCCCACTTCACGGAAACCTACAAAGTCAAGTCACCAAGGACTATATCTCCCCCATGGCCACTGGCTAATTCCCTATTCTTACCTGATCAAACCTTAAATTAGCATTTCAGACAGTTGACCATTCCTTCCTTCTGAAATCCTTCTTTTTCTAGTTTCTGGGATACCTTCCTCATCTGGTTTTCTTCCTACTTTGTTGGCCAGCTCATTCTGAGCTCCCCCCCCCCTTTTTCCAGCTTATTGGCTACTACATCTCTCAATGCTGGAGTGATCAAGAACATCCTTTAACACACACACACACACACACACACACACACCCCTTATCCATTCTCTTTCCCTAAGTGAGTTTATCCAGTCTCATGGCTTTGGACACCATCTCTTCTAAACAGATGATTACTACTCTCAAATTTTATTTCTAGTCCATAGCTTTTTAAATTCTAGTCTCCTTTACACGATTGCCTTAACATATCCACTTGGATGTCTAAGAGCCATCTAACACTTAACAAGGTCAAAGCAGAACTATTAACATCTAATCCCTCCACTTGGAAAGTCCTCCAGTGTCAGTGAATGGTCTACTGTCCACCTACCTGTTCAATCAAAAACCAGCATTTTTTTTTTCTTACTCTCTTCTCCAATCCAATCCATCTATTTATCTCTTGTTAGCTCTATTTCCAATATATATTTCAAATCTGAACAAGTTAAGTTGAGAGTCAGTCCCTTTCAGGTGTTTGGTGCCTGGTTCTGCGTTGGGTCATCTCCACTTCCATGCCTCCTGGCCCTGCTTCTCCTTGTCAAACCCACACTTGCCAGCCTAGTGGCAAGTCCTCATTTTCTCACTTAAACAATTGTCTTCACCCTCTAACTACTAGTCTTCCTACTTCTCTACCTCTCCTAAGCCACTCTATTAGTTGCTGCTCAAAAACCTTTGGTGGACCTTCAATTTTCACAAAATAAAGCATTAACTCCTTGTTAGGGTATTCAAAAACTCATGATTTTAATTCAGCTTATTCCAGTCACATCTCTCAGTGCATTCCTTTCAACTACCCTGTAATAATGCAGGACAACTTAATCATTCCCCAGACATGTATTGACCTACCTCTAACCTTTGGCTCATGTTATTCCTTTATCCCAGGAACAATTAGGGAGTACAGTGCCACTACACTGGCATTAGGAAACTTGGGTGAAAGTTCCAATCCTGCTATGGGTCTCTCCTAACTCTATTAGTTACTTATAGATAAAATCAAGACAAAGTACCAAGCTCACAATCAAAGAAGGATGTAGTCAGTAAAGATTAAGAATGTATTTCAGTCCCTTATAAATTCTAAAGGGTACACAAATACTACCAGATTCATCTAGGTAATGGCTCTACAATTTTACAACACTACAATTATGAAGAGAGTATCTATTTCTCCACATATTTACTACCACTGGATATATCAATTAAAAATTTCTGCCAATCTGGTAGGTTAAAACAGTTTTATTGTCTTTAATATTAACATTTCCATATCAGCAAGAATACACAACTTTCCCAATGTTTATTGGCTATTTTCTTTGAATTCCCTGCTTACACCTTTTGTCCCTTATTCGATTTCCTCCTGTTTTTCTCTTGTTATGAATATAAATACTTGCTCTGTTTTATCCATTGAAAATATTTTTTAAGTCCAGCATTTATCCTTTTGTTTAAAGAAGAAGTTTTTAATTTTGATATATCTAAGCTTACCAATCTTTTTGTTTGTAATGGTTTTTAAGTTTGATAGCTCATTTAGGGAGTTTATCTCTGACCAGATAAACACTTGCTTCCAAGAGTTACCAAGTGTTTCTTATATTTATATTTTTATTACAGTTAGGATTTATTTTTGTTAATGATGTTCATGATTTAATGTATTTTTTAAAAAAGATTTTATTTGATGGGGGGGAAACAAGTGGGGTGGTGGAGGAACTGGGAGAAGGAGGTGAGGGGGAGAGAATCTCAGGCAGACTTCCTGTTCAGCATGGAACCCGACGTGGGACTCGACCTCAGATCTTGAGATCATGATCTGAGCCGAAACCAAGAGTCAGACACTTAACTGATTGAGCCACCCAGGCGCCCCAAGATTTAATACCTTTCTAAATGGATAACCTTTATTGAATAGTCCATTCTTTAAACATTGATTTAAAATACTACATTTATTGTACATTTAAGTTGGGAGATATACATAGGTCTATCTCTGAATCTATATTGTTTTATTGAAAGCTTTTTGGTTTGTGGGCATTACTGAGATGACTACAAGTTTTCTCCTCTATTAACTAAGAAAATAAATGACACAGCCAGATTTTATAATGCTGAACCACCCTTGTATTCCTGGGATGAATTCTACATAAATAATACATTGGTATAGTCAATTTCCTAATACTTTATTTATTTATTTTTTTAGTCTTGTCTCCAGAAGTGAGATAGGTCTACAGTTGTTGTTTTATGTTTTTTTTTTTTTCTCCCCGTGTCCCTCTTTGGCTTGGGTTATACTAGCATCATAGGGCTCTATCTTTTTTTTAATACATCATGCAAGTTTATACAAGGTTTCCTTAATAGCTCCTTAGAACTCACCTAAAACTTGGGCCATATCTTTACATTTCCTCCCCTTTATCCTCATAATTATTAGCTAATTAAAAAGTTTTTACTTTTTCTTGTGATAATGTGAAAAAATCATGTATTTCTGAAAATTACCCGTTGAGAATCTAGGATTTCATATTTTATTAGTATAAACTTATATAAAGAGTTCTTATAACTTTACAAATCTGTCTTGAGTTATGCTTTCTTTTTAATTTCTAATATTGATCAGTATCTTTTTTCTTCTTTTTCAGACTTGCTTAGATTTACCTATTTTATGGATTTCTTTTATCATTCAACACTGCTACTGGATTTCTGCTTTTATCCTAATTGATTTGGTCTTTTGTTTTCTTTAATTTTTATGATTCTTAAAAAAAAATCTTTAACTCAACTGTTTAATTCATTTATTTAATTTAAGCAAATAATTTTTATAAAGTGCTCCCATAAAAAATGTAACTACTGCATAAAGTACATAATAGTAATCAACAAACCAACCAATAATAGTATCCATTACCCAGAAAGAAAAAGTGTTAACATGAGCTGAGTATCATTCCACACATCTAAGCACAAATATAGATGAATGTATAACTCTGTCTCTCAATTTGTTTTCCTTCCCAATTCTCTGTCCTTCCTTTTAAACTGTTATTTCAAAAGGCTCTAAAATTTTCTTTTTAAAATGAATGCAGTGCCATCCTGCATGTCTCTGAGGATATTATATTTATTCTAAAGTTCTGTTTTTCTTTTTCTATTAACTCTGATTCCTTGAGTCCTCCCCTTTGCACAGTTTGGTACCTTCCTTTATTATATTAATTTCCTTTAAATATTTTGTGATTTTACGTCATGGGCTTATCTTTGGTCAGGCTTCCACTGGGAAGTAAACGTGGATAACTAGTATTTTGGGGGCTCAATATCCTTTCTGGATATTGACAATACTGCTTTGGCTTTTAAAACACCCACAAGGCCTGCTTTTACATCACATACACCGAGGAAGAATGAAGATGGGAAGAGCTAGATCTGTATGTCTGCTTTAGCCAGCAGGCTAGACAAAGTATCCCCATAGTCATATATTTTACAGTATTACATTACTATTTGTGGTTCAGATTATGGTTCTCATCTGTATTCCAATCCCATTTTTCAAGAGTTCTTCATAATTTTTGGCCAGTTTTGCTCTTTTTGTTTCCTTTCACAGTTGTGTTCAATTGCTACTGTATATTTTTGGAAGGGGAAGGAAGGATTATTTTTAAAACTGTGAAGTAGCAAAGGGAAGCTCCAGCATGTTCTCAGTATACCACCTACCACTGAAGTTTCAAATAGATACGTTTTGGCAGAGATAAATGGACAACACTGCACACATTTTTAAAGGAAAACATGTTCTTTTACTATCCTCTCCCTTCCACTGAAGTACAGTCTTACAATAGTAAGCACAGGATGTTATTCAGTGGTTTCTAATCCTAGATGCACATTATTAATCTGGGATTGATGCTCAAACATTAAAGTCTAATTCCAGAAATTCTATTTTAATTGGACTGGAGTGAAAACCACTGTTATAGCAGAAAAACCATAAGCTTTAGGATCAGATGAATTTGAGTTCAAATCACCACTTACTGTGCTCTGTGACTTTAGGCAAGAAATGATTTTTTTGAAGCTTTGTTTCATCTGTAAATTGGGTTTACAAGATTGTAGTGAGGATTAGAGATGTTGTAAGAAGAGAGACTAACACCATTAAGGCATATAACAAAGCTCTCCTAAGTTATTTATAAGCAGACAAAAATCATGCCACTATAAAACAAATCAAGTAAAACAGGGCATCCCTCCGTATACTAAAATCTCACAGTGACTAAAATTTAATTCCAAATGTCACAAAACTTCATAGGAGTAGACAATCACTGCCAGATATTCCAAACTGAAAGAGGTTATGGAATTTACAGTGTTCCTGTCACATCTTATTGTACCCCCTGGGCTTTTTCATCATCCTTACTTCAATGTATTTCTTTTCAAAGGACAACTCTCAAGGCTATTCCAAGGTTTCTGAGCCATTGTCCAATTATACATTTCAATATCTGAGAGTAAAAATGTTAATAATATGGCAACCTGGTTATATATTTCTGTTTGTACTAGTTCAAATATTTGTGAGAAATGGATGAGTACTTTGAAGTTGCAGAAAATGAGCAGAATAACTAGAAAGCTGTGTGGGACCCAGAAATTAAAGCAACCTTAGTGTGTCGATGCATAAAACAATCCAACCCTAATTACAGCCAGGTGGAGACAGCTCCATTTTCAGGGATGTTTAGATGATTAGTCAAACACAATGATATCCATTTTCTGACAAGTAAATGTGCATATCTTTATCATTTGTATCATTAAGAAGCACACATATGTCCTTGGCATAACATAACTTCTTGTTAAGTAATATCTAAGTGAATTCTTTAAAAAGGTTTAACCCATGTCTAACAGCTATAATTATTCACCTATCAACAAATAAAAATTTTCTCCAGTTCTTTAAAATGTTTAAATGTTCATAAATTTTTAATGTTCACATACTTTATATAATAGGTCTTAATTTCTCAAACCTTTACTAGAAAAGTAGATGCAGAGCAGTACTAACAGGTAAGGAGCCTAAAGTAAACATTAAGGGGGCCCAATTCCTGCTGTATTCAATATACATTCACAGGGCAAACCACAAAACATTGATTTTTAATGTAAAAGACCCCCTCAAAAACATTCTATGGCCAAAAGCATATGGAAAAGTGTTCAATGTTGTTAGTCATCAGTGAAAAGCAAGTTAAAATTCCAATAAAACACCACTACCTACTGACGAAAATGGCTTAAATGATACATTGCAACAATATCAAATGCTGGAAAGGATGTGGAGTAACTGGAACTGGAATACTTTAAAAGTGAGAATGAAAAACACAATAAGGGACATTTATGCAAAACCGATATCTAGTATTATATTCAATGGTGGAAGACTGAAAGCTTTTCCCCTAAGATCAAGAACAAAACAAGGACTCCCATTTTCACTACTTCTATTTAATACTGTCCTGGAAGTTCTAGCCAAATTGAAAAGGGGAAAGTAAAATTATCTTTCCTTACAGATCACATGATCTTATGAATAGAAAATTCTAAAGAACACACACACCAAACACCATTGGAGCTAATAAACAAATTTAGCAAAATTATAGGATACAAGATCAATATATAAAAAACAGCTGTATGTTTATACACTAAACATGAACCTGAAAATGAAATTAAGAAAACAACTCCATTTCTAAGAGCATCAAAAAAACCCCAATTTATGAATAAATTAAACCAAGGAAGCACAATATACTAAAAACTACAAATGAAAGAAATGAAATGAAAAGAAACCTAAATAAATGAAAAAAAAATCCATGTTAATGGGTTGAAAAAATATTATAAAAATAGCAATATTCCCCAAATTGATCTAGTGATTCAAAGAAATCCATATCGGAATCTGAGGTGTGCTTTATGTAAAAATTGACTAGCTGACTATAGAATTCAAATGGAATCTGAAGGGATCCTGAATAGCCAAGAAAATCCTGAAATAGAAAAACAAAGTTAGAAGACTCACAATTCTCAAATTCAAAAGTTATTACAAAGCTAACAGTAATCAATATAGCATGGTATTGGCACAAGGACAAATGGAGTAGAATCAGATGTCCAGAAACAAACCCATACATCTATGGGCAACTGAGTTTTGACAACAGTGCCAAGACCATTCAATGGGGGAAAGAATAATCTCTTCAACAAATAGTGCCTGTATAATTAGTATCGACATATAAAAAGTATAAAGTTGGGCCCCTGACCTTACATCATATACAAAAATTAACTCAAAATGGATCAATGACCTCAATGTAAGCACTAAAACTATAAAACTTTCAGAAGAAAATACAGGAGAAAATTCGATATTTTAGATTTGGCAATGGATGCTTAGATATGACATTAAAAGCACAAGCAATGAAAGAAAATATAGGTATATCAGGCTACTTCAAAATTAAGAACTTCTGTGCATCAAAAGACACTATTAAGAAAGTAAAAAGAAGTGGCTCAGCGGTTTAGTGCCGCCTTCAGCCCAGGGCTTTATCCTGGAGACCCGGGATCAAGTCCCATATCCGACTCCCTGCATGGGGCCTGCTTCTCCCTCTGCCTGTGTCTCTGCCTCTCTCTCTCTCTCTCTCTCTCTCTCTCTCTGTGTGTCTCTCATGAATAAATAAATAAAATCTTAAAGAAAAAAAAAAGAAAGTGAAAAAACAACCTACATAATGGGAGAAAATATTTGCAAATCATATATCTGATAAAAACACTTTTATTCAGGGGCACCTGGATGGCTCACTCGGTTAAAGTGTCTGCCTTCGGCTCAGGTCATGATCCCAAAGTACTGGGATAGAGCCCCACATTTACATCCATGCTCAGCAGGGCGGGGGTGGTCTGCTACTCCTTCTCTCTCTGTCTCTCCTCCCTGCTTGTGTGCTTTCCCTTTCTCTCTCTCTCAAATAAATAAAATATTTGAAAAAAACAAAATACTTTATCCAGGATATATAAAGAACTCTCATAACTCAACAATAAAAGACAAGAAACCCAATTAAAGAATGTGCAAAGGAACTGAATACATTGCTCAAAAAAAGATTAAAAATGGCTGACAAACAAAAAGGTGCTCAACATCATTAATCATAAGTAAAATGGAAATCAAATCCCCAATGATATAAAATTTCAATCCACTAGGAAGGCCATAATCATCAAAATGAAAAATAACAAGGATTTATAAGGGTGTAGATGCCATATGGTGCTGGTGAGAATATAACATGTTGTAGCCACTGTGGAAAACACTATGGCAGTTCCTCAAAATGTTAAACATGGAATTACCACACAACCCAACAATCCTATTGGTAGGTGTACATCCAAAAGGACTGAAAAAAGGGACTCAAACAGACACTTGTACATAAATGTTCATAGCAGCATTATTCACAAGAGCCAAAAGACGGAGGCAACCCAACTGTCACTGACAGATGAATGGATAAACAAAATGTACTATAAACATATGATGGAATATCACTCGGCTATAAAATGAGTGAAGTATCAATACGTGCTACAACATGGATGAACTTCAATAAAGGAAACCATACACACAATCAGTCACGTATTATATGGTTCTATTTGTGTAAAATACTGAGAATAGGTAAAACCATACAAATAGAAAGCAGATTAGGAGTTGACAGGGACTGGGAGAAAGATGGAGAAAAACTGCTCAATGGTTACAGGGTTTCATTTTAGGGTGATGAAAATGTTTTGGAACTTGATAGAGGTGGACATTGTACAACATTGTGAATGTACTAAATGCCATTAAATTGTGACTTTAAAATAATTTTTATATGTCAATTTTCACCTCAGTGAAAATAAATAAGAAAAACTTCTGTTGCCCCTTGTAAGGAAAATTATTACAACTACTTTGGGTTCTTTCCAAAGAAGACACACATAAAAAAAAGATTAAATACAAGAAGTAAATAATTACAGCTGTGTAAATAAAAGGGTAAAAAAATTACCCCCTACTTCACTTAGGAAAATACAAGAAAAAATACCTTGAGGAATAAACAACCAGGAATCATATAAATACTGCTATGTTTATTTTTCTGTAGAATTACTCTCATAGAACTTCTGGTTGGGTATACGAATTTTTCTTGGCTCCAAAACTTCACTATAGTAATAGTAAAGGAGTAAAGAACAAGAGAGGAGATAGTTATCAACTGACAGATATCGATGAACTTTTAGAAGCTAGAAAGCAGATAAATGGCCTCAAATGTCCCCTGTCAATGAATCCTATCTTTATTAACCTATTTGAAATTTCAACCCCAACTCTGTCTACCACTTCCAATTCCACTATCATACTATATTTTTGGCCACAGGAGATTATCACCTACAACATGTAATGCAACTAACTTACTTACTAGGTTTATTGTTGATGCTAGAATATATGCTCCATCAAAGCAGACATATTGGTCTCTTTTGTTCATTATTGAATCCTCAATGCCTAGAATTGTGCTTAGCACATTGTAAGTACTAAACAAATATTCATTCTGAGAATGAAGTAAATTAGCAGATCAGAGAAAACTGAAGCTAAGTACCTGAGGAGGGAGGGAAAAGAGGGAGAAGTAAGAATCCTGTCAAGTCTTAGGTACCAGACTCTGCAGACAAGGGCATGCTGTGGAAGTGTAAACAGGAGACTGTACAATGTATTAATAATAAAGACTCATAATATTCAAACTGTGCAGGATATTCAAAATTACTTGACAACTGCAGAACCTCATGGAAAAAGACATCAACAGATGCCAATGTCAAGATGACAATGATGGTGGAATTATCTGACAAAGACATTAAAGTCACTATTCAAAAAATACTTGAACATGTAAGGGTAAAAACTCTTGACTCAAAAGGAAAGCTAGAAAGTCACAGCAAAGAAATGGAAGGTATAAAGAATAACCAATAGGAAATTTTGGAATTAAAAATACATTTTATTTATTTTAAGATTTTGTTTTAATTTCACTATAGTTAACAGAGTGTTATATTACTTTCAGGTATACAATATAGTGATTCAATAACTCCATATGTCACCCAGTGTTTATTACCACAAGTGCACTCCTTAATCTCCATCATCTAGATCACCCATGCCCCCTCCCCCCCCCCCCCCCCCCGCGGTAACCATCAGTTTGTTCTCTATAGTTAAGAGTCTGTTTCTTCGTTTCCCTCTCTCTCTTTGCTTTGCTTCCTAGTTTTGTTTCTTAAATTTCACATTTGAGTTAAAGCATGTTGTCTTTCTCCAACTGACTTATTTCACTTAGAATTATATTCTCTAGATCCATCTATGTTGTTGCAAATGGCAAGATTTTGTTTGTTCTTATGGCTGAATAATATTTGTGTGTGTGTGTGTGTGTGTGTGTGTATCTCCTTTATCCATTTGTCAGTCGATGGACACCTGGGCTGCTTCCATAATTTGGCTATTATAAATAATACCACTGTAAACATATGGGTACATGTATCCCTTTGGATTGATGTTTTTGTGTTTTCTTGGCAAATAACCAGTAGTGTGATTAGTGGATCACAGGGTAGCTCTATTTTTAACTTTCTGAAGAAACTCCGTACTGTTTTCCACAGTGACTGCACCACTTTGCATTCCCACCAACAGTGCCCCAGGGTTCCTTTTTCTCCAGAACCCTTGCCAACACTCGTTGTTTCTTGAGTTTTTTATTTAGCCATTCTGACAGGTGTGAGGTGACATCTCAATGTAGGTTTGGTTTGCATTTCCTTGATGATGAGTGATGTTGAGCATCTAGTTGTGTCTTTTCATAGGTTTATGACCGTCTCAATGTCTTTGAGAAATGTCTGTTCATTTTTTCCAGAAATTTTTTAATTGGGTTATTTGGGGACATTGACTTAAGTTCTTCATATATTTTGGATACTCCTTATCAGATATGTCATTTGCTAATACCTTCTTCCATCCAGTAGGCGGCTTTTCAGTTTTGTTGACTGTTTCCTTCACCGTGCAGAAGTTTTTTATTTTGATGTGGTCCCAATAGTTTATTTTTGCTTTTATTTCCCTTTCCTCAGGAGACATATCTAGAAAAATGTTGCTATGACTGATGTCAGAGAAATTACTGCCTGTGCTCTCTTCTAGGATTTTTACGGTTTCAGGTATCAAATTTGGGTTTAAATCCATTTTTAATTTATTTTTGTGTATGGTTAAACAAAGTGGTCCAGTTTCATTCCTTTGCATTTAACTGACCAGCATTTTCACCACCATTTGTTGAAGAGACTGTCTTTTTTACCTTTGGATATTCTTTCCTGCTTTGTTAAAGATATATTGACCATATAATTGTTGGTTTATTTCTGCGCTTTCTATTCTGTTCCATTGATCTGTTTCTATTTTTATGACAGTAACTATATTGTTTTGATTAATATAGCTTTGTAAAATAATTTGAAGTCTGGAATTACAAAACCTCTAGGTTTGCTTTTATTTTTCAAAATTGCTTTGGCAATTTGGGATCTTTTGTAGTTCTATTAAATTTTAGGATTTTTTTTTGTTGTTGTTGTTGTAGTTCTGTGAAAAATGCTGTTGTATTTTAATAGAGATTGCATTAAAGGTGTAGATTCCTTTGGGTAGTATAGACATTTTAACAATATTTGTTCTTCCACTCCAGGAGCATAGAAGTCTTTTCATTTCTTTGTATTGTCTTCAATTTCTTTCATTGCTGTTTTATACTTTTAAGATCACAGGTCATTCATCTCTTTGGTTAGGTTTACTTGTAGGTATTGTACTATTTTTTGGTGCAATGTAATAGGATTGTTTTCTTGATTTCTCTTTCTGCTGTTTCATTATTAGTGTATAGAAATGCAACAGACTTCAGTACGTTGGTTTTGTATACTGCAAATATACTGAATTCATTTATCAGTTCTAACAGTTTTTTTGGCGGAGTCTTTAGTGTTTTCTCTATGGATTCATGTCATCTACAAAGAGTCAAAGTTTTACTTCTCCCTTACCAATTCAGATGCCTTTTATTTCTCTTTGTTGCCTAACTTCTGTGGTTAGGACCTCCAGTACTATATTGAATAGAAGTGATGAAAGTGGGCATCCTTGTCTCGTTTGTTCCTCACCTTAGAGGGAAAACTCTGTTTTTCCCCATTGAGGATGATATTAGCTGTGGGTTTTTCATATATGGCCTTTAGAATGTTGAGGTATGTTCACTCTAAACCTACTTTGTTGAAGGGTATGATGAATGGATGTTGTACTTTGTCAAATGTTTTTTCTGCATCTACTGAAATGATCATATGGTTCCTACCCTTTTTCTTACTGATGTGTTACATCATGTTGATTGAATTGTGAAAACTGGACCATCCTTGCATCCTGGGAATAAATCCCACTCGATTGTGGGGAATGATGTTTTTCAATGTATTGTTAGATTCTGTTTGCTAGTATTTTGTTGAGAACTTTTACATCAATGTTCATCAGAGATATTGGCCTGAAGTTCTCTTTTTTTACTGTATCTTTTTTTTTAAGATTTTAAAAAATTTATTCATTTATGAGACACACACACACACACACACACACACACACACACACACAGAGAGAGAGAGAGAGAGAGAGAGAGAGAGAGGCAGAGACGGAGAAGCAGGCTCCATGCAGGGAGCCCAACGCGGGACTCAATCCCAGGACTCCAGAATCACACCCTGGGCTGAAGGCAGGCGCTAAACTGCTGAGCCACCCAGGGATCCCCCTTTTTACGGTATCTTTATCTGGCTTTAGTTTCAGAGTGATACTTCCTTCATAGAATAAATTTGGAAGTTTCCCTTCTATTTTTTGAAATAATTTCAGTAGAATAGGTATTAACTCTTCTTCAAATATTCTGTTAAAACTTTTTTTGGTAGACTTTCCCCGTGAAAATGTCTGGTCCTGGACTTTTGCTTGTTTGGAGTATTTTGATTAATGATTCAATCTCCTTGGTGGTAATCAGTCTGTTCATATTTTTTATTTCTTCCTGTTTCAGCTTTGGTACATTTTATGTTTCTAGGAATTTATACGTTTCTTCCAGGTTGTCTAATTTGTTGGCATACAGTTTTTCACAATATTCTCTTACAATTGTTCACACTTCTGTGGTGTTGGCTGTAATATTTCCTCTTTCATTGGTGATTTTTAATTGAGTCCTTTCTCTTTTTTATTTTTCAATGAGTCTAGATAAAGGCTTATCAATTTTGTTGATCATTTCAAAGAACTAGCTCCTTATTTTTTTGTCTATTTGTTTCTCTATCATTTATTTCTGCTCTAATTTTTTTAAAGTAATTTCTGCCCCCAAAGTGCGTCTGAAATGCTAACCTTATTAATTTATTTGTTCATTATCTAGCCTCCTAAAGGTGTAAGTTTAGGTTGTTCATTTGGGATTTTTCTCGCTCCTTAAGATAGGCCTCTATATTATAAACTTCCCTTAGAACCAATTTTCCTGCAACCCAAAGATTTTGCACCCCTGTGTTTTCATTTTCACTTCTCTCTAGTAATTTTTTATTTCTTCTTAGTTGACCCACTGATTGCTTAGTAGCATGTTATTTACCTGCCATGTATTTGTGGTCTTTCTATCTTTCTTCTTGTGGTCGATTTCTAATTTCATAACATTGTGGTCAGAAAAGACAGGTGGTATGACTTCAACCTTTTTGAATTTGTTGAGGCTTTGTGGTCTAATATGTGATCTATTCTGGAAACTCTTCCATGTGCACTTGAAAAGAAGGGTTTCTACTGTTTTCATATAGAATGTTCTGAATGTATCTATTAAATTCCTCTGCTCCAGTATGTCATTCAAAACCACTGTTTCTGTCTTGATTTTGTTTAGATTATCTGTCCATTAATGTAAGTGGGGTGTTAAAATCCCCCACTATATTATTATCAGTTAGTTTCTTTGTTATTAACTGCTTTATGTGTTTGGGTGCTCTCATGTTGGATGCATAAATCTCTACAATTATTATATTTTCTTGTTGGATTGTCCACTTTATTATCATACAGTGACCTTCTTTGTCTCTTTACAGACTTTGTCTTATAGTCTATTCTGCTCGATATAAGCATTGCTACTCTATTTTTTTTTACATCTATTTGCATGATAAATGTTTCTCCATCCCTTCACTTTCAATCTTCAGATGTACTTAGGTCTGACATGAGTCTCTTGTAGGCAGCATATAGATGGGTTTCATTTTTTTTATCCACTCTCACTCTTGACTGGAGCATTTAGGCCATTTACAATTGAAGTAATTATTAATAGATATGTTCTTCTCTGATCCTTTCTTCTCTTTCTTTCACAGTTTGCTGGTTTTGTGTACTGATATACTGGGGTTATTCTTACTCTTTATGTTTTGCATATATATTAGTGTTTTTTATTTGTGGTTATGTATAACCACAAATTCAGTTTATATATAACATCTTCCGTGTATGGCAGTATATATTAAGCTGATTAATTTTGAATTCATTCTTTACTCCTCTCCCCCTGCTCCATGTTTTGCATATTTGGTATCATCCTTTACATCCTTTTGTGTTTCTCTTGACTGATTTTTACAGATACGCTTAGTTTTTTTTGTTTTTGTTTTTGCTTTTGTACTTCCTATTTTTCTTACTATTACCTATGGTTTTTGTTGAAAAAATACATTTTAAATGAAGAAACTCACTGGGAGTGTTGAATAGATGATAGAAGGAAAGAATCTGTTAACTTGAGGACTATTTATTAGAAATTATACAATCCAATCTGAACAAAAAAGAAAAAAAAAATTTTTTTTTAAAATCAAGAGAGCTCCTGAACTTGCAGAAAAATAACCAAAGGTCCATTATCTTTGTCACCGGTATCCCAAAAGAAAAGGATTGTGGGGCCAAAAAAAAAAAAAAAAAAAAAATTTAGAAGAAATAATGTCTATACAATTCCCAAGTTTGACACAAGACATAAACCCAGAGATTAAAAGAGTTCACTGAACTCAGCAAAAGATAAGTCTAAAGAAATCTACACCAGAACATCCTAACCAAACAGATGAAAACAAAAAACAAACATAGCTTGAAATTGGCCAGAGAAAAATAACACTTTTAGGGAACGATTTGAATGACTACGAATTTCTCATCAGAAACCATGAAGCTAGTATGAAATGGCTCAATATTTTTAAAGTTTACCAGCAGGTATGTTATAAAAGAATTGCTTGTTCTGTTTTTCAGACAAAGAGAAATGCTATCAGATGGAATTTGGAAGATTAAAAATAATGAGAAGAGAAATTGGAAGTATCTGGATAACTGTAACAGACTATTATCCTTTTGAACTCCTTAAAATATGTTTGAGGGGTGGCCCCGGTGGCGCAGTGGTTTAGCACCACATGCAGCCCGGGGTTTGATCCTGGGGACCTTGGATCAAGTCCCATGTCGGGCTCCCTGGATGGAGCCTGCTTCTCCCTCTGCCTGTGTCTCTGCCTCTCTCTCTCTCTCTCTCTATGACTCTATGAATAAATAAATAAAATCTTTAAAAATAATAATAAAAAAATATGTTTGACAATAAAAGCAAAAATTATAATATTGTCTGATGGAATTCTCACTGCATATCATGTAATATAGAAGGTAACTAGAACTTAAAGTGGGGAGGTAGGGTAGATAAAGCCACCCATATGGTGATATGGTTTCTACATTTTACTTGAAGTAGTAAAATACTGATTCTGAGTAGATTATAAAAACGTTAATATGTACACTGTAATCCCAAGAGCATACTAATTTTTTTTTTTTTACAAAGACATATAGTAGGGGTGGGCTCAGGGTGGCTCAGTCAGTTAAGCATCTGTCTTTGACTTAGGTCATGATCCCAGGGTCCTAGAATTGAGCCCTATGTCAGGCTCTCTGCTCAGTGGGAAGCCTGCTTCTCCCTCCCCGTCTGCCTGCTGCTCTGCCTGTGTTCTCTCTCTCTGTCAAAAAAAATAAAATCTTAAAAACAAAAGAAGACATAAGGAGGAAAACACAATAGGTAAATTAAACGGAAAACCAAAAGATGCTCAAATAAGGCAGGACAGGGAAAACAGGATGTAAAACAGTGGAAACAAACAGAAAATAAATGGTAGACCTAAATTCAAACATGTCAATTACATTAGATGCGTATATAATGCATACTATAAAAGAGCATACACATACCATTTAAAAAGTCATGACCCAATTATTTGGTATCTACAAGAAACTCATGTCAAATATAATGAATGATTCAGGTAAGTTAAAAGTAAAAAGAAGAAAAAATATAAAATGAAAGCACTAATCAAAATTAAGCTGGAGTGGTAATATTACCAAAGTAGACTTCAAAGTAAATTGACAGGGATATAATGAAACCTTATGTAGTGATAAAAATGTCAATTCACCAAGAGGGCATAACAACTCTTAAGTGTGTATGAATCTAACAAGAGTGATTCAAAACATAAGAAGCCAAAAAGAAAAAAAAAAAAGTAAAAACTGACAAATCTGAAAGGAGAAATAGATAAATCTGCAATTACAGTTGGACACTTCAACACTCCTCTCGCTCAGCAGTGGAAAAAAAATCAATAGATACAGAAGAGCGAAACAATGCCATCAACTGACTCAAACTAATTGACATGCATAGAACACTTTATCCAACAACAGCAGAATATATATCCTTTGCAAATGCACATGAAACATTTATCAAGATACACCATAACCTAGCTCATGAAAGAAATCTTAAGGTATTTAAAAGAACACAAATCACAAAGAATGTTCCGACCATAAAAAATAGAAAATAACAAAGATTACAAGAAAATCTCCAAACACTTGGAAATTGTCTAAATAATCCTTGATTCAAAGAGAAAGATTAAAGGGAAATCAGAAAAAATTTGAACTGAACAAAAATAAATTACAAAATTCCTGCATTTGTGGGATACAGTTAAAGTACTGACTAAAAAGGGAAAGTTATAGTATTAAACAGTTATATTACAAAAGGAAAGTCTCAAACTAATACTTTAATAATCTAAGATTCTACCATAAAAAATTAAAATATGACAGGGTGCCTCGGTGGGTCAGTCAGTTAAGCATCTGACTTGATTTTAGCTTAGGTCACCATCTCAGAGGTCTGGGATAGAGCCCTGCACAGGGCTCTGCACTCAGCAGGGAGTCTGCCTGAGGATTCTCTCTCCCTCTCCTTCTATCCCTCCCCCTACTTGCTCACTCTCTCTCTTTCTCTCAAATAAATAATTCTTTTAAAAATCAGAATATGACAAAATAAACCCAAAGCATACAGAAGTGGAAAAAAAAAAAAAAAAAGCTTCGGCCAGAAAGAGCTGAAATGGAAAAGTGAAAAACAATAAAACCTGAAGCTGATTCTTCAAAAATATTAATAAAATCATATATTTCCAGTGAAGCTGACAAAGAGAAAATACAAATTACCAATATAAGGAATGAAAACTATCACTACAGACCTTACAGATATTTTAAAAAGATAAAAGGGGAATAGTGTGAGCAATTCTATACACTTAAATTTGACAACTTAGATAAAATAGATGAATCTCTTATCAAAATGCATCTCAGATTAAAATAGATAACCTAAATAACCCTGTAAAAGACATTGAATTTATAGTTAAAAGCTTCCATGGCAAGACAAAACAACTCTAGGAATAGATGGTTTTACCCTTTAGTTCTACCAAACATTTCAAGAAGAAATAACACCAATTCTGGACAACATATTCTAAAAAGTAGAAGAGGTGGGAATATTTCCCACTGATTTCATGAGATCTGTTATTTACTTTGATTCCAAAACCAAGCAAAACAGCACACAACTCCCAAAATCAATCAGTCAAAACTACACCAATATTCCTCATGAATGTCAAAATAAAAACTCTTAGTAAAGAGCTGCCTGGGTGGCTCAGTCAGTTAAGCATCAGATTCTTGGTTTCAGCTCAGGTCATTACCTTGTGGTTGTGAGATGGAGCCTCACATGGGGCTCTGTGCTCAGCACAGTCTACTTTAGATTCTCTCTCCCTATCCTGACCTGTTTGCTTCTCTCCCCATTCGTGGTGCACTCTGTCTCTAAAATAAGTAAATAAAATCTTAAAAAAAAAATTGCAAAGTATTAGCAAATTGAATCCAGTGATATATGAAAAGAATAATGCAAGTGGGGTTCATTCTAGGAATATAAGCTAATTTTAGTATTAAAAATTGATTAAAAATTAATCAATGCAACCCATCATATTAATGGCTGAAAGAAGATAATCTACATGATCATATCAATTGATAAATTTATTTTAAAAAAAAGAAAATTTATTTGACAAAGGCCAACACTCATTATAATGAAAACTCTCAGCAAACTAGGAATAGAACTTCTTTAACATGAGTAAAGGATATCTACAAAAAACAATGGCTAACATCAGATTTATAGTAAAAAGAACTGCTTTTCCATCCAAATAGGGAACAAGACAAGGATGCTCACTCTCATTATTCCTATTCCACAATGTCCTGGATGTCCTACACAGTGGAATAAAGCAAAAGAAATAAAAAGCATACATATTACGAAGAAGTAAGACTTTGCCAATTTTCAGATGACATGAAGTTATGTACACAGAAAATCCCAAAGAACCTATAAAAGACCTCTTAGAATTAATAAATGAGTATGGTAAGACTGCAGGCTACAAAGTCAACATCCAAAATTAATTGCATTTCTATATACAAGCAATATACAAATGGAAATAAAAATTTCAAAACACATTTTAGGAAAGCTCCACCAAAAAAAAAAAAAAAAAAAAGAAGAAGAAGAAAAATGAAATTCTTGCATACAAGTCCAAGGAAACAGGTACAGCAACTGTATGCTAAGAACTATAAAATACAAATGAAAGTAATCAGAGCTCCTATTAAATGGAGACATACTATGTTTATTGACTGTAAGACCCAACATAGTCAAGATGTCAATTTTTCTCTAAGATGATCTACAGATTTGGTAGATTGCAAATAAAATCTTGTGTTTCCCATCAAACGACATATTATGACTAATCTTCTCTATCGATATGTATTCTTCTATAACACTATTTTAGATATTAGCATATTTTCCTTTTCTAGATTTATCCTAAAATCATTTATCTCTTCCTTTGTATTTTGAAATTTAAGTTGTTTCCCAATTTTATCTAATTTAGACATGCTTTAGTGAAGACACCCTAATGTAATCCTTGCAAATATTTATATCTCTTTAAATAGCTCTTTAAACATGTACTTTTATTTTTAAAACTTCTGAAATATATCATCAAAATGACTTCAAGAAGGGTTTTTATCCTCAAATTCTGACCCAAAACTCATCTCCTCTGAAAAACTCTGACTACTACCTTCCCATCTGTTCATCTGTGTAATTATTTGGTCTCATTATTACTTTTATATGTATTAGACCATATAAGCAACTAGTGCTTTAATAAGAAAGTAAGCCTCTAGGCTACCTGCTTACAAAGTACGTATGTATGTCTCAGAGGAAATCTGAGAGAGAGAAAATATACAGGGTAAAGATGAATTTAAGAGCTGTGAAATGGCTAACAGAGTTGGCACAGAAGGACGGGGTACTGGGAACTAAGTAGGTAACACACTATTTTCCATGAAAAGAGCATATTCTAATCATTTTTAGATTTTCCTACTGTTCTGGTTCATGTGCCCATTAAAAGGCAGCGGCTGCAGGTAGTGTTTGCATTGTCTGTATTATCTTTGGAATTAGGTGAAAAAAGCTCAAGCTGTGGAAAATTATGACAAATTCTCCATATTCTCAAAATTGACTTGTACTCTCTCTAGATTTCTATCATGCCTCAGTTATAACATGAAATTAAAGGCTAACTGATGTCTTCTGATAGAAAAGTGTAATAGTAATTCAGACACAATGCCTGTTACATTTTATTCCACTTGTGAGATACAATAAGAATAAATAAAGTCTCAAACTATGCATTTTCAGAATTTGATATTACTCACAATTAGCTAATACAAATTAGGTCCAACACTGTGCATGTATCACTAAGAAAAAATTAATTAGCCCTGTTAATTATGAATGTCATCGGAAAGTCCAGCTGTGGGCACTCTGGTAGTGCTGTAACAAATAGCAATTTAGGAAGCATTTGCCGAAAATCACCACCTCTATGCCTCAAATATATGATCTTAAAACATGGCAGTCCCTGGTATTGCCCGTTTCCTGCAAATATTAAGTAAATATGCTATAATAGGAGCATATTTTACATAACCACACATGTTGGACTAAATCTGAGCCAAGAATGAGGGAACGAATGCTACTCATAGCTGATTTATATTTAGAGATATCATAAGCTCCTGGTTTGAATGCCTGCATGCTATTTCCATGGCAACTGCATAAACATTTTTCCTCATAACACACAGCCATCTTCATTCTTTACATCCCATTATTTATTTTTTTCTACTCTCAGAAGGAAAGCCTAATTTATTCCCCAGGGGAGAAAAATCAATGATTTTCTTAATCACTGGCATTTGAAGAGTAGGTGGCACAGTTCTTTTTATGGAAAACAATTTCCACCAACACTCTTGCTAGGTGATAAAAGACTGGGGGAGAATAAAGGGAGTACTTGTTTTAAGGAAAGTTGTGAGTACAAGTTGCAATGAATAATCCTTCAAAAGAGATGAGAATGTACATTAAAAACCCACAGAAGGTTGGCCAAAGTGATCACATGCAACTCCAACTTGCCTTCTCCATGTGTGTGGAGTAGTCTCATGGAGATTCTTTTATGGGAGAGTGATCTTTCATTCCCACAGTTCTGACAGTCTTTGAAAAAACTCCTTTGCTTCTTTCCTTATGTGAGAGAGACAGTACAAAATGGCCAGCAACTGTGGGCAAGAGAAAGACTCCCCACTTTAAAGCAGATCAAATGACAGCTGAAAGGAAAGATAAAAGGGAACCACATCAGGTTCCTTCACTTTGCCTATTCTGTGAGTCTGAGGTTCACAGATTCAAATGGCAGCAGATGGAAGACATCCCATATTGAATTTTAGCTATCAAATTTACAATAATTTCTCAAAGTCCTCAAAGGGACAGTGAATCAATTAACATTCTTCAGTAGACTCGGAGCTCACTCCCCTTCTCTGTGCCTCCTTGGCACCAACCAATGTGACAGCACTTATCAATGTTCTGTAATTGTTTATATAGGATTCCCACAAGGCATCTTTATAATGCCCCTCCAGTCTAACATAGTGCTCTATCAATAGTAAGCCAGAGTATTAAATGAATCTTTATTTATTCATAATGCATATACACATTTCCTATAACACATAATGCTTCTCAAATGATGAAACAAGTTTCCAATAATTCCCTCTACCATTTTGATGTTTCTATTCTTACGGCAGTCTTATTACTTTCTCTACTTCTACAAGGTCAATCTCTTCCTATCCTCTCTTTCATTGACCTCTGAGGCCCCCATCAAGGCAAGAGCCAATGCCCTTTTGTTTCTTCCTGGTGTTGTTTTTAAATACTCCATACTAGGGGTGCCCAAGTGGCTCAGTCAGTTAAGCGTCTGCCTTCCGCTCGGGTCACGATACCAGAGTCCTGGGATTGAGTCCCAAATTGGGCTAAATGCTCAGCGGGGAACCTGTTTCTGCCTCTCTTTCTCTGCAGCTCCCCCTGCCTGTGCTCTCTCTCCCTCTCAAATAAATAAATAGATAAATTAATAAGTGAACATTCAATACTATTCATTTAAAAGAGTAATCTTCATTGGATTGTTTCTGCACCTTTGTCAAAAAAATCTACCATATATGTATAGACCTATTTCTGGATTGCTTATTCTTTTCCATTGGCTCTATGTGTCTATTCTTTTAATAATCATATGATACACTGATTGCCTTACTTTCACACTAAATCTTGATATCAAGCAGTCCTCCAATTCTGTTCCTACTCAAAATTGTTTGGGTTTTTCTTGTTCCTCTGCCTGTCCAAATAAATTTTAGAATCAGCTTGTCCACTGCTACAAAGCATTTCCTGCTGGGATTTTGATAGGGTTTTCATTCAATGTATAGAACAATTTTGGAGAATCAACATGTCAATAGTATTGACTCTTCCAATAGTTGAGCACAGTATCCTTCTCCATGTAATAAAATCTTCTTTGATTTCTTTCATCAGGGGTCGGTAGGTTTTCAGCAGACAGATGCTGAATATTTTTCATTCAATTTATATGTATTTCATATTTTATGGTACCATTATAAGTGGTGTTTTCTGAAGTTTCAATTTCTAATTTTTTAAAAAAGATTTTACATATACATGAGAGACACACAGAGAGAGGCAGAAACATAGGCAGAGGGATAAGAGGCTCCCCACAGGGAGCCTGATAGGGGACTCGATCCCAGGGCCCCAGGATCACGACGTGATGCCAAAGGACTAAGCCACCCAGGTGCCTCACAACTTCTAATTGTTAATTACTAGTATATAGATATAGGATTTATTTTTTTATAATGACTTTGTATCCTGTGACTTTGCTAAATTTACTTATTAGTAGTAATAGATTTTTTTGGGGGTAGATTCTTTGGGATTTTCTACATAGAAAATTATTGTATTTGCCAATATAGAGAGCGTTATTTCTTCTTATTTAATTAGTATTCCTTTTATTTTCTTTTTCTTCCCTTTTAGAACTGGCTATGACCTCTAGTACTATGTTGACATCCTTGCCTCATCCCTATATTAAGAGGAAAGCATTCCATTTTTCATCATTAAGTATGATATTAGCTATAGTATATTTATATTTGCCCTTTACCAGGTTGAGGAAATTCTTTCTCTTCCTACTTTGTTGAGAATTCTTTTTCATGAATTGATCCAGTATCTAACCATTGAGAACATTTTTTCTCTTTTTGTTGCTATGTGAATTGAACTGATTAATTCTGAAGATTAAAACAACCTTCTGTTCCTGGGATAAAGACTACTTAATGTATTACTTCTACATTTTTCTAATATTTTATTTGATAATATTTTGTTTAGGATTTTTTAGTCTGTGTCTATAGTTTCAAATTTTGTATTTATCTTTAACTTGTTTTGATGTCATGATAATACTGATTTTATAGAATTAGTTATTAAATTTTACAGATTTTTATAGATTTATAGATTTTTATAGATTTTATAGAATTAGTTATTTAAAAAGGAAGTGTTCCTTTTTTCATTTCCTGAGTTTGTACAGAACTGGTATTATTTCCTCCTTAAATGTGTGGTACGATTTGTCAGTAAAGGCATCTGGGCCTAGAATTTTCTTTAGTGGCAAGTTTTAAATTTCAAATTCAATTTCTGTAATTATATAGGGCTATTCAGACTATCTGCCTTTTCTTGAAAGCTTTGGTAGTTTGGATCTTCCAAATTTTTCCATTCAAGTTTTTGAATTGATAGGCCCAAAGCTCTGTTCATACTTTATCTCTTGATGAATAGTTTGTTTCCACCTTTTGGTTACTATGATTAGTGTTGCTATGGACATTTTGTATACACATAGTTGAGACCCTATTTTCCATTCTTTTGAGTGTATATCTAGGAGTGAGATTCCTGGGTCATATGATAATTCCATGTTTAACTTTTTGAGGGACCACTGACTTTTGCAGCAGCTGAAACATTTTACAATCCCACCAGCAATATATGAAAGTTCCAATTTCTCCACATCCTCACCAACATTGCCATTTTCCTTTCCTTTTTTTTTTTTTTTTTTTTTTCAGTTATAGCCATCCTTGTGGATGTGGTGTCCTATCTTGTAGTTGGCGCATTTTTTTTTTTAACTTGGACACCTGCCTGATGATTTTGGGAGGGTGTACATAAGAATCCAAGAGTCCTAGTGATTTTCCAGATTTTCCATTCTTGGTGGATGGGTAATGGGTAGAAATACTAGTTAAGAAATCTATGTAGAAATGAAGATACTGATTGCATTTCTCCATTTTGCATCTAAACAGCATCTGTGTCATGTTTCCTTTCAAATATTCCTCATGTGAGTTTATCTGCCAGTTATACAATGGCCCATTATACATCATCGGAGAGTGCTATAGCACCAGAATGTTTTATGCTTTCCTTTCTTTCTATATGCCAAACCAGCAGAAGAAAACAAAAGCCGTCTGATTCCAAGAAGAATGAGTTTCTTAGAGATCAATAGTTTCCTTTCACTTTTACTATTTGGCAATTTTAGATAAGTTTTCCTGTGCCCATGTGTCAGAATTGTTAATGTTCAAAACATACAAGCCAGAATGATAATACTATTTTTTTTCATTATTCTGTTGCTTACTACATGGAGGCAATTACTTCAGAATTAAAGTACCAGTAGGATTGGGAATAACTGGCTTACCTGTTATAAACCTTTTTTTGCAGATTTCCAGTTTTTCACTGCTAAAAGAGCATGATGGGTTTATTTTTCCTTCTAGCAACAGAAACAAGGGGGTTCTCTGAATTTATTATGCTCTTCAATAGTCTCATATGCTTAGTAGTATTCCAGCTGATTGTCATGAACTTAAAACATTTATAGGAGGCACAATGAATCCACGGGTAAAAATATGTTCTCAACACCTACAATAATCCATTTCACAACTGCTGCAGATTCTTCTCTCTCCCTCCATCATCCGTCACTCAGGACCAGACCTTTGGTGAAAGGACTTCTAAGCTCTTCTCTAAGTCCAGATAAACATCCTCTCCCTAAGTCATTTTGTCACAGCATTCTCAGAGGCTACTCTGAGCACCACTGGCTTAACAGTAATAACGTGTGTAGAGGGAGAATTGCTACCACATGACACAGTCATTTCTTGCTCATTTGACTATACTAGAGAATATTTCTAATCTCAGCAGTAAAAAATTTTAAAAATCTGTTAGAGCAGATGTAAGCTCACAAAAATAATTGTTTTCCCAACAAGTCTTTAAAAATATATTTGAAAACCTACAGAATGATGGAATTATATTCTTCCAAAATACAATGCACATTTACTAAGCACTCTGGGTAGCAAGAAGAGAACAAAGCCACAACACAAAAGCAAATTTGCACAGCTGACTAGAGTATATTATCTACTCTACTATGTTCTATTTTATCTCAAACTTATATGCAAAAATACAATTAAATATCACACACCAATGAAAGATGCAAATGTACAAATGCAAAATTGCATCATGTATATTGCATATTATTTCTGAGTACTCACATTAAGAATAGACTTCACCAACCTCAAAGAGTATTTTCTCTGGAAAAAGGACAGAAATGAGATTGGAGAGTGATATAAAGAGGATTTCAAACTTTCCTAAACTGTTTAATTTCTTGTAACAAGAATGACAATATGTTAGCATTCATTTCATCCTTGGTGGTGAGATAAAAGCTGATTAATTATTCCAAATTTTTATGAATTCTTGAAAATTTTCATAATAAAAAACTGTTAAGAGAAATAAAAGTAACACCTGGTTATGTTTTAGCTTGGAAGTGATGTAGATTTATAAACAAGGAAAACATGAGCAAGAATCTTCTTTCTTGGGAGCAATGTCTGACCAAAATACATTTTATATGTTTTAGTGTATAATTTGAAAGAATACTTGAAGTGATACCGCAATTTCTGAGTAATATTGGGCAAGTAATTGTTTCCAAGGGCTTCCATTTCCTTTTATGTTAAGCAAGGTGTCAAAATTAAAGATCCCAGATAACCTTTTCAACTTAAAAAACTCTAGGACTTTTTTCCTTCTAGAAAAGTATATCTCTGCATATATTATTCCCTTTGCTAATAATTCTTTTTCTCTAGCTTGTTCCCGGGTAGTAAACTCCTATTCATCCAGTAACACTCATCAAGGATAACTTTGTGGTTTGGGAAGCCTTCCCTCACTCTTCCCACGTAGGGAAAAGCACTGTCACAATTCTCTGCTCACGCTTCCATTAAACACTTGATACCATGGGACATCTATTTACATGTTTGCCTGCCCTGCTAGATTGTGCGCCACTGAGGACAGGCCCTGTACTATAGACCCTTCTTATGTACCCCTGGCCTTTCGCAGTGACATACTTATAGCCAAGAGAGACAGAGGAGATACAAACCCCTTGACACTATGTTAGCAAAAAGAAGTTTAAAAACTTTTACCTATTGCAAATGTCATTTTTCCCAAGAAAATATGTGATGAATGAATGAATGAATGAATGAGTCAGTAATACAAAATGGCATGACATTTATTCCATTATTCAGGTAAGTTGATAGTCTCACAAGAAGGTAGGGGTAATCCAGAAGATATCTCAACATTCTCTCCAAAAGAATCTATAGGATCATTCTGAATTTTATAGCCTCAGTTTAGAAAGCAAGGATGAAATAACATTTCTTGTTTTATTTTTGCTTTTCCTCCTATTACAGCTTTTTTTCAGGGGGACATGAAACACTCTTATTTAAGCAAAATCTCAGAAAATTAAAATTCACTAAACTTTGGACTGAAAAACTGCTATAAGTAAGTAAAACATTTGATCACATTGTTTGGCTATCATGCAATTTGCTAAAACACTCTCAAAAGGGAACCGGCTACAATTCCTATGCTGGAGGAGGAAGGACAGTGTTAATTTGGAGGATAGAAAGAACTTGGTGGAAAATGGCAAACAATATATGAAAAATCTTGCTGGGATTTGAGAAATTCAGTTAAACCTGTATATTTATTTGGGGAAAACTGATGTCTTGAATATGCTGAGTCTTGGTGACATGCTTAATCATCTTAAACCTTGATGACAGGTTAATATACTTTGTTTTTTCTATGCTTAGAATACAAAATAGATCTATTTGAAGGGGCTATATGTAAATTGACAAAAAATTATGCTATTAAGATAAATTGGTTTCTGGATTCATTACTATTTTAGTCTTTAGGGATAGTATCAGTCTCTGAGACTGAAAAACAATTAAGAATTTCTGGTGATAAAGACAAAAGCAAATAAAACTTCAAGGGAGGACAGCTGAGCAGAGGTCAGTTTTGCATTTTTTTCCCCATCCCTATCTCCTATCTTTCTCTGTCTTCTAAGTATCTATCTCAAATAAAATGTGGGTCTACATCTTCAAGTAACTTAGTCTTTACTTAGGAGTGGCTCATCTTTTTATTACTAACATTTTAAAAACAACCAAAATAATGATAAATTACTGACAAAATAAAATTGATGCTGAAAAAGAAACATAATATATGTCTCAAGGAAGCATAACTTCACAAAGCTGAGATGAGAATACTGCCAAGAATAAGAACTTGCCATCTTTCACGACTACATAAAGAAGCAACCACAACACATTGTACTGAGTATTTGTAAACCAGAACACATTTCTGGTTAAGAGCTCAGGCTGTGGAGTCAGACAGAACTGGGTCTACAACTAACTAGCAAACTTGATGTAGGGCAATTAACTTCTCTAAGAATATGTTTCCTCATATGTAAAATGGAGATATTTAATAATAAGACCCATGTCAAATACAGTTGTGAAACTTGAGATAATTCATTTAAACACTGATCCCAATGCTTGGCATATGGTAATCACTCAATACACATTAATCACTCTTATTTAAATTCTTTTTTTCTCTGCAAATTGTACATAGGCTTCCCTTCATAAAGACAGTTTTGCAAAATGAAGGTGCTGTAGAGGATGTTCTAAAGGCCTACGAACCCTTATAAATTCAAGGTTCTAGATGGATATATTGTTTAGAGCAGTCTTACTCTCTGCAAGAACATATCCTTCACCCTCAAGAACCGTAATTTTAAGCTAGCGAAATGAATTTAGATAAAACTGAGTGTTTGACTCCATTTTAACATTACATCATTACATAGCTAGAATATCTTTTAAATATTAGCCTCTTCAAAGTGGCCATGACAGTTTGCACAATTAGAAATATGAATTCCTAATTGTGCAAGTGAGAAATCCTGTTAATTGCACAACTAGAAACCTAATTCCATTCCCTCTTCAAACATCATAGACTTGGGATTTGGAAGGCACTTAGCTTGAATGAGGCCAGAAAAATTAAATATGTAAATGCAGATGGTCTTCTTTAATTTTATACACCTCATGAATATGAGTTATATGACTTCTGAACTAAGCAAGATGGGAGAATCAGTGCAGTTCTTTCAGTTTGTAAAGAGGTCAAGTTCTATCCTAGTCTGTTCCTTGATAATATTTTTAACTCCGGAAAAACATTAATACTTGGAAATATCCAATATCTATAGATTTCAATGATTTTATCCAGGTTACTAAGTATACTGAGAGAGATTTAATGGAATTAAGAGTTTGATAAGGAGTGGTAAAAGTACCAGAGTAAAAATGTTGACAATGTTGTTTGTTTTTGATATTTAATGTATTAATCTCATTAACGAAATTATAGTTATGTAAGACTACAGAATCAGACATAATTACATGGGTAAAGAAAACTTAGATCATTGCCGAGGAAGAGACAGAAATGTGATGACTTTTTACATATTGCCTTACCTGTGTAAATGAACAAATGAACATTCGGCACTTTAACTTCTGCTGTGTTTCAAAAGTTACTTTTTTCAACTTTATTTTTTAATGGTTGAGAAGTAGAAAGAATTTACTGGACAATTAGAAAGGGCTAAATGCTGCTACGTGCATGGTAGTGGTAAGAATATGGAAAAGTTCTAACTGTGCCCTAAGTAGAGGTCTAAATCAACTACTGGAGAAGTTTCTTAAAAATCAACGTTCAGGTATTTTTAAAATCAAGGTTAATATTAGCACAGGAAAGAATAATGAGAACATTCATTCTTCATATACAATTTATCCTCTCAAACTTGTCAGTTTGAATAATTCCCTTGAAATAGGTACTGTATTCCTTAGAATTATTAGGACTAGCAATGGATACTGTGTTTGATGTCACATCTGTGCTTCACCACAGGAGCCTAGTTTTAGTCAACTGCACCCATTCACTACCAAGACACAGTGACCCAAACAAACGACTATCTGTCAAAATAAAATCAGTACACTAACAATGAATTGTTCACTAGGATGCCTTAAAAAATTTGCAAACATTTGAATCTTTACAAAACGGACACTGAAACAATTATGGCCTAAGATCAAGGAGATTTAAGACTGACAAAGAATTTTAAGTTGCTTTCCACTCTCCCTGAAAGTAACAGTCCTTGTAATTCACAAGAAGAAACACTTTTATAATCTTTTCCAGTTTTTCCCTTCTACTCTGGATTCTTGTGTTTTTTTATGACTCTAAATTCCTGAGGGGGGGGCAAAGAAGCAAATAAGGATAAAATAAAAAGACAACGTCAGATAGGAAGGCAAAAAAGAGCAAGAGACCAGATGTCAAGTAAGGAATCTAAACAACATGAAATAAAGTTCAGAGAAGGAGACTAAAACACCTCATAGGTGATAGTATGTTACCATTTCATGCTGCCTGAGTTCTTACTATGAAAGGAAAAGTATTTAGTGAAGAATGGACCTATAAATATACTAGTACTCTGCTATATTTCTACCCAAATAAGCTTATCTGTTTCTAATGTAAGAAGTTCATAACCTGGGGAAAAAACGATTCTTTTGAGCAATACTGGGGTCAAACATTAAAGGCCAAAACAAAGACCTGACTATGCTACGTAAGTTATAAAATTACCAGCTTTGTCTATACTTTGGTATTCGTACGGTAAATATTTAAACTTAAAGAGAAATCCTTTCAAGTCTTGGTGGAAGTGTAGCACAATATGAGAATTCTGGTTACCGGTTAAATCTGAAGTACTTCATCCATTATGGTGACAAAGGTGGTTTTGACAGTTATCATTACATTCGCTTAAAGTTTCAAAGTGTTTTAGGTCCTTCCAGGATGAATACACTTTCTTCCTTGCCTCTCATTCCTTCACTTATTTTCTGAGGACTCCAATGTTTACTGCAAGAGAAAAAAATAAAATAGAGCAATTCAAATTGGAGAATAAACTAGTTTTAGATATACCAGATGCTGGGATCCCTGGGTGGTGCAGCGGTTTGGCGCCTGCCTTTGGTCCAGGGCGCGATCCTGGAGACCCGGGATCGAATCCCACATTGGGCTCCCGGTGCATGGAGCCTGCTTCTCCCTCTGCCTGTGTCTCTGCCTCTCTCTCTCTCTCTCTCTATTATAAATAAATAAATTAATTAAAAAAAAAGATATACTAGATGCTTTTCCTTCCTTTAGGATATTCTTAATTTCACCTCACTCAACAGTTATAACTAATCTTCATTTAAGAAGTAACTTCCTTACTTAGGCGGACACCTAGATAGGATCCTACACGCTCCGTAAGTATGTCGCGCCTCAGAACCAAGTAATGTATGAGGATCCAACTGGCAGTGATACACTCGAAACTTTCTAAGACTTCATTTGATTGTCCTTGAACACTTGGTTTTAGCTATGTAAGAGCATTAATTGAAAGAGAAATAACCTTACTTCATCTTTATAAAAATCCAATTCTTAAAAAAGGTAACAATGTCCAATTCTGACATACCCTTTCTAAAATATGAAAGCAGGTATCTCGAAATGCAAAAGTTTCCCCAGCTACTTTGCTTTAGGCTCTAATATGAATGTATCTATAATTTGATATACAAGATACCACCTAAAAATCAAATGAATAAATTCCTATCTATTTCTAACTCTGCGGCACTAGTTACACGTATGTTCAAACTGACACAACCCCTAATTTGTTTTCTATGTAACACCAAATATAAGGAAAATAACTGTAAGAGTTAAGTAGAAAGAGAAAGATAAAAGTAATTATTTTTAATGATTTCTGATTATGCTTACATATTACAGAATTAAAACTTTCAAATACATATTTTAAAAATATTAATATCAAATAAATATTAAGACACCAGAAAAGTGATTTTTAAAAAGATTTTATTCATTTATTCATGAGAGACACAAAGAGAGGCAGAGACACAGGCAGAGGGAGAAGCAGGCTCCATGCAGGAAGCCTTACGTGGGACTCGATCCCAGGAATCTGGGATCATGCCCTGAGCCAAAGGCAGATGCTCAACTGCTGAGCCACCCAGGCATCCCCAGAAAAGCATTTTAAAGTGCAAGTTTTTGTTTGTGTACCATCAAACCATATCTAACTCCAACACACTTGGGTTATTCTTGATGCAAACAACACCCAATGTTTTTACAGTGCTTATATCTCTATTTCATGTGGCATTCGATAACATTAAGCAGTATGTAGGAGGAATATTATTAAGGATGGATGGATGGATCAAACAATGATGCCTTTCCAGTATTAGAGGAGTCTTTCAAGTAGAAAAATGCAATTTATGCCAATTTTACCTTGAAATCTGAATATGAAAAAAAACTGAACACATGGGTATAGAAATATTGGTAACCTAGAAAAGTACCTAACAATAGAATAGTGTTTTCCCAAGGGTAGGTGTTTGGCCAGTGGCAATGCTGAAGTGAGAACCTAGGTAGTAGGTTCCTAACGTAGTGCTCTATTATCCTCCTACAATCCATTCTGCATTCCTGTCCTCTCAGCCTCCCAAATTATTTTTTCTGAATAGTTTATTCTTGGACTTACAGGTATCCCATCATAATACAGCCACTGAAAGCTCACCCAACAATGTGAGAGATAGAGACCTTAGCTACGTCTAATCAGATCCTCACACTGTGTGTGCCATCGTAGACAGGACAGAGCTAGGTCTTGTATTCTATCCAGGGAAAATCTCTCCTAACTGGAAGGTCTAGCTCATCAATATGTAATATAATTACTGAGATCACTGGGCTCAAATGTACCACTCCGCTGTTTGTTTTCTACATCTATTGCTTTCTACTTTGTGTTTTGTTCCTTTTCCTGCCTTAACTTCAGTTAATCAAATATTTGTAATGTTCTACTTTAATTGCTGGATACGTCTTTCTATTGGGAGGGGGTAACACTCTAAGAATTCTAATATGCATCCTCAAATTACCACAGTTTACTTAAAGTTAATATCAAACATCATGCAAAGCAGAAGAACCTTGCAATGGTATCGCTCCACTTACTACAAAGCCTTTTTGTTCATGTTATCATACATCATACCTCTGTGTCTATTATAAAACCCACAGTAAGATGGTTTCAGCTTTTCCTTTAAGAAGTCAGCTTTCAAAAAGAAAAAAAAAAAAAGTCAGCTTTCCTCTAAAGAAAGTAACTACAGTAAAAAAAAAAAAATTTCATTCTTAGTGGTTTTCATTTCTCCTGCAGAACAGTTTCCATTTGCTATCACTGTCCTTCAGCTTAAAAACTCTTTTATTATTTCCTACATTGCAGGTCTGCTGACAATGAATTATCTAATTTTTTATCTGAAATCATCTTTACTTTCAATTTTTAACATTTATATTCAGTATAGAATTCTAAGTTGAAAGGTACTTTTTCCTCCTAACCCTTTCAAGGTATCATTCGGTGGTTTTTTTGGCTTCCATTATTCAGGTAAGTTGGTAGTCATTAATACTACTGATACCCTGTAAATAATGTTTCTTTTATCTTCTGGTTATTTTCAAGATTTCTCTCTTATCTCTGGTTTTTAGAAGTACAGCTATTATATGTCTACATTTAGTTTTCATTTATTTCTTGGGGTTCACTGAGCTTCCTGGCTCTGCAAATTAGTGTTTCCTAAATTTGAGAAGTTTTCAGCCTTTATTTTAAAAAATTTCTGGCCCGTTTTCTCTCTTTTCCTTCTAGGTTTCAATATACGTAAGGTTGACTAATTGTAATCCCACTGGTCATTGAGGTTCTCTTTGGTTTGAGGTCTATTTTTAAAAATCTTTTCCTCTTTGTTCTTCAACAGGATGACTTCCACTAACTCGTCAAGGCCCTTTCTTCTGCCATCTGTTATCTGCTGGTAAGTCAATCCAGTGAATTTTTTATTTCAGTATTATATTTCCAGTCTCTAATTTCCTTTTTATTTTTTTTATTTTTTTATTTTTTTAAAATATTTTATTTATTTAATCATGAGAGACACAGAGAAAGAGGCAGAAACAAAGGCAGAGGGAGAAGCAGGCTCCATGCAGGGAGCTCGATGTGGGACTTGATCCCAGGACCCTGGATCATGCCCTGAGCCAAAGACAGATGCTCAACCACTGAGCCACCCAGGTGCCCCTCCTTTTTATTTTTAAAAGATCGTTTCTACCTCCCTCTGCACAGATATATTTTCCTTCATTATGCCACCTTTCCTCTTAAGTTCCTGACCACATTTATAATAACTGATTTAAAATTACTGTCCCTTAACATCTGTATTGACTTTTTTCTTAACTATGGATAATATTTTCTGAGTTCTTCACATGATGAATGACTTTTGATTGTATACTGGATATTGCAGATAACATGCTATAGAAATTTTATATCTTGTTATCTTCCTTTGAAGTATGTCGATTTTTCTTCTAATAGTAAGTTAAATACTAGTTGATTGTCTTGAATTTGTGGATGCTTGGTTTTACATTTTGTTAGGGAAGGTTTTACATTTTGTTTGAATGTCTGAAAGTTGCTAGCAGAGTAAATATTAAAAGTTCCCATCATAAGAAAAAAAAATTCTGTAACTATGTATGGTGATGGGTGTTAACTAGATTTATTGTGGTGATTTTATAATATATACAAATATCAAATCATGTTGTATAGCTGAAACTAACATATAGTTTCACCTAATATAAAGTTGTATGCCAGTTATACTTTAATTTTTTAAAAAGTAGAAATTGTCCTGATTTTAAACCTATTTATTAATTCCTATATACTGACAATAAAATAATTATTTTAAATCCTTAACTTTTTTACGAACTATGCAAATTGTCTGAAAAACCCCTGATATAACCCTTTGACATTAAAAAAAGTCAAAGCAGGACATGTGGGTGGCTCAGTGGATTGGTCGTCCAACTCTTGATTTTGGCTACGGCCATGATCTCAGGATGGCCTGAGATGGCCTTTCCCTCTCAGGAAATAATCCTGAGATTATTTTCCCTCTCCCTCTCCCTTGCATCACCCCCATATCTCTAAAATCAATCAATCAATCAATCAATCAATCAATCAATCAATCAAAATCTGCCAAAGCCATATTGGCTCTGTATTGTGTGACCTTGTTTATTTTGCTACTTAATTTAATAGTAGACAATAGTTCAAAGAAAAATATCACTTGGAATTAAAACACAACAGTATGCTAGGATCCTACACTTTATCTGGGAGCTTTTTAATAATTTAGAGCAAGCTCTGCCAAACTATGACACAGGGACCCAGGGCCAAACCTGACCAGCCATTTGTTTAGGTATGGCCCACAAGGTTAAGAATAACTTTTGCATTTTTAAACAGTTGGAAAAAAAAGGTCAAAGAAGAGTCTTTTGAAAAAGTATTTGTAAAAATGATGGTATTCAAACTTTATTTCTGTATAATAAATATAATTTATTATAATAAATTATAATAAATATAATTTCTATTATATAGAAATAAAAGTTTTATCAGAACACTGCCTACTCATTTATTAACATATTGTTTATAGGTGCTGTTATACTACAAAGGCAGAGTTGTTGTGACAGGGACCACATGGCCCGCAAAGCCTAAAATATACACTATTTGGCCTTTTATATAATGTTTGCTGGTTCCTGGTCTAATGTATACCGAACATGTTTATACTCTACAATGATAGGACTAATATTTTATTTATTTTTATTTATTTTTTAGGACTAATATTTTAAAACATTACATTAAACGGTTCATTTAAGTATTTACCCACTGCTATATTAGTCTTTCATGTTTCTTTTCTTTTTTTTTTTTTCCAAAGATTTTATCTATTTATTTGACACAGAGAGAAAGAATAAGCAGGGGGAATGGGTGACAGAGGGACAGGGAGAAGCAAACTTCCTGCCGAACAAGGAACCCAATGTGGGGCTCGATCTCAGGACCGTGAGATTATGACCTGAGCTGAAGGCAGATCTTAACTGACTGAACCATCCAGGTACTCCATCATTCATGTTTTTAATGAAGTGCTAAATAATAATTTTATATTTAAAATGATCATCCCATAATATTGAATTTTTACATATTCAAAAATTTTTTCCTGCTTCATGAGATTTATGAGGTATGACAAATCATTTTCCTTGGGTCAGTTTCTGATTTAAAGTTTGTCATGGACTCTGAATTGAAAAATAAACATTCCTACAGACGATACAAGATCATTTGTAACAATACAAAGGAAAAGTGAATAAATGGTTAAATGTTAGGTAAAAAATAACTGCTTGAGAGCTTCAGAATTTTGTAAAAGTATTAAGTATTAAAATTCATTCTGGAATGATTCAACTTCCATTTCTCTTGAGGGATTTAGCAGGTCTAGAAAAATACTCCCAAGGCAAAAAACTAGAACACAGAATAAAATCTAGGAAAGGATTATTTTCAGACACAGGCGGTGCAGGACTTCAGTGATCCCTGGAAAAGGGAAACCACCACGGCAGGGCCCACCGTCACCCAAGCCTCTCGGCCAGGAAGCAATTAACTGCTCCCAAGCAGGGAGGAGGAACCCAGACAGAACCTGGCAATCTTGTTGACTTGAGACAGAGAAAAAAGTGCAAGGAGGCCAAGGTGGCTTGAACTTATGGGGTGGAGTTCCAGAGAGAAGAGAAAGAGTTCCATTAACTTAAATAAGGGTTCCCTAGAGTATTTAGCTAAATAAAAACCTGTACACGAGAAGGGTAAATTTGCTTTAGACCAGCTAACAAGAATTTCTAAGGAAAGAAAGTTACCAAGGAGTTCTAAGAGAAAGGTTTCTCAGAGCTGACACAAGGCCAAGATTTCAACAAGTTCCCTCAAGCAAGAAGGGGAAAACCTTGTTGAATATGCAAGGCAGTGACCCCAGAGGTACCACACCACAGAAGCAGGGGGAAAGAAGCCCTAAAATAAAAGCTGCTACAGACCCACCTGAAAGGAGCTTGAAAGCCTAGGAAAAAAATCAAACTAATGCGACTTACAATGCCTGTCAGTAAAAAAGTCCAGTATTTAAAGAAATGCCACAAAAGCCTGGGGTCTCGGGATCGAGTCCCAGGTCGGGCTCCCCGCATGGAGCCTGCTTTTCCCTCTGCCTGTGTCTCTGCCTCTCTCTCTTTCTCTCTCTCTCTCTCTTCCCCTCCCCACTCTGCCTCTCATGAATAAATAAATAAAACCTTAAAAAAAGGAAAAGACTGATAATTCTAAATACTGGCAACAGGGTAGAGCCACATTGATGCACCAACCAATACAGCAGCCACCAGGCACATATAACCATTTAAATCTAACTTGATAAATTGAATAAAGAATTCGGTTCCTCTGATGTATTAGCCACATTTCACCTGCTCAACAGCCACACTTAGCTAGTGACTAAGGAACTGTGCAGTGCAGATATGGAATATTTTCATTACTACAGAAATGTCTCCAGGATGAATCAGAACATATGAAAGGCTCACACATTAAGAGAAGGAGTGTACAATTTCGCCAGCAGGTTCTGCAGCCTCTTTCAAAGTCAAACAAAAGGCACCATTTAACCAACAATTCCACTCCCAAGCCTAGTGGGAGCTGGTACACAGAACCTCTCTGCACTATCTTTGCCATTTCTTGTGAATCTATAATCATTTCAAAGTCAAAAGTGATTTAACTTTGTGAATATTTTAAGAGCTATCAGCAGTTCTATGATATATACAAGTAAAATTTTTCTCCTTTATCTCTAAAAATAAAAACAAAAAACGATCACAGCAGCTTTATTTATAAAAGCTAAAAACTGCAAACAACTCAATGTTCATTGACGGGTCAATGACAAACAGATGATAATGTAGTCTTAGAATACCACCCAACAATAAAAAAAGAATGAAGCTCTCATCTACACAACATGGATTAATCTCAAAAATATTAAACTGAAAGAAGCCACATGCAAGAGTTCATAGTGAATAGTTCCATTTATACAACATTCTAGAATAGACACAACTAAAGTGATGTCGTCCAGATCAACAGTGGCCAGAGGGTGGTTTTGAACAAAAGGGGCAACTTGAAAAAGCTTTCTGGAGTAACAGGACCTAACCGTACCCTACTTGTAGTGAGAGCTACATGAATCTGTACAGATGTGAAAGCTCACAGAACACATTAAAAAGTCAATTTTACCATACGTAAAAGTTTTTAAACTAACAGCAATAACCATCATTTCCCATTACAGTTTTTGAAGTTCCATTGTCAATTATCTGACAGTTAAGACAGAGTATTCTAGTTTTACTACTGTCACTACTTAGTTGATGCTGAGTACCTTAACCTCTCACTTTTTCTGGAAAATGAAAGGAAATAATGAATGATCTCCAGTCTTCTCCCTATGCTAAAACTCATTCCTATTCCATGCTTCTGTTACATTTTTACAGTCTCCAAACTAACAAGGAACACAAAATATTTCCATGCATTCAAGTGGAGTCTAAGTTCTTACCTCAGACAGTGTGGGCTGGTTTTCAATATTCTCCACTATTGGTTTCAAGTGATTTTTTTTTATGGGGCTCTGAACATTTGAACTTACTTACTAGCTTTGAGCAGATGATCTTTAGATAACAGCACTGTCTCTTATTTGAAATAACCAGGACTCAGACTATAAGGGCTATACAATATTTCTATTTTCTTATCGCATCAGAAATTCTATTTTACTATTAAAAAGTCTGTGAGTCAGTATTCATGCTACCAAAATGATGTTTATTTTTAATTTTATAAAGCATGCAGTATTGGCATACTAGAGAATAAAAATTAAGCCATTTTTAATGGTTTCCCATAATATGATAAAGTACTTTTTAAAAAACCCTCCTCGAATTTTTTGTAATCTTTAACATAGCCTGCAGAAGACCTGCAGACAAGTAACATTACAGACTACAAAATCTTTTACTGAAATGTTGTTTAAATATAAGGATGAACCAAACCAGCAAGGGAGCTCATACAATTTTAATTTCAAAATCAGTGTTCGATAAGAGATTCCTAACTCTGGGAAACAAACAAGGGGTAATGGAAAGGGAGGTGAGCGGGAGTTTGGGGTGACTGGGTGATGGGCACTGAGGGGGGCACTTGACGGGATGAGCACTGGGTGATAGGCTGTATGTTGACAAACTGAACTCCAATAAAAAAAAAAAAAACTATGTAAAAAAATCAGTGTTCGAGGAAAATTCTGGTTGCAATTAATGCTCTTTGGTTTAAATTTTCCTTGGAGATAGGTTCTCCTAAAAAAAGACTAGAGAGCAAGTGATTATCTATTTTAACAACACTCTAAATTTCATCCAGCAGAATAATTTTTGAATACTTATGAAAATCATCCAGTCTTCTCACTTTGAGAAATAAAAAAAATGAAGGTGGCACATATATACGCTAACAAATAATTAATTATGCTTATGTGATACTGGTTTTCTCTGGGTAAATTCAAATACCCAGGCAATAACAAATGGACTGATCTTAAAAATATAGGCCAACAGATTCAGTAGCTCCTCTTTATCATCTATATTTCTGGTTTTTAAAAATATGAATCAACTCACTTAATTCTTTAAAATACACACCAAGATATAAAATGAAGTCCTGAACTACATTTAATTGTTAAATAGCAATACATCTGGAAAAGGAAAACTAATCAATATTTTCTTATAACTCCACTGCCACGTTAAACTTTAAGAAGAAAGCTGCAAATCAATTTCTTGCATTCCTTTGGTATTTAGATCATATACACACACACACACACTCACATACATACACACACAAATTAGTATCTTTGTACTTCCCTGTCACCCTGAGATTTACCAAATATGACATCAAAAAGCACCTGAAAGTTCCTCATATTCCATACATCTATTAAGAACTGATCTCACTTTAGAAAGTACCCTGTCACAGAAACTAAATTCCATAGAAAAAAGCAAATCCATATTAATATTGAATAACTCTCCTGGCAAAACATTTTATTTAGTGCTAAGAGATTTGTCAACAAGACAGAAAAATAAAAGTTTCAACTATTTATTTATAGAAATAATTAGTTTAAAAGTCAAAAGGCTTTATCTATTAAAACCATGCCTTTTGAATCACATAGACCATATATATACAAAGAGAATGTTTTCATATGAATGAGACACCATGCTGGAAGCCTGGCTCTTTAGCTGTTACGCCAAACAAGGAAAACACGAATCACAGAAAAAAAGCCGAGTCACCTTTAAAAATTCTAAGCCCTCAGCTAAATACTGTATCTGTAGTATGACCACTAAATCGTGGCTGGCCAATGAGAAACTAACTGTAGTCCTTAAAACTCACTACAGTCTGGACAAGCAAGACATAGTCCTATCACAATAGGCACAATTTAATGAAAGTGTTTATGTCAGGTGTTGGAAGTTTCTAGGAGACTAGCTCCTGAGCTATTGCAAAACAAAAATTAAGTATCAATTACTGTGAAGTGACCTCTTTGGTTTTTCCTTTAAAGAACCTTAAAGCGGGGCACCTGGGTGGCTCAGTCAGTTAAGCGTCTGCCTTCAGTTCAGGTCATGACCTTGGGGTCCTGGGATTAAGCCCCACGTTGGGCTCCCTGCTCAGTCGGGAGTCTGCTGCTGCTTCTCTCTCTGCTCCCCCTCCACTTGTGCTCAGTTTCTCTCTTTCAAGTAAGTAAATAAATAAAATCTTTTTTAAAAGATAAAGAACCTTAAAGCAGCAGCTGAAAAAACCCCTTGCACAAGTTTTGAGATCATACACAAAACTGAGAATTGAAGACCAGTCTAATCAAATCGTCCTCAAACACCATTTCTCTGAATTCCATGAGTCTGCGATGGAGTGACAATGGGAATCAGCAGATAGGCAAGTGAAAGACCATTAGCGGTCAGGCAAGAAAATCTTTAAAAGGACTCTCAAGGAAAGAAGAATTGAGGAACATTCTTCCTAAGTCAAATCTTACAAAGTTGCTTTCAAATTTTTTCTACATTTACTCCATCCTTTATTATATTCCTTTTTCATTAGATTAGAACTATATGAGAGATCTTGCTCCATTAGTTCTACAGAGTAGTTTATAGTTTTAAAAAACTTTAGTACAGAATGAAAATAGAAATTTTGTTAATGATAGAATTGTACTATCCACAGTGAAAGCACAATCATACCATGCAGTCTAGAAAAATCAGTTCCTTTTAAAGGAAGGACAATTTGGAGACCAAAACTAAAAGAAAAGCTGCTAACATCTATATCTAAGTTTTAAGATAATTTTCTTTCCAATTAAAAAAACATACTGTTTACAGAAAGTTACCAAAGTAAGCAGCATTTTCTACAACAGCCAAATTATAGAAATACCCCAAGTGTCCACCGACTGGTGAATGGATAAAGAAAATGTAGCATATATATAACAAGGGAATATTCGTTATAAAAAGAATGAAATCTTGCCATTTGCAACAACATGGATGGGGCTGGACAGTATTATGCTGAGTGAAGTAAGTCAGAAAAAAACAAATGTCATATGACTTCCTCGTATGTGGAATTGAAGAAACAAAACAAACAAGCAAAGGGGAGGAAAAAAAGAGAGAGAGAGAGGCAAACCAAGAAACAGGCTCTTAATTATAGAGAACTGATGGTTACCAGAGGAGAGGTAGATTGGGGGTAGGGGGGCAGTTAAATACGGGATGGGGATTAGGGCGGGCACTTGTTATGATGAGCGCTGGGGTTTTACAAAAGTGTTAAATCACTATATTGTACACCTGAAACTAATATTACACTGCATGTTAACTAGAATTTAAATAAATACTTAAAAATAAATAAATGAAAGGAAAAAAGGAACCAAAGGTAAAGCAATTTGTTGTTCAGCACAGCCAGGTTACTGGCAAAGAAAGAGGTAACATTTCTAAGGGAAACCTCCATACCACAGAAACAGGGAAAAAGAGGAAAAAATAACCAAAAACCAAAACCAAAAACAAAAACAAAAACACCTCATATCACTAAAGGCAATGAAATAATTAAATAATTATATGTGAACCTTAGCTTCCCACACTTACTTATTCATTTGTTTTTTAGGATCCTTTCAATTAACTGTTTCAAGTTTCCCTAGCTCACCTACAATTTTTTTTTTTTTTTTTTTAATGATAGTCACACAGAGAGAGAGAGAGAGAGGCAGAGACACAGGCAGAGGGAGAAGCAAGCTCCATGCACCAGGAGCCCGACGTGGGATTCGATCCCGGGTCTCCAGGATCGCGCCCTGGGCCAAAGGCAGGCGCCAAACCGTTGAGCCACCGGGGCTGCCCAAAAACAAAGTTTCAATCAGCTCATAGACTTCAGTTTTTGCCACCTCCTTTCTTCTTTGTTCCTGCTATTTATAGTGCTGAGGTCATTACCACTTTCATACTGGGAAATGTTTGCTTTTCCTGCTTGGACTTGCTTCACAAATCACTGAATTCTCACTTTCTCACACAACAGGACTTCATCACAGGACATTATCAAACCCACCAAAGCAAGCAAGCCTGGTAAACTTTAGGCCCAGCTAGGAGACCTTGGATGAATTCATTTCTATAATGATGATGATCATATTTAATCCACAAAACTGTGGTGAGACTCAGATGAGGTTAACATATGTGAAAAAGCTCTGAATGTTCAAAGTATCACACAAAGGTCAGGGTCTCCGTTTCTTTATCTGTCATTCGGGAGGATTCCATTAGCTGATCTCTAAAGACTTCCTTCCACCTCCAAAAATTCTTTGATCTTTACATCTGAAGTACATAAAAACTCTACTTACTGAGACGGCAACTTTATAGCTGTAAGAGAGGTAGGGAACAATCAACTCTCACAAAAGGAGTCCAGAGGCAGGCTAAGGGACCTGCAGGCCGGAGAACTCCAGAGGCACGTTGGGGCAGGCTGAACTGAAACCTAACTGCCTTAAAATCCTCTGGCCTGTGGTGCGGGTCACTATTCTGTGAGCAGGAAAAGCCCTCTTCACCACAGCAAAATGATCTTTTCAAGCTGGTTACAAATGAAAAGCTCATTAAAAAGATGTAAATTTTTAAATAAAATAATAATAAGATGTAAATATCATTTTGGTGAAAGTGACTTAACTAAAAGTCCAGTTAACAATGCTTAAAAATGATACTAACAGCAAAAGGGGCTCAAATCAAACTGCCCAGCTATTCATTTGGCTAGATATTCAATTTAAAGTCAATGGGCATGAGTAAACTCTATCTAACCTTTCCTAATTAAAGGGTTTTAATCCTGATTTTGTTACTAGCTATGCAACCTTGGGCAATTTACTTATTTCTCTGAGCCTCAGTCCCCTCATCTTTACCTTTTTTTAAGTTGTTGTTGTTGTTTTTTTTTTTTTTAAGTAATCTCTATACCCAATGTAGGGTTTGAACTCACAACCCCGAGATCAAGAGTCACATGCTCCTCTGACTGAGCCAGCCAGGGGCCCCTCCTCACTTTTAAGACAGATTATCATACCAAGCATTTCACCTAGCTATTATGAATTAAATGAGCTAGTTCACCTGAAGGCCCTATACCAAGTTCCCTTCTCCAATCTAGTAGACTTCAAGGGAATAGAGAATGCTTGTCTCTCCTTTTACTTCATCAGAAAGATTCCTGAATTTAAATATACAAGGACCTGGTCCTCAAATTCAGTTATCAGCAGTTGTACAACAACTAAACCTAAATAAAATGAGGGGCATTGTGACCTAATGGAGATCAGATGAAGTTTGGAGTGAGTCAACAAATCTGAGTTTGAATACTAGCCTGACTACCTAAGAACTTTTGACCTTGGGCAATTTACCAAACTTCTCACCGCTTCTTATCTGAAAATGAGACTATTATCTAGCTTTTGTCATTCTGTCTTTACTATTCACTTAGACATTGCAAATACTTTGAAAAGAGTATGTCTTATTCATCTTGGTCTCTTACATAGTAAGGTAAGGTTCAAAATCATGAGATTTGATGCTGGAATAAGGCAGGAGATGGATAAAAAAGGGATTCAAGACTAGAATAGATGTGTCACATGATGAAAAGAGAAAGTACAAACCCAGTTAACTGGCTCCACCACCAGGCATTATGTCATTGCTTCCTTTTCTTTCTTTACAAATGGTCCTCAAATATTCTTTTCCTATAGGAAAATGCAAAGTAGGAAATAAATATTAGTGAAGGTTACTTGAATCATACTTGAAAACTAAGCATTCTTTAATTTACCATTAGAGTTAAACTGTTACTCATTCTATTTAGTGGACTTGTTTTTAAGTGATAAAATAAGAGGTGTTTTAATTTAGGAAATACTATGGGTTTTAAGTAGCATAAAAGTAACCTTACCTCAAAAAATTACTTTTAATGAATAACAACACCTTTGTTAAAGATAAATACTCAAGACTGCATTGAATGAAGCATTGTAGTTCATTACATTATGCAAAAATATTTCTAAAACTAAATTCTTAATCTTCTGGGTGAAGAAGGGTGAGTGGTGGGATACCTAAAATTATGAGAATCTGATGAAAACTATGAATTGCATCTCTCCAAAAATGCACACATGAATCACACTTTGCATATAATTTTAGTTAAGTCATTAACCCAGTCACCTACCCCGTGAATCTCTAAAACCTGGTAGTAGACTCTGAGGAACAGTTTTTGAGTTATTCAAAATAATGGATTTATAGGATTTTAGAACCATAAGCAATTTAGCAATCATCTAATGTAAACAAACTGCTAATAGAAAATAGAAGTAGTGGCCCAGAAAGTTAAAAAGAGTAAGTAAAGGCTTACGTCCAACGACTATACTAATCCACATAAGACTGACCGTGCAAACTTTAGTATAAATCATCACCTTTGAGTTAGAATAATTCTCACAGTGGAACCCAAATAGGATTCTGCCAAATGGCCTTTTGGTCCACACAGCAGTGGTTGTTAAGAGAGAATTTTGGAGTTTTGCACAGAAATGTGAAAATGCTGATTGACTCAATCATTCTTCTTACCTTCAGGTTCTTCCAATACAAAACCAATACTATGGAAAATAGTAAAACCTAGCTGTGTAGGATTATTTTAGGGATAAAATCAGACAATATACATAAAGTATTTAAACACAGGGCTTAGTGCATAGTAGGGCTCATGAAATGATATAAATTAAAAAAACATTTGTCTGCAACAACATGGATGGATCTAGAGTATAATGCTAAGATAAATACGTCAAAGACAAATACAGTATGATTTCACTCATATGAATTTAAGAAACAAGACAAATGAGCAAAGAGAAAAGGAGACAAACCCCAAAACAGACTGTTAACTAAATAGAGAACAAACTGGTGGTTACCAGAGGGGAGGTGGGTGGGGGGATGGATGAAATAGGTGAGGAGGGTTAAGAGTACACTTATCATGATGAGCACTGAGTAATGCAGAGAACTGAATCACTATAATATACACCTGAAACTAATAGAACACTGTATTTTAACTATACTGGAATTAAAATTTCTTAAAATTAATAATTAAAAATTTTTCTTCTCAAGTCATGGAATTGGACAAAATATGAAACTAATCTCTAAGTAAATGAGATGCTCTGAACAAAGTAAGTGGCAAACATTTACTGAGCATCTTCTACATAATATACTATTCAAGGTGTTACTGAGGATATAGAAAAGATAAAATTGTCCTTTCAAGAGGGATTCAGGAAAAGAGAGCTTTCCCTTCTCATTTCTATCTTGGGTCTCTTTTTTCCTTTCCCCCTTAGGGTTCAGCTTTTCAGCACACATTCTTTGGGTTGTTGCCACCAAGACTGGGAGGACTCCTCATATGATAAGCCCTGATCCTGACCTTTCACATGAGCCTCAGGCTCCTATATCCTGTTGCTTTTGGACATTTCCAACTGAATTATACCATAGGTAAAAACTCAGTATGTTCAAAAGTGAGCTTTTCGTCTCTTCCCTGTTTTGGTTAACAGCGCAGGAGCCACTTAGACACACCAAAAGTCTAATAATAATCACATTTCACCAATCATCTTTAAGTCTCACTGATTTCTACTCTAAACGCTTTCCAAGTGTATTTTCTCAATTCTATCCCTATCAACAGTACCCAAATCCAGGTCATTATCTCTCAATACGACCAATTTAAGTAATTTAATCAGTCCACTCTTATCCTACCTCAGAATCATTTGTTATACTGCTGCCAAAATGATGACTCAAATAGGAAAATCTTGTCAAGTCATGCACCATATGTCAGACCCTTCAATGGCTATTATCCATAGAATGAAGTCAAAGTTCATCCACAGAATAAGTGAACAGTATGACATTTATTTATTTTTATTTTAAAGATTTCATCTATTTATTCACGAGAGACACAGAGAGAGAGGCAGAGACACAGGCCAAGGAGAAGCAGGCTCTGTGCAGGGAGCCCGATGTGGGATTCGATCCCGAGACTCCAGGATCATGCCCTGGGCTGAAGTCAGGTGCTAGACCACGGAGCCATCCAGGAATTCCTGACAGTAGGACATTTAAAGTACTCAATGACCTGGCTCATGCCTCTATCTCTTTAGCTTCACTTCATATTTCCCCCCTTCATCACACCAAAATCATACTGAATCCCATGTGTTCTCACGCTGTTCTCTTTGCTAATATAACCATAACATCCTTTGCACACATAGGAAATTCCTACTTGTTCTTCAAAATTCAGATCCAGGATCACTTCCTCTGGAAGTCTGTCCAGAGATACTTCCCTACCCCACTAAGCTCACACAGCACCACAACCAGCACACAGGAGACATTTGTTATACTGAACAAAAATAAAACTAAGCAAACTAGTGACACAGCAGCAATTAATTTATAAATATAAAGCCAGTAAAAAAGGAAACTAGTTGGATTTCAGTGTTTCTTTGGGGAAAAAAAGTCTTGATCTAAAGATCTGAGGAGTAATTGTTCACAGATTGTTGGAAGAGGGGAAATAAAAGTATTTGAGTAAAAGATAGAAATGAGCACATTTAGAGGAGAAATTTGTATATTAAGGCTGGAGGGATAGTAAACAGCAAATATAAACTCAAAAAAATGTTGCCATCCTCATAAAGAGGTTTAGGGACCACAACCAATAAATCACCAGATTTTTTTCAAATAATTTTCTCTCAAACTATATGGTATAGTTACCATTTACAGACACTACCTTACACTTCCAATTAGAGAGATATTAGTTTAGAAAGATATTTTCATCTTTTAGTTAATCCCTTACAATCTTACAGGTTTAGGAAAGCACTCCTACTCAATTAGCATATACTGAGGAACTTTACATAAAATCTTGAAATTATAATATATCTTTATGTTACATGATAGTTTGGAGAACTGGAATAAGGCAATAGACTTTTTTCAGGGAGGTCAAGGGCCAGTCAACCTTATTAAATCATCTTTATTATTGGAACGTTAGATTATTACAAGTCAGAAGAAGAAACTGAAAATATTGTAAGCTTAATATTCAAGTCACAGAGGGATTAAACTATAAATATTTTGTTCTCTGAAAGCAGAATAATTAAAGAATATCAATCCTGAAAGTTAAATACACTAGTCATAGTGCAAAGAACAGATCTATGAGGTATTTCCATATTAAGAATGAAAAGAGGAAAAAAGTATTGTATCTTTGAACTACACTTGATTACACAATCTACTGCTTACAGTAAAGACAGAGAACATTCACTCTAATACAATTAGCTAAAAGACCATACAATTAGACCACATAATTAAGCAGTACAAGTAAATCAGCCATCCCAAACTGAAGCATCTCTAAATGGAGTTCTGTATCATTTTTATTTTATATATTTAAAACTATATGCCTATATAAGATGATAACAACCCAAAGCAAGATTCTCCTGTATCAAAAAGAAAGGTGATTAGAAAACAGATATATGCTGACATCAAGCACAGAAGCACTTTGGAGCATAAGAGTCATTTGCATGGAGTTGTATGTCTTCTTGTCCTTGACTCTACTCTGTAAATGCCAATTCTCTGCTTTCCAGTTTGCAGACAGTAAAAAGTGAGATACAACGCCGAATGTTCATTTTCAACATAACACTGATGTTATGTCAAAAAATATGGATGATTCTCACTCTCGCATACCTGTCATCTTAAAATACCCCTACTGATATGAACCAACGTTCGTGAATGAAAGGTTAAGAAATCCTTTTGAGCTGTTGTGTTCAAGCAAATTGACAGATATGAATGCACAAACACTAGTCGTCGATTATGAAATCCCCTCACACATAAACACCACTGTAATATAAATTTCTAAGAGAAGAAGGACTGAAAATGCACCAAGCTTGCTAAAGAGAATAACACCAAGTTATAAAAGAAACTGGCAGCCCAAGAATAGGATGTTGACAACCACAACAAGTGTGCTCAAGTGTGCTGTACATGATCATTTAGATGCTGTCAGCCAGTATCATCTGAATTTTTTTTCAAAACTCCATTTTATACAAAACCTGCTGGCTTAGGGAAGGAATACAGAATATGATCTAAAACATCTAACTGGTTTTGTCTGTTGTGTATTTATCTTTCAACAAGAAGAGAAAGTTGTATATTTCTTGGGACCACAATTTTAACCATAAATTGGGGCTAATGTCTGCACTGTACACATGTAAGAACTGTTCATAAAAGAGTAGCAGATTTTATATACATACATAGTCAATTCTCACTATTGTGGTAGTTATGTTCTATAAAGATTCCACAAATACTGCATCAGTGAATACTGAACTTCTATTGCTTCTAGGAAACGGGAAATACAGGGTTAGCCTCTGATCACAACATTTTCACCAACTGATTAATACATAAAGTTTGTCTTATGTGTATTTCTGTTAAAAACATGTCATTTATTAATTATTTTTTTAATTCCTAAAAAAGATTTTATTTATTTATTCATGAGAGACACAGACAGAGATAGAGGCAGAGACACAGGCAGAGGGAGAAGCAGGCTCCATGCAGGGAGCCCGACGTGGGGCTCGATCCTGGGTCTCCAGGATCATGTCCTGGGCCAAAGGCGACACTAAACCACTGAGCCACCAGGGCTGCCCCATGTTATTTATTAAATATTGTTGATTCATTAAAATTGAACTCAACAGTGTAATTCATGACTGAACGAAGTTTATCTAACACACATAAGGCACATCACAACTTTATTGTATTTAGGAACACTATGCAGCACTTCAGCACATTTGTAGGACAAGTTAAACAGCATAATCACCCCAAAAGACACAAAAAATATAAAAAATGTGGCACTAAGAATATTGCGAAAAGGACATTAGTTTATAGTATGAGAGTTAAAACAAGAAGGCAAGTGTCACCCTGTTCAACATCAGCTGAGAGTGCATACATCAGGCAACTCATTTTTTAAAAATTAATCTTGATACCCAATGTGGGGCTTGAACTCACAACCTTAAGATCAAGAGTCACATGCTCCAATGACTGAGCCAGCCAAGCACCCCCAGTCAACTCGTTTTTCACACTCTGAACACACCTACAAATGATTGAGAAAGCAATTATTGATTTGGGAATTGCAAACGAATTTTAGCAAGTAGGTGAATTTGTAAACATGAAAGACACGAACAATAAGGATCAACTGTGTATCTGTGTATATATCCCTGTGTGTGTGTATATATGAATGACATGTCGCCCATGACATATCTGAGAGGAAAGACAAGTTGTGAGACTCCCTAGTGTGAGACTCTCCTAAGGTCCATTTCAAGTTTTCCACTTGGCACACTGGATACCTTCACCTGAAATGTACTATGAGCACTTCAAACCTAACAGAGCAAGCTCATCTTCTGTGCTTACCCCAAACCTGCTTCGTGTTGCATTACTACTCAAGTCACTGTGACTCTGACTCCTTTCTCCCCATCTCACCCAGGCACCAAATCATGTTGATTCATCTCTTCCCTGTCCAAGGCCACTACAGTTATCGTTAAATGCCTTTCTATCATTTGGACCATTAGCAGAGTTTTACCACCTGTTTTTCTATCCTCTACTCCAAAATCACAAGCTGTATTACTGTCAGTGTTAGTTTTTTTTTTTTTTTAAGATTGTATTTTATTATTTATTCATGAGAGACAGAGAGAGAACCAGGCAGAGACTCAGGCAGAGGAAGAAGCAGGCTCCATGTAGGAAGCCCGATGCGGGACTCGATCTCGAGACCCCGGGGTCACTCCCTGGTCCGAAGGCAGGCGCTAAACCACTGAGCCACCCCCAGGCGTCCTGGTATATAATGCTTCTTTGTGATTTGGCGTCAAATCGTCCTTTTATATTGATCTACCATCACTCATCTCTGATAAACTCTGTAGCCACAGTAATTGAATATTTCCCATTTTTTGAATATATTATGCCTTTTAAAGACCTTTATACATATTAGAAATTCCACTAGGAATGTTCTTTCTTCCATTCTTTACTTGCCCTTAAAGCCTCTGCTTACGTCATCTCCTTTATGAAGACTTTTCTGATGAGCCTTTACCTCCACTTCAAGCCAAGTTAGTCACTATATTCCCTGTGCTTCCATAATACTTTCACATACTTGGATTATAAAATTCCTTGAGTTCTAATTATAAAGGAAGTACAAGAACGTGCAAGGTTGGCCAAATATTGATTGCTACTGCAGTTGGGTGATGCAGATTCATTATACTATTGTCTATTTTAGTATTTGTGCTAAATTGCCATTAAAATAAAGTATAAGTCAAGGTACAGAAACAGGAGAGAGAAAATATTTGACTACAAGTAATTGAAAATTAGCTTTACATGTGACTTAAATAAATATGACATTAACTTTTTTCTCTGCATAAGAAGTCCAGAGATACCTAGTCTAGGGTCCTTTCAGAGGCTCAAGAGGGTCATCAAAGACCAAATCTCTCTCTTTTTGCTCCATTTAGTTGTGGTTTGTTGCTTCAAATATGCTTGCAGTAGATGGAGGCATTATGTTTATATTAAAGGCAGGAAAAAGGACAGTGCAAGTCACACTTTTACCTCTTTAGTGGGGAAGACAAAAGCATTATTTCAGTACCCTCGGTAAACTTAGCTTGGAATACACGGTCCATAAGCTGTCCAGTCATCTAACAGTGCCTTGATGGCCTGATCCTCCTGCTTTGAAGGCAGAGACTATTTTTGTACTTTAGTAACTAATCCAGTCCCTAGCATAGAGAGGTACTTTTTATTTAATGAATACATGGATCCATTAAGGGAAAATTATAGTATGCATAGTAACACAAGAACTCTGCTAATTTTCTTTTTAAAGAATATCATAATATTCTTTAATATTTTAAAAATATAATAGAAAATTGCCAATGTTGTGCAAATAAAGAACTACTAGTATTTCAGTAGTTTGTTCTATCATGAGATGTTTCACTGTTCTCTCCATCGATGACCAGGCAAAGGATTAACAAAAAGTCAAGAGAACTGAATTTTTGTCCAAGCAAAACAATCTGGATGAAATTCAATTTACTTAAAGATAATGCTTATTTATTTCTAAGGGTTGTTCTGAGGATAAGGGAAATATTAATATGAAAGCACAGTGAAATGTATAAAACGGTATAAACACATGCATTATAATGTAATAGTTCTATTAAGTCTTACAGTTTCTATGTAGTATGCATAAAGATATATACCATCTGGCACAACAATAATATGAATTAAAAATTAAATACTATTAATATCTAGTAAGGATGCTGAACATGGTTAGGTGAGTTTCTGGATTTGGCCCTGGTTCTTTCATGGCTATGGGGAAGTAAACTAACTGGACCTTAAATTTACACCCCACTAAAGTAAAAATGCTTTATAAAATAAGTGTCTTGATGCAATTATAAAATATCCACAAATTGAAAAGTGGGATATGATAAACAAACTAGTTAACACAGAATACTTGACATCAAATCCCAATTCATCAATTAATAATTACTACCAATAAATGAACAGTACGAAAGTAGGCCAAGGTCCTAAAGCACTTCTAAGTTAAATCAAGTGAGTAAAAAAATTGGGGAAGCACTGAATATTAATTTTCCTTTGACTTCAATAACCTTGATTGTGCTTACAAAGAGTACTCCTCAGGGTGAACTTATGGCTCATACATACAGGCAACACTGGGGGTCAGAAATATTCCTAATAAAAAAAATAAAAATAAAAATAAAAGAAATATTCCTAATAAATGATCATTTCAATAGCCTGTTCTCTAAATTTTTATTAAGTTATATATTTCCTAACTGATAAGAGTGTTATGTTAAAACAAGCATTATGTAAATACAACAAAAAACAATAGCCAATACTAAGGAAGAGAAAAATGAGTCGAGTATTATTGAGCCAATAATACTCTACAGAATATTTTATTAAAACTTCATTTTTATTGGATTTGGAGACAACAGTTGCTTGAAGAAAACATGGTCTTCTGTCAAGTATGTTTAATTAATTCTCACTTCTCATTCAAATACTTTAATCTTATTATTAAAGATTTACCATTTCCTAACTCATTTAAGCAGAAACTATTCCCCACAGGTTACCATGGAATTATTAATACTGAAAACTGACTCATCTTAATATGAAAAACCTTATCAGGCCTATAGGCCAGTAAATTCCAAAAGGGCACTGTATAAAAGCATCAGCAGATCATAAGCAGAGCTGAAAATTTCAACAGGGGATCAGACCTACCTAAAGTTTTTTGTATAGGAGGAACATCCATTTCATAAGAAACCAAAATGTTAGAACAGTAAGAATGAGCTTATGCTTTATAGATGTATCCACTCAGTTTCAAATACATCAATTTTTTTTTTTAAATGGGGAGAAACAGAATGTTTCTCTCCCTGTTTTATTTGCATCCATAGCTTTTTAAGCTAAAATTTCAACAGTGACTTTCTCCTACAAAGAATTTGGCATATTTGCAATAAACAATAAATTATTTGTTAATGTATGTAAAAATAAAAGTTGTAAGTGATGTAATTACAATGAGGAGCAATATTAAATATTTAACTTTTCAGATAGAGGAGGAAGTATATTATATATAAGTATATTATATAAGATTCATTGCTTTTTAAAATATTCATGATTTCGTCTCATTAAAAATTAGAAGATATTATATATTAATAAAAGATTCACTACAGCAGAAGATATAACAATTATGCACATTTATACACGTACTGACAGACCATCAAAGCATATGAAGCAAAAACACAAAGTTGAAGGGAGAGTGCACCACTTTTCCAGTGCACCTGGGTGGCTCAGTCAGTTAAGTGTCTGCCTTTGGCTTAGGTCATGATTTCAGGGTCCTGGGATCCAGCCCCATGTCAAGCTCCCTGCTCAGTGGGGAGTCTGCTTCTACCTCTCCCTCCCACAGATGCACATGAGACATTTTCTAGGACAGACCATATGTTCAGCCATGAATTAAGCCTCAACAGATTTAGAAAGATATCATACAAAATATATCTTTTGCAACCACAACAGGATGAAGTTAGAAACCAACAACAGGAGTAAAACTCGAAAATTCACAAATTTGTGGAAATTAAACTACATACTCTTACAACCAATGGATTAAAAAATAAGTCACAAGAGACATTAGAAAATATTTAAAGATAACTGGAAATGAAAATACAACATGCCAAAGTTGACGGGATGCAGGGAAAGCAGTGCTTAAGGGGAAAATATATAGCTACAAATGCTTGCATTAAAAAAACAAGAAAGAGCTCAAATCAGCAACTTAACCTTCCAACTTAAGCAACCAAAGAATAAACTAAACCCAAAGGTAGCAGAAGGAAGGAAATAATAAAGATTAGAACAGAGATAAATGAAATAGAGAACAGAAAAGCCATAGAGGACAATGAAACCAAAAGTGGGTTCTTTGAAAAAAATCAACAAAATGACAAATCTTTAGCTAGACGGTCTAAAAAGCAGAAAAGACTCAAATTACTGAAATCAGAAATAAAACCAGAGTCATTACTACCAATTCTACAGAAATAAAAAGAAGTATAAAAGAGTTTGGAGCACCTCGGTGGCTGGGTCAGTTGAGCGTCTGACTCTTGGTTCTGGCTCAGGTCGTGATCTCAGGGCCTTGAGATAGAACACCACAGAGGTATCTGCACTCAGCAAGGAGTCTACTTGTCCCTCTCCCTCTTCCTCTGCCCCTCCCCCCATTTTTATGCACGTATGAATGCTCTTTCTCTCTCAAATATTTGAAAAATAATATTTGAAAAAAAAAACCAGTGCTATGAACAGCTGTACACCAACAAACTGGATAACCTAGAGGAAATGGAGAAATTCCTTGAAACACAAAACCACTACTGCCAAAACTAAATCATGAAGACATAGAAGATCTGAGTAAACCTATAATGAATAAAGAATTAAATCAGTAATCAAAAATCTCTAAATAAGGAAAAGCCTTGGACCTGATGGTTTCACTAGTGAACTCTACCAAACAGTTAAAGAACTAAAAGTAGCCCCTCTCAAACTTTTCCAAAACACTGAAGAGGAGGGAACACTACTTAATTCATTCTATAAGGTCAATATTATCCTGATATCAAAGCCAAAGACACTACAAAAAAGACAAAAGGCCCAAAAATAAACCCTCATATATATTTCACACATATGCAAATCGCACAATGAGATACCACCTCACATTCAATAGAATGGCTAGTACAAGGGGAAGAAAGAAAGGAAGGGAGGGAGGCAGGCAGAAAGGCAGAACAAGTTCCGCTGAGGATGTGGAGGAAGTGAATGCTTGTGCACTGCTGGTACCATTTAAAATGGTAACTGCTGTTACCGAAAACAGGATGGAGATTCCTTAAAAATTAAGGATAGAATTAGCATATTACCCAGCAATTTACTTCTCAGTATATACCCAAAATACGTGAAAGCAAGGTCTTGAAGAGATACAATGGCATTCACAGCAGCACCACTCACCAATGATAAAGCATGAAAGCTGCTCAAGCGTCCACTGACAGACAAATGAACACAATGCAATACTATTCAGCTTCAAAAAAGGAGGGAACTTCTGCCAAATGCTACCAACATAGATGGACCTTGAAGACATCCGCTTAAGTGGAATGAACCAGTCACAAGACAAACATGCATGATCCCATTTACATAAGGCATCAGATCATACAGGTAGAAAGTAGAATGGTGGACGCCACAAGGCTGAGGGCACCAGGGAAGAGGGAGTATCAGAAGGTGGAGGAGGGACTATGTAAAGTATTCTCCAAAAGGAAAAGGCATTTTGAGACCAAAAAACAAAGCAGGCAATGCCACACAATTTATAGATTTGTATAAGGGAAACTTACTGACAGGGAGGATCGAGTGGGTCATTCAGAGCTGCACAGTTAATTCCCAAAAAGTCGGGCCCTTGGCCTACAGAGCAAGGGCACGGAGTGGGGCACTGTAGTAAGGTCGGAGGGTTCATGTGCATTTCAGAGGGTTTGCATGCATCTGACAGACCTCATGATGCTACCTGTGCATCAAGAAGGGGAAAGACTATGGTATTTTAACAAATTTACAGAGGGCCAAAGCCATCCTCCCCACATTCCAGCCTTAGTGGGTATTTCTAAGGCACGTATGCTAATCTCCAAGGGGCCTGGAACATGTAGCCCCAAGAGAGGTCACAGAGAGGACAGAAACAAGATGAAGGGCCTCTGATAGAGTCAGTATTGTCATCACTCCTCTAGGGAGTTATTGTTTGGTAAGTACAGAACAGTTTTGCAAGATGAAAAGAGTTACACAGATGGATGGTGCTGATGGTTCCACATTATGAATGTATAAAATGCCAACTCTACACCTAAAATGGTTAAGATGGGGGCAGCCCGGGTGGCTAAGCGGTTTAGTGCCGCCTTCAGCCCAGGGACTGATACTGGAGACCTGGGATCGAGTTCCACATTGGGCTCCCTGTGTGGGGCCTGCTTCTCCCTCTGCTTGTATCTCTGCTGCGCTCTCTCTCTCTCTCTCTCTCTCTCTCTCTGTCTGTCTCTCATGAATAAATAAAGTATTTTTTAAAAAATGGTTAAGATGGTACAATTTATGCTTATTGTATTTTACCACAATAAAAAAAATTAGAAAACATTGAGGGGTAGTGGATAGAATAAATGAGCCACTGGGGAATAAGAGAAGCATCTAAATGTCATGAGTAAGGGGGAATGATTATAAATTATTATAAATAAGGAAGGGGGGAAGGAAATAAGAAATGAAAGAAGATAGGGAGAGAGAGTAAAAGGGAGGGAGGGATTCATACACACAAATATATACACACACAGAAGCACACTTTGAACTTCGGCCCAAAGCACCAGGTACTATAGCATAGAAAATGCCTCCAGGGTATCCATCACTGTCAAATTCTGACATCAAAGATAAAAAGCCCAACTTGGTCTAAAATGGCCAAAATCGGACTTAATCAGAAATAATCAGCTGTAAAAAAAAAAAAAAAAAAAAAAGAAAAAGAAAAAAGTACATCTGAAAGGCCTAGACCATGTTCCACTGCCATTCCCTGTTAGGATGTCAAACTGAATTTGGAAGAGTTCAGTATTACTTGTGTTTGCTGAAGTTAGGTCTTAGGATAACACAGAGCGTGACTGCTCCTCCGAGCAGCTGACTTGACGGGTGCTGTGGGCAAGTACTACAGCCTTTCACTGAAGAAAGCTTATATTTCACAAGAGCCAATATTTTCACTACTTCAAATAAGAGAAGTAAAATATTCTAGTTTCAAACTCACTCCAAGCTGCAAATAAAAAAAACAGAGGTTCTTATAAACTTCTCTTAGCCTTAGAGTTAAGGAATGTGCTACTAACACCTGGGACTGCCTCTTCCCTAAAGCCTGTGTCACTTCAACTGACATAACAGCTCATCCTCCTCGGAGGAATTCAATCACCCTGTCAAATAGTCCCAGTTAACAGTCAGGTGAAAATACTTCTCACGGGGGATCCTTTTAGTGTAGTAACAAGTCTCTGTAGCTCTTTAAAACCTGTAGGCATGCTCCTTGGCAGCCGCCTCCTTCTTTTGCCACTCCTGGTGCCACCTGTGTGCTCCCTTGGTGGGACCTGGTACCCCCCACTTTTATTTTTTAAGATTTTATTTATTTATTCATGAGAGAGAGAGAGAGACAGAGAGACAGAGAGGCAGAGACACAGGCAGAGGGAGAAGCAGACTCCATGCAGGGAGCCTGACGCAGGACTCGATCCCGGGTCTCCAGGATCATGCCCTGGACCGAAGGCGGCGCTAAACCGCTGGGCCACCTGGGCTGCCCACTTGGTATCCCTTTTGTGAAGCAGCAGCTGGGGAGACTCCAGCACTCACCATCGTAAACAAGAAGCCCAAGGAAGGGGTCGAGACCAACAAGAACCATCATGTTAATTTGAAAGTGGTGGGGCAGGATGGTTCTGGGATCACAGTATAAGGCTAAGAGGCATACACCATTTAGTAAACCAGTGAAAGCCTATTGTGAAAACAGGGTTTGCCAATGGGGCAGATCCGTTTGCGATCTGATGGGCAGCCAACCAATGAAGCAGACACACATGCACACCTGGAAATGGAGGATGAATACAATTGATGTGTTCCAGCAGCAGACAGGAAGTGTTTACTAAAAAGGGAACCTGCTACTTCAGAAGTCAGTTTTTCCAGCCAAGAAGACATCCTCAGTGGGAAAAAAAAAAAAAACCGCAATTTGGTTCCACCACAACCACTACAATATAGTTTTCTCTATTCTTTCATTTTCCCCTTTCCCCTTCTCTCATTGTACATAAAGTAACTGTGTATGTGCACAAGCATGTTGCAGTATTTCAAAGATTTTACTTATTTATTTGACAGCACGAGCGGGGGGTCAGTAGAGGAGAGAGACAAGCAGACTCTCTGCTGAGCAGGGAGCTCAATGTGGGGCTTGATCCTAGGACCCTGGGATCATGACCTGAACAGAAGGCAAACACTTAACTGACTGAGCCACCCCTCATATTGTATTTTTTTTTAACTAAATGGCCAATGGTATGTTTTGATTAATGTCAAATGGAGACAGGACAGGGAAAATACTGGTTCTGTGAAAACACTCCCTTTCTCCAGTGGTGGCGTGCTCATTCAGCTCTCATTTTTATATTCCAGTAAGTTATTTTGCTCTCACTGTTTAACAACAACAACAAGAAGAACAACATAAAAATCCTTGCATACTTTGTTCTACTGGAGAATCTTAGTATTCTTAGTATTTTTCATTTATCACAGTAAAACCAAGGACAGTTTTATAACTTTTTGTATGCAGCTATTACATAGGGCAATCTTTAAATAGGGATAAATTACTCTAAAAGAAATGAATCCTAGATAATTCTCCCTTCAAGTCAACTTAAAATGTCTTGAAACTTAAACTCCACACTTAAAAAAATTAAATTTGGGGGTATTTGGGTGGCTCAGTCGATTAAGGCTTCCAGCTCTTGATTTTGGCTCAGGTAGTGACCTCAGGGTCATGAGATTGTAAGAAGCCTGCTTGAGATTCTCTCTCTCCTTCTCCCTTTGCCCCTCCCCCATGCTTATACTCTCAAAAAATTTTTAATTTAATTAAAAAATAATCTGTAGGCACATGAAATCTGGGACAAGATGAAAAAAAAAAAGGACTAAGTTTTTACCTCAAAAGTCCCAGCACTACTGCTTTTACAAACTACAAAATTCATTGGATTTGAAGAATCCATGCTTTATAAATTATAGCAGATAAATAAATATTTGTGAATATCACTATAACCAACAGCATTAACAAAATAAGTACACCCCAAATTTCAATTACAGACATAGTTCGGAAATAATGTGGGCTTGGTTTCAGACCACGGCAATAAATATCACTATAAAGCGAGTCAAGTGACTTTTTTGGTTTCCCAAGGCATAAAAATGTTATGCTTATGCTATTCTACAGTCTATTAAGTGTGCAATAGTATTATGTCTAAAAACAAAAAATACTTTATTGCTAGAAAAGGCTAGCCATCATGTGAGGTTTCAACAAGTTGTAATCATAGATCACAATAAATATAATACAGATAAAGTTTGAAATATTGCAAGAATAAACAAAATGTGACACAAAGACATGAAGTGAGCAAATACTGTTGGAAAAATGGTGCCAACAGACTTGCTTGACATAGGGTTACCACAAACCTTCAATTTGTAAAAAGAAAAAAAATAACAATAAATAAATAAAAAGTAGTTATCTGCAAAGTGCAGTAAAGCACAGTAAAGCAAAGTATGTCCATATACCTGGTCCTTATTTTTCTGTGTTAAGTTTCAGATAATATTTGTAAGGAAAACAAATGGACTGAATTTAGATTGAAGAAAAAAATGGTCTATTCAAATATTTTTAAAACCCTATAGTTGCTGAATTATGAAGTAATATTCAATGATTAAAGGTTACTCCTTTTCTCATCTATACCTTTAAAAAAACAAAATTTATGACAGATAGACGGATTTCTTTAGAGGTTTTACACAACTTTTTCTCACCAATATCCTCATCACAAACTGAGGCAATTGCAGAATATTTAAAGTAGGTCATCCAGCTGAAAATCACAAAGAATCCCTAGCAGAAAATTTAGCCGAAGAGTACTCACTGCCTCTTTTCCCTTTAGATACTTGAATGACCCCTTAGGTAAGGAAGTCTTTCCCGTGGAAAACAAAACCTTCTCTGCCATGTTCCTCACATTGCACAATGTCCTGCTTTGCTATATCTCAGAGCCTCCAAGAAATTAGTACCTAATGGGACTGTCGTTTCCTATGAGTAAGATACCTGTGCACCTGGATGGGCCAAAAGCAGAGACTTCAGATTGTAGAAGCTTGGACGCAGCAATCTTTTTATAATTGGCTTTGGGTGGAGTTGGGGAAGATAGCTTAAATAAAAAGAAAATTAGGGGATGTCTGGGTGGCTCAGTGGGTTAAGCGTCTGCCTTCAGCTCAGGTCATGATCCCGGGGTCCTGGGATTGAGTTGGGCTCAGCGGGGAGCCTGCTTCCGCCCTCTCCCTCTGCCGCTCCCCCCGCTGGTGCTTGCTCTCTCTGTCAAATGAATAAATAAAATCTTAAAAAAAGAAAGAAAGAAAGAAAATTGATTGCACCAGAGGAATTCTGTTATAAACAAGCAGAACCTTCTATTTTTCTGGCGGCCACAGGATCTAACAATATAAAAAGAATCTGTGAGTGGAAGGATTTCTCCTATGCAGTATACTCAGCAATGTATCATGCCAATCACTCTCAGTCTGCCCCCGCCATGGGCAGCACGGTGGATGCAGTAAGAGTTTTTCTCAAATGGTAACAGATTCCAAAAGTCCCTCTTATGAGTGGGCAGCGTTCACGCAGCTATGCAGTCGATGCTACTTCTAAATTGCAGCAAAGAAAATGAAATTGATTTTGCTATTAATGATTAGGTTTCCTCCTTGCTGTGTGATTTCAGTTCAAGATTAACACAGGTACCTTTCATTTACATCAAATCCCAAATTCTCTATTGAGTAGAGAATAGGAATTGAGTAATACAGGCAAGACATTTACTTTTTGCTCAATGAGAAATGCCAGTATTTTCCAATCTTTAAGATTATTCAACATTCATTTCACAGCAAATATTTATTGAAAACTAATGTATTTCAGGTACTTTAATCAATTCTTCCATCATCCAAAGAACATAAGCACTGTATTTAAAATTTTTAAAGAACTCTTAATCACATGATTTTCAGAGATAGTCATTATTTTAATTATGTTTTAGGCTTTCAATCTGTAAATGAAGAAAACTCACCCATTTTAAAATAGTTTAACAACTGTACTATAATTGTCAAAGATTCTAGCTACCTTCAGGTTTTTTTTTTTTAAGATTTTATTTATTCATGAGAGACACACACACGCAGAGGGAGAGAGAGAGGCAGAGACACAGGCAGAAGGAGAAGCAGGCTCCATGCAGGGAGCCCGACATGGGACTTGATCCCGGGACACCAGGATCACGCCCTGGGCTGAAGGCGGCGCTAAACTGCTAAGCCACTGGGGCTGCCCTACCTTCAGTTTTAAACCAGAGACTAATACAGACCAAAGATGTACTGTTTAGTACATTACATATGTAACTAGCAACATAGGAGAGAAGAGTCATTTTTCAGCATTTCTGAATTAAAAAACACAGTTATTTCAGGTCAGTCGCAACCATAAATCTGCCCTTTGACCATTATTTATCATTAAGGGAAAATACCTCCTACAGCTTCTGTTCTTTGGTATCTTTAATACCACCTCTGAGAAGACCCAGTAACTGTCTCTTATCACATTTCTGACTTAAACACTGATTGCTAGGTGGAATAATGGTCCTTTAAAATTATCCTTTCTAGGGATCCCTGGGTGGCGCAGCGGTTTAGCGCCTGCCTTTGGCCCAGGGCGCGATCCTGGAGACCCGGGATCGAATCCCACATCGGGCTCCCGGGCATGGAGCCTGCTTCTCCCTCTCCCTCTGCCTGTGTCTCTGCCTCTCTCTCTCTCTCTGTCTCTCTCTCTGTCTATCATGAATAAATAAATAAAACCTTTAAAAAAAAATAAAATTATCCTTTCTAAAACTCTTCATTCAAAAAGCATAAGGAGACCATACATCTTAAGGTGTCAAGGACCAAAGTTTAGGGTAGAAGAATGGTACAGCTGTGGTCTATAAATTCTATCTTAAAATTTCTCTCTTTTCTTCATCATTGGTAGTTTCTCTCCAGTCAATGTTCTTTCCATACCTCTAAAAAAAACAAAAAACAAAAACACAAAAAACAAAAAAACTGTCCCTCCCATGTGCTTCTCTGGGGTTAGCCAGTCCCAAAGGGAACTAAACTTCACCCCCTTCCAGCAGTACCGAGGCCAGACAATATCCTACAAAGTGGTAATAGTTCTATTCCCTTCTTTCTCTCCCCAGTGCCCCTACCAGCAAGATCCAGCAGGGAGCTAAACTTCCACTCCCACCTTTAGCAAAAGAGACCAGCCATGGAAAAGAATTAACTTCTAAAATTCACTCAATATGAAGTTTCCATGGCTATTTATATATTTTTTTCATTACGAAAAAATCCTTTCCACAAGCTCTTTTTCCTAGAATTAATATTTGATCTTAATACTTCTCTTTAATGTGCCAAATTTTCCTCAAGGTCTGGGGATCTTTAGTTGATCAGAGCTATTCTGAATAAAAATCTTCCTCTCATCCTTTCACCCCCATATTGGCTTCTAAATTTTAAAGATAATTAAAAAAAAATAATTTCAAAAAAAATAGTAATTTCAAACTCATAAAAGTTCAAAAATAGTATAAAGAATCTTTTTTTTCTGAGCCATTTCTGGGCAAGTTGCTGAAAACTTAGGTTTGTAATTCCTTTAATAGGACATTTTCCCAAATAACCACGATATAATCATCAAAATCAACAAACCAACACGATACCCCGTAATCACTATGCCCTAATCCAGTTTCACCAATCATCCCACTAATATCTTTTGTAGCAAAAAGAGCAGATCATGGGTTGCATTTAATTGTCACATTTTTGTAGTCTCTAACTCTGTAACAATTAGTTCTTAAATTTTTCCTTGACTTTCATGATCTATAAAATTTTGAAAGTTACAGGCAGAGATCTCCTAGAAAGACTCCTAATTTGGAATTCTCTGTTGTTTCCTCAAGATTAGATTTACATTATAGATTTCGGTTAGAAGAATCATAGAAATGAACTCCTGGTCCTCATACTCCATCCTATGATGAGGTAGTGCATGACTTTCTTTTGTTCCATTACTATTAACATTAGCTGTCATCACTGGAGCAGGGTTAGTATCTGCCAGGTTTCCGGCTGTGAAGTTCCTCTTTCTTCCTTCTTAATAGATATTTTGCTAGGAGATGCTTTGAGACTACATGAATAGCCCATTCCTCATTAAACTTTCACCCATTAGTTTTGGCATCCACTGATACTTCATGGATAACTGATTATACCACACCAGTTCCCAAATTGTGATCTTCCAAATTCCATGCTTCCTTTTCTTTTCTCCATTAATTTATTATGTCACTGCAGACTCATGAATGTCTGTTTTATTCAGTGTGCTATAATTTGATAATGAGTATTATATAATGCTCAAATTGTTCAAAAATTCGCCAGTGACTGCTCTTTTGTCAAGGTCGTTTCTGTATCCTTTTATTTTTTTAAGGCCGCTTCTGTGTCCTTTAGATATAACCCCTCTGAGCAACTCCTCACTTTCTGGTACAGGAAGATGTGTCCAGCACACCTTGTCTTATTCCTTCTCTGCCCCAGACCGAGAATCAGCCATTTCTCCAGGGACTCCTAGCACAGACACCTACATTCCTGGGCCCCATCCCAGGACTTGTGGACTTAATTCTTCGGGAAGGAAAGCAAGCAAGCCACAAGAAAGCCAAAGCACTACTTTGTTTAGAAGCTGTGACTTGCCCTGAGTTCCTCTGTAGCTGAGCAAGTCTGTTTTCCCAACAGCTTATCTGCCTTGAATGGCAAGGCTGACTACACACAGTTTAAGGAATACAGGAGACCTATAAAATACTTTCCCCAGCACATAGTTGCCAAAGTAAGGAAATCCTTGCTTTGAGGGTGGAACATTCTGGGTTCATTTTATTCCCAGAAGAAGTACTTTCTCCTTTTTTTTCTTTTTTACTATATCTTTTATTTTGTAACAGTTTTAGATGTGTAGACAAACTGTGAAGATAGTTCCAAGAGTTCCCACGTGCCCCACACCCAGTTTCCCTTATAACATCTTATATTAGTATGATACATTTGTCACAATTATTTTCTCTGCCCTCCTACCCTCGTTTGTTACAATAAGTGAACCTATACAAATACGTTATTAACTAAAGTCTATATTTTATTAAGATAACCTGTTTTCCTCCAATGTCCAACTTGTTTAAGGATCCCATGCAGAACATTGTATTACATTTAGTAGTTAGTTATTGTTAAGTTACTCTTGGTTGTGACAATTTCTCAGGCCTTCCTTTTCTGTGATGACTGTATTAATTTCCTATGGCTGTTGTAACAAATTATACAAACTTAATGCCTTAAAAAACAAAACAAAACAATAGAAGTTTACCATATGATCCAGTAATTCCACTACTGGGTATTTATCCAAAGAAAATGAAAACACTAATTTGAAAATATATATGCAGCATTATGTACAATAGCCAAGATATGGAAGCAACCCAAGTGTCGCTCCATAGATGGATAAAGAAATGTGTATAACCTGTAACCCAAATATAATAGTAGAAACATAGATAGTAGTTTCAAAGTTGTTAACCTTTGCCCTTTATACCCCTGTATGAGAGTACAGTGTTTATGTATATGGTTCCCTTTGTCTTTTAGTTTTACAGATTCCAGTCATTTCAAAGTTCCTTAGATCAGCACCTTAATTCTCCACCCCTTTCAGTGGCTCTGTTTCATATAATCTTACTACATTTAGATTCTTTTGTCACATTTTACATTCCATCCCAGGATCCTTGGCCATCTAAACAAAGTTTTAAAATTTTGTACATATTAATATCCACTCCTTCTGCTATAGTTTGTGGGAGAGCAAGACCTCAGTGGGTAAGAGAACAATAAGAACAGGGACACGCATACATGGCAACAACTTTATGCGTGTGGCAAAAGCCAATTATTCCTACCATCGGTCCATTGTGAAAACAGTACATGTGAAGACAGCCATGATGGTGGATAAGATATCCAGGCCTGCTGAGGTCAATTCCCCCATCCCCTGCAACCCCCTGGGTAATGCTTCCCTGACACCCGTGCAGATAGTCACATATGCAGTTCCTTGCTGCCCCCCATATGATTGGTTTCTTGAGCTGTTTTTCCCCTCCTTGCTCCTGCATACTTTACATTCTACAATAATAAAACTGAGAGCCAACCCCAACTTGGGGTTTCACCTTGGCACCTGCACTTCTAGGTAGTGCCTGATGGTATAGCCTCTTCAGGCCTCTTTATTCCAAGATACTGGACTCTGAGTAATCATTTCATCTCTCATCGGAACACGCCACACAGCGAAAGTTCTACAGGTTTTAACAAATACAGCCATCAAAACAAATGAAATTTTGCCATTTGCAACAACATGGATGGAACTAGAGGGCATTATCCTAAGCGAAATAAGTCAATCAGAAGAAAGACAATTATCTTATGATCTCACTCACATGTGGAATTTAAGAAACAAAACTGATGATCTAGGGGAAGAGAGGAACAAATAAGACAAAATCAGAGAGGGAGACAACATGAGAGACTCTTAATCACAGAGAACAAACTGAGGGTTACTGAAGGGGAGGTGCGTGGGGGGATTGGGTAACTGGGTCATGGACATTAAGGAGGGTACGTGATGTAATGAGCACTGAGTAGTATATAAGACTGATGAATCACTGATCTCTACCCACGAAACTAGTAATACATTATATGTTAATTAATTGAATTTAAATAAAAAAAATTTAATTTGCAATTCCCTCATTACCTATGATGTTGAACGTCTTTTATAGACTCATTTGCCATTTATATATCTTCTTTGATGAAATGTTTCTTCAAATCTTTTGTTCATTTTTTGATTGAATTATCATTGACTTTTAAGAGTTCTCTACATATTTTGGATAGAAGACCTTTATCAAATGTGTTTTGCAAATATTTTCTCCCCATCCACAGCTTGTCTTTTCACTCTCTTAACCGTATCTTGCATTGAGCAGAAGTTTTCAATTATAACTAAGCCCAACTTATTCATTTTTTTTCTTGCCTGGATCACATTACTAACGTATTTTATTTACATATTTTTATTTTTAATTTTCAAGGGGGGAGAGAGGCCAAAGGAAAGGGAGAGAATCTTAGCAGGCTCCATGCTTAGCGCAGAGCCTGATGTGGGGCTCAATCTCACAACTCTGAGATCATGACCTGAGCCAAAATCAAGAGTTAGATGATTAACTGAGCCACCCAAAGCATCCCATTACTAATGTATTTTAAAACTCACTGCCAAACCCAAGAGTCCTATCAATTTTCTCCTATGCCTTCTTCAATAAGTGGTATAGTTTCACATTTTAAATTCTGGTGTAGGATTGATTTTGTGTTAATTACTGTATAAATAGTAAGGTCTGTGCCTAGGTTCACTTACTACATATGTTCCAGCACTATTTATTGAAAAGACTATCCTTTGTCCATTGAATTGTCTTTGCTCTTTTGTCAAAGATCATTGACTAGATTTGTGGGAATTTATTCTGGACTTTCTATTCTGTCCTGTTAATTTATGTGTCTATTCTTTTGCCAGTACCACTGTGTCTTGATTACTGTAATCCTTCATTAAATCTTAAAATCAGGTAGTTTGAATAATCCAACTTTGTTCATTTTCAGTATTGTCTTGGCCTTACTAGATATTTTGTTTTCCATATAAACTTTAGAGTTAGTATAGAGTTAGTATTTTGTAGATGATATGTACAAAATAGCTTACTGGGATTTTGACTGGGACTGTGTTGAGTCTATAGATTAAAATGATAAAATAGAAAAAACTAATATTTTAACAATACTGAGTATTCTAATCCACACAGATTATCTCCCCATTTATATAAATCTTTGATTTTTTTTACATCAGTGTCGTATAGTTTTCCACCTATAGATCTGTATATATTTTCTTAGATCTATACCTTAAGCATTTCATTTTAGAAGATGCTTTTTTAAATGGGATTTTCTGAGACTAAAAAGTTTGAGAACAGTTGTCATACAAATCACCTAACCTACTTGGACTTGGTGCTTATTCGTACATGTGTATAGTAATGCCTACACTTATCACTATAAAGGGTTATTATAATGATGAAATAATATATGGAAAAATTACATGCAAATTAGAAATCACTAAACAAGTATAAGGACAGAGGGAAAGATTCATAAAAATGGGCAGGAAAAGTAGTTTGAACCAGAATTTGTACTTAATTATACATTTAATAAGGACCCACTCACTAATTGACAAAGGAATAGATAATTAATGTAGGGTCTTCTGGAAATTAATTATTGATAGATAGGGTGTAATTCAATGGAGAATGGGTAGAACTTTGAACAGTGCAAAAGGTAAGAAAGAGTCTGGGTAAGAATATTAGAACAAGAAAGAAACTTAGAAATAATGTACATCTTCATTTTATATACACAGGTTATTCTCACTAGGAAAAATCAGTATATATAGCAAATTATAACAGTTAACATGCACATTTTTGTTTAGCCATTTTCTCTTTGAGTATCTGAAGAAAAGTGAAGGAAGAGTAACTAGCCAGTAAGAGTTTAAAGACGTAAGTGATGTAATCAGTAAGACCTCAAACACTTCAAGTCTAAACTCTCCATTGGACTTAACTATGGAAATTCTGAGGATGCCTTTTAATCTTTGCTTTTGTATCATTTACATTGTTTTTTAGAAATATTTTTACTTTTGCACACTCTATCTCCTGGGTAAAGCAACTAGAAGAAGGCTGACAGTAGGCCCCAAATATTTCTTTATGCCATTCAGAATTGAAGTACATTTCAAAGAACAGTTACGGTCATTTAAAATCCCCAGAAATGGCTATGTGATAGAATATGACATTTACATTTTGAACTGCTTAATCATTCTTTTAGAGACTACCTGAAGGTTATTTTGTCTGTCCGGCATTTTCGTATGTCTAAGCTGCCTTCCTCTGTCATCCAGGGCTCAGTTTCAAGGTTGAAATACATTATGATAATCACAGTCAACCAAAGGCATCCCTATTCCAAACTCTCCATAACTTCATGCTTTTTCCATCAATTTTACTTCAGTTAAAAGGCCAGTTAAAGGAAGAATGTATGAATGAATCTGAGCTTACAAATTCTATTGCTACTATTACCTCACACACTCAGGCTTCTTATTAAATTAAATCTTCACACTATATATGAATTATAAAAATGGCAAGTACATAAACATCAGAAATTAAGTGACTCCACTTTAAAAAGCTGAACTTTCTGAACCAAAGGTACCCCATGCTTTACCTAAATAAATTATCATCTATATTCCACCTAGGATACTTCCATTACTTCACATTTCTTCAATCACTTCTCTCCCAAAGGATTACAATGCTGGGAAATATAAATTATTTTTTTATTATTAAACCATCACTTAGCCTCACGTATTTTTCAACAAGAGCTTTAGCTTCAGGACAAAACCATGACTATAATCCAAGCCAAGTCCCAGGTCTGAGGTTTATAAGTATCTGACATTAAGCACTTCACCGTTTATGTGGGTCTTGGCTCTTTTGTGTGGCCAAAATGAAGGACCTATACATGATGATCAGCAAATTTTCATAAACCAACATCAGCTCCCACTGACACTTTCACATAGAATGTAGGATCTTTTTGAAAATGTTACTGGAATAAAAAAAACCTACAGAATCACAGTAGCTCACAAAGGAAATAACATTATAAGCAAGTGATAGATATAAATGTTTGGGATAATAAAATGTTATAATCCTAACAAAGCCTTCCTTTAAGATTCTGTATTGACCAGTTTTTTGTTGCTGTTGTTGTTGTTGTTGTTGTTTTATGTCTTGGCTCCAGTAACAATCCTCCAGTAAAATCCTTCCCCCTTCAGAAGTCTTATGCCAACTACCTTTTCTAGGTTCTTACTGCATACGATTTCCTCTCTATCAAAGCATTTCAACCTGACTATGAACTTCTTCCTTACTTATCCATGTAAACTGGATGATATAGACATCATTTGGACTGACTTTAGCTTTTATGTGCACTTCCCTATTTAAACAAAAGGGGTTTTGAAATTTGAAAGGGGTCTGGCCCAACAGTCACAAAATACTGGAAAAAAGAACCTTGCTCTCTTTGATTTCGCTTTAAGATTTTGTGTACAAGGGAATATTTATCAGTTTGTAAACTCTGGGGGAGGAGGGAAGAGAAGGTTTTCATATTTGGCTAGAGCCCTCATAATACTTAATAAGTGTTAGGAATATACTAGCTGCTGAATAAATGTTGAATATGGAAAAAATAAAAGGTTAAAATTTTAAGAATTAACATAGCGTAACTTCTGAGGTATACTAATGGGTATTCAGCAGAATGAATATGAAAAAAGTAGTTAAATATAAGCTCTCTGATAAGCAGTTCGAAGTACTAGAGAGAGTATAAGTGTAATCGGATACAACTGTGTGACAATCTCTGAGTTTGTGTCCTCATTCAAAACTAGAACCAGCTGAGTTTGCAGGGCTGCTATAATAATTAAAGAGAATGTATGGAAAGCACTACTAGTCCATGCCCCATTGTAGATGCTCAATAAATACATGGCAATATTATGTGATTTATTCCTCAATATAACTTCAGCCTTAGTAGTGATAAAAACTTTCCCTCTTTGCTTTCATTTATCCCTTATTTGTATTTAAGTCCTTTCTGATGACACTTCAGTTGAAAATTTCTGGCATGTATGCTTTTCCCAACTATTAGCTTCATTACAAAATTCTATTAGGAAGAAAACCTTCCATACTTTAACTATAGAAAAATATCAGTTTTGATATTTCATTGCTTCTCTGAAGTCCTAGAACAGTAATAATATTTATGATACTGAGCACTGAAGTTTACGAAGCAGTAAATAGCTTTTGAGGCTGATTAAGCACCTCTGTTTCACTTCACATACTCTAGTACCATAGGCATTACCCCTTAATTAAATGCTTGCTTACATTACACAAGGACCTTTCCTAGTCCTACACTTTTTAACCTATATTAGAATGAGAAAAAAAGGGAAAAAAGCTCAATTACTGGAGGAGGTGCTATTAACATTAAAATTTCTGCTTAAAGCTGGGTCAATAAGATGACATCATACACAGGTTTTACTATTTAAAAAACAGTATCACGGAACGCCTGGGTGGCTCAGCGGTTGAGCATCTGTCTTTGGCTCAAGGTGTGATCCTTGAGTTCAGGAATTGAGTCCCACGTCAGGCTCCCTGCATGGAGCCTGCTTCTCCCTCTGCCTGTGTCTCTGCCTCTGTGTGTGTGTGTGTGTGTAATTAATAAATAAATAAATAAATAAATAAATAAATAAATAAATAAATAAATAAATAAATAAAATAAATAGAATCTTTAAAAAACATAAATAAATAAAAAATAAAAACAGTGTCTGGCTGGCTCAGTTGGTAGACCATGAGACTCCTGATCTCGGGGTCTTAAGTTCGAGCTCCATGTTGGGTGTAGAGATCACTTAAAAATATAATCTTAAAAAAAAAAAATCAAAACCAAAAACCACTCAGAAAAAGCTATCCTTTAGAAAAATATCAATTCCATTTCAAATGTTGGAGCTCAGGAGTAAAACCATAAACATCAGGTAAAAGGAGGACAATGCTCCTTTTCAGTTTTACTTGAAAATAATTATAAAGTCACTTTAAAATTTGACATTAATAGTTCAGCACTTGAGTGGCAAAGATCAGAGAGGCACAAATTTCTGCATCATTATCAAAAATGAATGTGTCTTCTCTCTGTCTTTATGTGGGTTTTATCCCAGAGTAGGATAAAGGAAAAGTTAAAAGAGAAAACCTTAGAAATCTCTGACAAATTATCTCAGGGCTTTGCAGTTCATAGGAAGTTCAGCTACCACCACCACTTTTAACCCTCCTAATTCAGGCAGTGAGTGGTAAATCCCTACTGTTACACAGACAGGAGGAATGCTATGTAAGGCTGCATAATTCATGTTAGAATGTGGGTTTTTTTTTTAGATTTATTTATTCATGAGAGAGAGAGAGAGAGAGAAAGGCAGAGACACAGGCAGAGGGAGAAGCAGGCTCCATGCAGGGAGCCCCACGTGAGACTGGATCCCGGGTCTCCAGGATCACGCCTTGGGCTGAAGGCGGCGCTAAACAGCTGAGCCACCTAGGCTGCCCAGAATGTGTGTTTTTCAGCAAGGAAAAAAACATCTTTACAGCTCCAGGAAAACAGCAATCTATGTGTCCTAAGTGGCAAAATGCCAATTGGATACACTGTACTTATGAAATCAGGCAACTGACTACAGATTGAAAATGACAGTGATATGCAAATGAAATGGTACAATAATGAGAAGGAAGATGATGATCAGATAAATCATCCCCTATACCAGTTTCCATCACCCAAATGTCCTTTGTCTCCACCCACCATTTAATCCACTAAAAAAGCCTGGATAAATAGCTTTTTCTGATCTGTAAGCTAAACACCAAATTGTATTTCACAGGTTCTCTTAACTAATTTGTTCTTATATATTTTGTATTTGCTGTTAAGCCTATCAGCTTGTTTTATTTGTAATCATCTTTATTACTTACACTAAGAGAAAGGGAACAAAAGTGGTAAATAATCCAAAACACTCAAAAAGCAAAATTTTATAAATTCAAATAAGATGTTAAAAGAACTTTAAGCCATGAAACATAAGGAAACTGGGCTGTTCTTCCCAAAGAAAAGCTACCTAGAAAAAAACAAAACAAAACGATAGCTGTCTTCAAATACACAAATTGTCACTCCACAAACAGTGCCCAGAATTAAAACTGGCAGATGAAAACTATAACAAAGAAGGTTTGCGTTCACTGTAGACAAGACAAGCCCTTATATGTGGGTGGTACAGAACACTCAGGAACCAAATGACCTTGAACAGCGAGGTGACTGGACTAAAACTGAATGACCTCTAAAGCCTCTTCTCACTCTTGAGTTTCCTGAGTCTATGACTTTGCAGGATATGCTTAAAGTTAGGATGAAATCTGGATATTTGTCAGTAGTTCATAAAAATCACACAAAGTCTAACTGTGAGGTTTGGGCCTGGGGGTCAGGGAAGTGAGAAACAGAACACTGGCCCTGAATCACTCCTTTTAAAACCCCTTGTGTTCCCAGCATGATCGGAGTATCCATTTAAGTGCATCCCATACTACTTAGAACTTTTCTGAACAAAGCAAACATTTGTTAACTTTCCCTGTGGGTTTATCAAAAATTGACAAACAAAACTAAAAAACTGGGAGAGAAATATCACTGGGCTGTAAAAAAACATTTTGAGCAAAAGAATCGAGGGTGCTGACAAGACCTGTATTTAAGGAATGTATCATGAAGTCCAGACAGGACAGGAATCTAATGGAATGAGTGAAATGAGCAGTTTGTATACAAGGAATGAAGGTTTCCAGAGGGGTAGATGCAGAAAAGCTACTTTTAAAGATAGGAACTATAATTATTTTTGAAAATTAAATGCAACGATATGCTCTCCACCTTGCTCAACTCTACAAGTTTATGCAAAAGACAGAGTAAGTGAAACCTAACAAAGGAATCTGCTGTAGATCTGGGTGGGATATCCTGAGGAAGTGTGTGAGAGTTGAAGGTAACTCCATGATAAGTGTTTCAGATGGGAGAAACACGTGCAAAGGCCCTAAGGGAAGAGGGAGCAGAGCATGTTTAAAGAACTAAAAGAAAACAAGTGAAACTAGAAAAGCAGATATACAGAAACCAATGTATGCCATATATTACAGGTCGCATTAGGATTTAGTTTGTAGCCAGAGGTCATCAGTAAACCTGAGAAGGATTTTTTTAAAAAGATTTTTAACTTATTTATTAGAGATAGAGATAGAGATATAGAGAGAGATAGAGAGAAAGAAGCAGGCTCCATGCAGGGAGCCTGACGTGGGACTCGATCCCGGGTCTCCAGGATCATGCCCTGGGCTGAAGGCGGCACTAAACTGCTAAGCCACCGGGGCAGCCCGGATTTTTTTTTTTTTTTTAAGATTTATTTATTTATTCATCAGAGACACACACAGAGAGCAGAGGCATGGGCAGAGGGAGAAGCAGGCTCCCCGCAGGGAGCCCAATGTGTGACATGATCCCGGATCCCGGGATCACACCCTGAGCAGAAGGCAGATGCTCAACCACTGAGCCACCCAGGTGTCCCAAACCTGAGGATTTTTAAATATAATGCCATAATTGTCAGATCTGGAGTTTGAAAAGATCATTGGATAATGGGTAAAGTATGTATTTTACCAGTTGCAGAAGGACAATTACAATAAGTGATGATGATGATAATCTAGAACAAAGCAGTGCTACTAGAGATGGAAAATATATGCATTCAAGAAGTTTTCAAATTGTGAAACTGAATAAGGGAAACTTCATTTAAAATTGTGTCTGGAGGCCAGAAAGTAAAGCTCTCCTGCCCTATTATTTGTCTTCCACTATAACCAAACAGGAAGAAGCCCACTTTGCTACTTCAACAAGAAGAAGGAAAATTTTCTTCTGGCTCAGCAACAAGCCAGTAAGAAAATACAACTCAGCCAACCAGAAACTGTCACTACCCTGAACTTTCACCTTCCTCCAATAGACTTCCCTTCAAAGCAGTTCCTCTCAAGTTTCTCCTTTTCTCTATAATGTAACATTCCTCTTCTTAGACCTCCAGACTTGTCTATGGCTTGTCATAGTTTGCATGTCACAAATTGCAATTCTTCTGCAATTCCTGAATAAACTCATTTTGCTGGTAAGATAACTGGCTGTTTTATTCTAAAGGTCAACAAAATTTAACAGCTGGTTTTTGTTTTTTTTAAATATTTTATTTATTTAGTTGAGAGAGAGTGTACGTGCGAACATATGAGTGGGAAGAGGGGCGGAGGAAGAGGGAGAGGGACAAGCAGACTCCCGCTGAGGGCAGAGCCTGACTGGAGCTTGATCCCAAGATCATGATCTGAGCCGAAGTCAGGTGCTTAACCAACTGAGCCACCAAGGTGCCCCAACAGCCAGTGTACGTGGTAACAGAGGTTGAGTACAGAGATCCTGGAGACAGGTAGTGTGAGTATTAGGGAAGGTCCTCTGAAAGACAGTTCTGTCTTACAGGATTAAAAGGCATTGGGAGTAGTAAGAATCTCTGGCTGAAGAAATGTTCTGAGATAAATAAGGGCATAGCAAAATTAAAGACAAGAATTAGTTGAATGTTTGGAATGAAGTCAGGAGTGTGTCCTGCAGAGTGGTTTGTGTGTAAAGATCCTGCCATAAAATGAGAATGCACAGCCAGTCCAGTAGGGTGAGATCCTACCGGGCTTTCAAGAAAAAAAAATTTTGAATTTTATACTATAGACAACGCAAAGCTAGCACATAATTTTACTAAACAGAGAAACAAGATTTCACCTGCCTTTTGGACTAGGTAGGAAGGGCTGTAATGTATATGAGAGAAATTTCTAAGGGTCAGAACTAGTGGAGAAGCAAAAAGGAATTAAAGAAGATGGGACAAAAAATATTTACCAGGTAAATATTTGGTAACCAAACGGATGTGAAGAGTTAGAGAAAAGGAGAAAAAAAAAAAAAAAAGAGTTAGAGAAAAGGAAGAGATTAGCACCATGCTTAGGTTTCTGTCTTGGAACTGGCTAAACTGCCAAATCATTTGCAAATACAGAGCACACAGTAAGATAATAAATATATATAATAAAGTGACAGATGATGAGTAATTGTGACCAAGCAAGTGATAAAACATGAAAAATATTGTTTTTAATCATAGTTACCCACTATGATTAAGATATCCACCTATCTTATTCTGCATGCCATTTTTAAACCTGGGTCCAGTGGAATGATATCAACAGAGTTCCTCTTTTTTTTTTTTTTTTTTTAAGATTTTATTTATTTGACAGAGAGAAAGAGAGAGAGGGAGAAAGACAGCACAAGCAGGGGGGCAGGAGAGGGAGAAGCAGGCTCCCCACCAAGCAGGGAACCTGATGCGGGACTCAATCTCAGGACCCTGGGATCATGACCTGAGCCAAAGGCAGACACTTAACCAACTGAGCCACCCAGGCATATCAAGTTCCTCTCTTCTTGCCCTATGTCATGAAGCTTTACACATGGTAGGTCCTCAACAAATATTTCTTAAGTAAATTAATAGTAATTATATCAACCAAGTTGATATCTAAAGTGACTGTGTGTTCTTACTAAGCAATTACTGAATTGCTGCAGCAATTACTGAAAAACCAAGTAACAACAGTTAACACATAGGACTTTATTTTATTTTAGGCAAAAATATCTGGAGCCAGGCAGACCAGGGATGGTTTAACCATATAGGTCAGCAATGACATCACAGAATAAGATCCCTTCTATCTCCCTACTGTGAATTCGCTAGCACTTGCTTTCATACTCAAGCTGAACATCCAGGTATCAATTCCATTTTCCTGACAGGAAGAAGGCTGAAGAGGACAAAAATATATCCCTCCAGGATTTGACTTGGTTTTGGAAAGAAAGCCCTTCCCAGATTTGTATCAAATATCTCTCTGGCCAACACTGCGTCATAGGATCAACCCTGGCTGAAAGAGGTCTAAGGAAGAAGGAAGGCAGGAAGAAGATAGTTAAAAATGAGTATTTAATGGGCTTACCTAATTTGCCATGCTGGAATTCAGATTTGGTGTACCAGAAATCTTAAGGGGAAAAAAGGGAGGGCAGGGACCAGAACTAGAAAAAAAAATAGTAAGAGAAAAATACAGTAGCACCATTATCCTGGTTTCTAATACTATTCTCCTTGGAAAAAATAGCTGATTCTAGGTCTGTGGTAGAAAACACACAATAGACCTAGAGCATTTTTGTAGTGCCAGAAAACACGGAAATGCTTACAAAAAAACCCAAACACAAAACCTTGTTGATGGGGTATGTCCAAGGGGCACAAAAAGGAAGTGAAAACTCCTAATGGCCAAAGCTGGAATAAATTGAATAAAATAGAGTATTAGGTTAAAACCCAAAGGACAAAATAAATCTCCATGAGGTCATACTCATGATTAAATAATACATAAATAAAATGAGAAAGACAAATCTCCCATGCATAAGAATTCTTAATAATTTATGTAAATACTCTGCCTTTAAGAAGTGAAGCATAACTGACTCTTTAAGTAGGGACTCTGCACAGACACTTTTTTCTAAAGAGCAGTGTATGAAACAGAGGGGCATAAAGCAACTTCACAATGCAGGAGAAACATGAATTAGTTCAGCCAGGTAATCAATATTAATATCAACAGTGATAATTCACGTTCATAGTAGGTACACTTGATATGATGTGAATGATATGAATGGCATTTTACCACTGAGAGCTTCCTCCCAAGCTATAGTATAATCATGAGATAAACATCAGATAAATCCCAAAAGACGGGTATTCTGTAACACACCTGTAATCCTCAAAACTGTCAGACATCAAAAATAAATACAAGAAATTGTCACACGAGAAGGAATCTAAAGAGACATGAAAACTATATGTAATGCAGTATCCTGGATGAAATCATGGAAGGAAATTAGGTAAAAACTAGGGAAACTTGAATAAACAATGGGTACTTAATAAAAACATATCAATATTGGTTTATTAATTATAACAAATGTACCCAAATTATTTAAGATATGAATAAAGGAAATTCTTATGCATATGTGTGTGTGTTGTGGGGGGTGGGTGTGAGGGGTGTAGGGAACTCTATATCATCTTCTCAATTTTCCTGTAAAGCTAATACTGCTCTTAAAAACTGTTAAAAATACAGTAGTTACCTATAATGTCACCACAGTGGTAATGCACTAAGAGATCTTTTATCAGTTTTGTTTTCCTCTATGAGCATCTGTATTCATGCATCAAGCAGGTATGTTTTTTTTTTTCTTTTAATGCACCTATTTTTTAAAGCTTTTAATCCCAATTAGTTAACATACAGTGTTATATCAGTTTCAGGTGTATAATATGGTCAACACTTCCGGTTTATTTTAGCTAAATAAGAAACACATGTTTGCAATAGACAAATCAGAATACCAATTTTAAAAAAAGCTTTAATGTCACCATCACTAAAAAAACAAAACAAAAAAAAGATGATTGCCATTTCCATATACAGCCTTCCAGCCACATACTGGAATATCTAGATGAGTATGTATTCCTCTATGCACTACTCTTTCGCCAGTCATTTCCTAATTCACACACAGCTGTACTTAGAGTTCAGCTCAGAAGTCACGTTCTCTGGGGGCACCTCCCTGGTTCCCTAAAAGGCACCTGCATAGCATTTCAGTACTGCTTTTTCCTAATCAATATCACATTTGAAATCAAATAATCAATTGAGAAATTAATCATTATTAACATCTACCTCCCCTTTAAAATAAGCTTCATTTCATGTATTACTCACCACAGTTTCCCCAGCATGGTGCCTTGAACACAGCAGGCGTTCAGTGAGGAGGAGCTCAGTAAATGAATGAGTAGTACATATACACAGTGAGGTACCCATACAGCTAATAAAGTCATGTGTACAGATAGGAAAAAATATTCAAGATACATGTGCACAGAAAATCCCTAGTTTTGTTTCAGTAATAATAGCAAAAGCTTGTTCTATGCACAGAAAAACAACACATACAATAAACAGTTCATAATAGTTAACTTTAGGTGGGGGATTTCTGCAGGCTTCCACTTTCTAGCATACGTATTTTTATCATGTTTCGATTTTTAATGAGTACGCACTATTTCTATAAATAGAAAAAGATAAAATATGCATTCATTATAGGAAAGTTGGCAAAAAAAGACAAGTTTTTAAAAACAAACTAACAAACCTCTAATTGTCAGTTTCATTACACCAGACACAATCACAGGTAACACTTGTACCTTACAAATTAATTTGGCTTGACATGATACAGAAAAAACTGTATTTTGACTTTTCTGTCTCATTTCATCCACACAATCATCTTCTCAGGTAGAGACAGCCCTTGGCCACAAAGGAAGTAGCACGAAGGGGTTGAATGAGTATTATGTGACCCCAGGGCTAGTTAGAAACAGACGGAAGAAAGGGATCTCCTGATAATCTTGCACTCCTTATTAGCCCTAACAGTTCAGCAACAAATGGTCAAAGCTGAGACTTCTTATGAACTATGTAACAGGTAAATCCAATTTAACAGTGCTACAAATGCAGATTAGCCACTTTTATAATACTTTAAATGTTGCTGATATAGTTAGACAAATATTTATTGTGGCCTTAAGGAAAGACATGAATACTGATTTTTTTTTTAATTTATTTATGATAGTCACAGAGAGAGAGAGAGAGAGGCAGAGTCACAAGCAGAGGGAGAAGCAGGCTCCATGCACCGGGAGCCCGACGTGGGATTCGATCCCGGGTCTCCAGAATCGCGCCCTGGGCCAAAGGCAGGCGCCAAACCGCTGCGCCACCCAGGGATCCCATGAATACTGATTTTTAAAATAGAATAACTATTGATACATGTAATCAACTTGGAGAGATCTCAAGGGAATTATGCTGGGTGAAAAAAAGCCAATCTCAAAGGCTACACTGTATGATTCCATTTATATAAAATTCTCAAAAAAACGAAATTTCATTGGGGTGCCTGGGTGGCTCAGTCAGTTAAGCGTCTGTCTACAGCTTAGGTCATGATCCCAGGGTCCTGGAATCGAGCCCCACATCGGGCTTCCCAGCTCAGTGGGGGAGTCTGCTTTTCCCTCTGTCACTCTCCCTGCTTGTGCTCTCTTTCTCTCAAATAAACAAAATCCTTAAAGAAAAATTTCAGAGCTGGATAGCAGATTAGTGGTTGCCAGGGGTTAGCAAGAGGGGAGAGAGAGTGACATAAAGTGGTAGTATGAGGGAGCTCTTTGGGGGTGTGGAACAGTTTTGTATCTTGAGTATGGTGGTAGTTAGCCAAATCTATATAAATGATAAAAATCACACAGAACTACCCCCACATACATACACACAAAAGTACATAAAACTGGTGAAATCAGAATAAGTTTTGTGGATTGTACAGTATTAATTTCCTGGTTTTGCTATTGTACTACAGTTTTGTAAGATGCTACCTTTGGGAAAACTGGGTGAAGAGTACACAGCAACTCTCTGTACTGTTTTGGCAACTTTCTGTGAATATTTATTTTGAAATTAAAAGTTTTTTGAAATGGGCAAAAAGACAGTTGATAAATGATACCAAAAAAACAAAAGCAAAAACCACCTCATAATTTACCCTTGTCAAAAATCCTCTATAGTAGGTTTTCATGAACTTTCAAAACACAGCAATAAATTGAATAGGAAGGAATATGATACTACAGAAGGAAATTTCTAACAGAGCTGTCCAAAAACAGAATGGGCTCTCAGGCCGTCAGCTCCCCACTGGAGGTAACTGAACAAAGATGGAATGATTTTATGATAAGAGATGTGGTAAGAATGACTCTTCTATTAATTTACATGTGGGACTAAATACCTATACTAAGGCCCCTTTATGGATCTAGCAAACTCCTCACATAAGTAACACAAATCCCACTCCATCCTTTCCCAACTTATGATGTCAGACATTATTAGATTGCACCACTCCTTCACATAGGTCTCCACAAGCCTCCTAATTGTCAACAGGTTCTCCAGGTAGCTACTACCTATCAGTCTCAGCTGGTACCTCCTAACAATGTGGTCAATATTCTATAAACTTTCTGATGATGGCAAAACTATAAACTTTAATTCAAAAGTAAAGCTTTGCCAAACTTTGCACTAATAACCTAATAGGTTCCAAAGAAGACTGCCTCCAGCTGTAGCAATAATCATTAGCACTATGATAATGCTTTGCAACTTTAATTGCCACTCTGATCTAATGACCAATATATCTCAAAATAAATTAGAGTCACCTTTTAAACAACGCTTATAGAAAAGGTGAGGAATAATTCTTGGTCTATAATAGGTGAAATTCTAGCACATGAAGTGAGCAATAATTTGCCCCAAATACAGTTAAAAGCAAAAAGCATACCCAAGTACCACTTATAAAAACTCAAGGCTTTGAATCTTTTGAGTGGTCTACAAACACCTTTAATTTCAAAAGTAGTATAACAAAGAAAATCTCAAAATAGGAAAAATAAGTGCATACTTAATAATTAACACTATTATCTCTGAAATAACCAAAAAGTTAATAACCAATTTTGAAAGCTTGTAAATTAAGAGAAAGTAAAGGGAGCCAAAACTGGCTGTGATTGCCAAAAAGGAAACCTTTGTTGGATACACAGGATTCTAGGAGTAATCGATGGTATCAATTGAAAAAGCACGGCAGCTCATAACCAGAACTAAAGCACAGACACGAAGATGCTTTGCAGTGTTTCATTTTTTTAAAAGATGTTTTAAGGAATATGAAAGGATAATACCAAACTCTTCAACTAGCAAAGAAATGGAAAAAAAAAAAACAGCACATGTATATCTCCTATAGATCTCTGTTTTCTGCATCATCAAACCCTCTCAAATAACAGTTCTATCCCACAAGGCTATCTGTCCTAACGTAATAGACCTTCCAATACCAAATTTATAGATGTACTCAATTAGAGCAGAGCAAACAGATTGCCATTGTCAGTAGCATCAATACTGAACTGAGGGTCCTTTACTCTTTCCTTATTTACTTTCTTTATTTGCAAGATGGGAAGTTGCTCCCAATGGAAAATTTCTTTAGAAGGTCAACTATAAGGCAACACCAAGATATGAGGTTTTGTTACCATAACCAAAATACCTCTCTGTAATAAAAATATTCTCATGCTTTATGATCTATTTTGAGTTTTCTCCTGGTAATCATCATTGAAATTGCTAATGTAAAAAGTAAGACCTTTTGGAAGATTAGCCTAAGCACGAATTGGTGCTTCCCTCAGTCATCTGGTGACTTTTGGCCTCCTTAGTCTCTCTTATTTCCTAGTGTCATTGCAACCAAGAGAAACTAGTTGGTACAAAATTTGGTAATAAAATGTCTACCCCTACCATATGGTAATTATTCATATAGCTCTCTCTCCCAGGGTCTTCTTCAAGAATAAAACACTTAATCTCATACATTTACATCCCTAGTGTTGAGCATGATGCTTGCACATAGTAGGCCCTGGAGAAATGTTTACTAAAACATTTTAAAAATCACTGCAAAATCCTCTGGAGAACTCTCCCAGAATTTTATTTTTCAAGCTTTTCTAGACAAATAGAACATAACACCCAACAATTTGTGCTTTGTCTCTAGAGCTCATTATTTTTCAAATCGAGGAGCTAAACAACCTTATCTAGACCAGCTAGTTGAGCCTCTTATTTCTTTGTGCCCAAGTTTAAGACTTTAGAGGCAGACAATGAGCTCCTCAGAGACAGGAATCACACCTTATTTATCTCCATACTCCCAGTACCTGGTTATGGAATATGAGCTCAATAAACGTTTGCTGAGTAAATGCATTATTAAGTCGATCCACAGTGTATTTTTCATACTGGCTAAAAGTAATTTCTAATATTGTGCCCATAATCCATGTAGAAAAATCTTGAAATATTTGTCCCACAAGTGTTTGCAAAGCAATTTGGTGTGGTGTGGAACAGTGATACGTCAAATTGAATTCAGTTTTTAAAACCCATGCAGAGTGAAATCTGGAAAAACAAAACAAAACACCAAAACCAAAAAGAATATATTCTGAAACCCTTAAGTCATACTAAGGTGTGTAACCATGGAAAACAGGTGATCTGAGATGTTGAGTACTTTTATATGGGGAAGATAAATGAGCAGTGATAAGACCACTTAGGAGCCCAGAGGCAGTTAACCTTAAAAAGTCTACATCTTCTGGGCAAATTAAAGTTCTTAAGAGGAAGTGCTACCTTTCGATTTTGGAACAGACTTTAAAAAGATGTTTATGAGGTCTTTGGATTTACTTCCCTTCAATAATAAACAGATCAAATTTTCTCAGCTTTCAGTCAAAAGATGGTTTTTCTAACCAGGATCTGAAAACCAGCTGTGTCTTACTGCTTTTCTATGTCTCTCTCTCTCATTGACTAAGATTCTTTGATATGAATTTGGTTCATCCTGAAATACAATCAACATAAATTTTGTTAAATTTCTTTTGAAGAATATATTAAAATTAGAAAACAGTTACAGATATAAGAATAGTATGAATAAAACACAAAACTGGAACTAATTTTAATAAAAAGCTATAACTGTAGACTAAAGCTAATTTTTATAGTTTAGAAATCAGTTTGAATTTATTAAATGTTCTAGATTGTAAGAGAAATAAGATCTCAACATATTCTCCATAGACTGTGAGAAATAAAACCTCCTGACTTGCTCTGCCATTCCAGCCATCTACGTTGAGCACTTAACATCCTCCTCCTTTTTCCCTGCCCCTGTCTCCACCCAGACTCATCTTTGGATTTTAGAGAATGACATAATGAACTCCATCATTTGTGGCTGATTATTTTTGATGAAGGAATTCTCTACAACATCAATAACAAACACTTTCAACTGCTCTCTTCAAAAACCACACTACTATGGGTCTTGGCAATCTTTTACACAGGGGGGTAGACACAGAAATTTTAAATTAAGAGAAATAGAAGAAAGGACACAGAATATCTCTAGTAAAAGAAATAGAACCATTTCAAAATAAAGTCATATTTAGCTCATCAAAATGAAAATTAAACTACACTTTCTCCTGGCATAAATGAAATGTAGGGCTAGAAAGCTCTGTTTTGAGATTTGTCTAATGTTGTTTGAAGTTATGCTTTCCATATGATGACAGCATTCTCTGAATGCAGGGAATATTTCTCTCACCATAGAAACTTCCTGGTTGGTAATGTAGGGGGGAAAAAAAAGTCATTCTTGGCTCCTGGATCCAATATCCTAGCAATGGGGGAAGGATGACTCCGTAAAATGTTGAGATGGTTCTGAATCTGATAGTATGCTTCATTTATCCCAAAACACAGAATCAATCCGAGTTTATATTCTTGATATTATTTTGTTTAGGGAGCAGCTTGACACATGGGATGCATAAAAAAATTACCAGTGACAAACGAGCTCAAGCTATAGCCAGATAGAAGAAAAATTATTTTGTGTACTGTATTTTGAAAATCTGCAGAAATTATATTCAGTCAGACAAAATAATCCCTATCTCTAGAATATGCAAAGAAAATCCAAACATGTCTGACAGGGCTCTTTGTTTTCTATAATAATTAACATTACCATCAGACAAATTATATTTTGAAAAGATAAAATAAGTAACCAAAATTTTAGAAATAAAATTTTATTATTATTATTACTATTATTATTACTGCTACGTTTAAGTAGGCTCCACATCCAGTGTGGAGCCTAATTCAGGGCTTAAACTCAAGACCCTGAGATCAAGACATGAGCTGATCAAGACATGAGCTGAACCAAGAGTTGGACACTTAACTGACAGAGCCACTTAGACACCTCCAAAAACTTTCGTACTAAAAAGTGTTCCCAAATGATTATCAATACAACGATAAATTGTTTATATTGATTTTTAATAACTACAGGATCAGATATTTGGACATTAAGTTAAACTAGTGCCTGTACTCATCAGAATGCTGCTCTAAATTAAATAAACGAAACCAATTAGGGTCACCTGGGGGGCTCAGTCAGTTAAGTGTCGGCCTTCAGCTCAGGTCATGATCCCAGAGACCTGGGATCAAGCCCTGCACTGGGCTCCCTGCTCAGCAGGGAGTCTGCTGCTCCCCTTGCTTGTGCTCTCTCTCTGTTAAATAAATAAGATCTTAGAAAGAAAAGAAAAGAAAGAAACCAGTTAAATAAAGAAACAACCCAATGAATCACTGTAAATTCTTATGCCAACAAGATAAAAACTCAAACTGGGATCTAATGGACTCTAAACATCTGTTTGCATTTCTTTAGCACTCATATTCCTCATATAAGAGGCAGATAATTATGAAACCAGTTCCCTTTTAATACGTATATATGTGACAACTGACCAACTTTAAATATTGTGGAATATTATGTCAGGAATAACAAAATACATTAAGATCCTAATGAAATATTTAACAGAAAAGAAATACTGAGTACAGATTGCTGTTGGTTTCTTTAATGCAATCCCTGATCAACTTAAGAAAAAATCCAAACACATGCTAGGTTTTCCTTTTGATAAAATCATTGTAAAGATTCTGCTTTAAGGAAAAAAACTGGAATGTTATTATAAAAGCCAAAGGTAGAGTGACTAAAATTAAGGAAGGTACTCACACTTTGAAGATTTAAGAATTAATTGATAAGCACATTACGGAAGAAGGAACAGGAAGGCTGGTGGCGGAGGAGGAGGAAGGAAAAAGGAAAGAACCCTCAAGCAGTAACAGCCCACACACTGACTTCAAGGCTGCTTTAATATCACAGTCAACAGCCATGGTTCAATCCCCACCCCCCACCCCCGAAGACCACGACTCTTCAGCCCCAGCGGAGATGACCCCAGTCTGATAACGGACACTCCATTCTCCAGCAACACGGCAGAAAATCATTTTACAACGCACGATGTGGATTTTACCCATAACAGCAGGCCCATTATTACATATACATTTTTTAAAAGCCTTCAGATATCATCCCCAGTTTCCTCTTCAATGAAAAAAAGAGTATATTTACAGTTATGGCGATGAGAGACAATATATACAAAGCTTGTAGCCCAGGGATCTTACAAGGTATCTGGCACAATTATACATTTTCAATGAACTATAAAACTGTACAACAAACATCTTTAAAAAGAATAAAAAAGACAAGACCCGAGTTAAAGATCTAACATCATGTAGATCAAATTTAGCAACTGATATTCTTTCCCTACTGCCTTCAAAAGTGCGCTGTGTAAAAATTATACTGTAACAACATCAGTAAAGGTTCTATTCAACACACAAGCCAGATTTAAAATATAAAATAGGGGCGCCAGGTGGCTTAGTTGGTTAAACATCTGATTCTTGACTTTAGCTTGGGTCATCATCTCAAGGTCATGGGATGGGGCCTTGCTCAGAAAGGAGTCTGCCTGAGATTCTCTCTCTCTCCCTCTCCATCTGCCCCTCCCCAGACCTGAGCACCCATACTGTGTGTGTGTGTGTGTGTGTGTGTGTGTGTGTGTCTCAAATAAATAAATCTTTAAAAAAAATTTTTTTAATACAAAAGAAATAGAACAAGCAACACTTAGTGGCTGCATACCACACTCTAGGCACAATACTAGAGGTGTAACACAAGTCAATAATATAGGTAGTCATATTGATGAGTAAACTGAGGCTCTGACAGCTATTCATTCCGTTAGCTACTCAGTGACAGAGCCGGGATTCAACCTGGGTCTGAATGGCAGGCTCTTTTCTTTCCAGTGACATACATGATTCATACAAAAATAGTTAAGAAATTCAGAGAGCATAAACACCATAGGCAAGACCGTTGTTTTTGAAGCAAAGGAATCATTTCCACTCAAACATTCAGGAAGCAACAACACTGGCTTTAGATCATCAGAAAACAACTAAGAGTCTACATTTCAATTAGGCAAACAAAGTCAGACATAACATTTCTTTACCACACAAGTTGCTCGGTTGGTATACAAAGATACAGAAGGTATAGACGATTTTTTAGACTACAAAAGGTACCCATGTGTTAAATTTCTTCAGAATCTAAAATGTACGAGAAGATATTTCTTTTTCTATAAAATAGGAAAGAAATTACATTCATTCGTATTAAAGGACTAAAGTATAGCTGCAATGTAATTTTGCTGTTTCTGAAACTGATAGTACCTCAAAGTAAGTGTGGCTATAGATTTGCAATTTACTAGTAAAGTATGATTTCAAAGCAAAACAAAATTTTACCTTAGCCAATGTGCTCTTCACATCACCAGGAAAGGTGCTTCCAGAGCATAAAGCCAACATCTCCATTTTCTAGGTAATGTAGAGGACTAAACACTACCAATCAAAGCAAGGGCTACTATTTTCCACTAATACAAAACTCAAGTTATGCTTCCAGATAGTGAGAGTTTTGTTGATTTGTTGTTTAAAAACTCAATCATCCAGATTGTCTAGAGGCAAGTCTGAACTCCAGTCTGAGCTTTCCTTCTTCCTCACTGCCCACCAGCACACTCTGGATGACTACGACTCTCACCCTGGCTAGAGTGAACTGGTTAAATCGAGCCAATCAGGGAGGTAGGTAAGTCGGAAGAGAAATCCATAGAACTACATTCCAACTATTTGTACAAATGATTTTCAGGAAGTCAGTAACACAACTTGCATTCTTTAGTAAAGATCACCAAGACATGACCATCTAGTGATCTGACCTGCAGTGTTTTGTTATTTGAGTTATTCTGCATCAGTAAGGATGAAAGAAGGGCAGAACACTTACGTCAAACTGTAACCTTATAGCATCAAATTTAACAGAGATGTAATAAAACAGGTTTTTAAAGTTTACCTCACCAAGGAAAACAAGAATGATAGGGAAAATGATCAATACAGTCCTCTCTACCTTGAAAACAAGGTGAATTTCCTTCCTCAATTTCACTAGTAAGTTAACATCTTGGTTCTAATATAAAGGTTGGTTGGGCCTACTCACCACCTGAATTACCAGGGGGAATGTCTACACTAGAAGGAAAGAAACATAATTCTTCAGTCTTTAGATGCATATAATACTTCAAAGTCAGGAGGAAAAAACAGAGTAAGAGCAGAAGTCAGTTTTAATTTTTTTTCTTATTTTAAGAGTACTAGCTACAGAAAATTTGGAAAACACAGATGTGTAAAAGGAAAATACAAATCATCCCACCAGCAATCCCACCAGAGAGAACTATTTATATATTGATATATATATTCAATTATTTCTTCAAATAAGGGTTTGTGGCTATGTGCTATAAATCCAGAATCAAACCACTTCTCATCACTGGTCCAAGCCACCATCATGTTTTGAGAGGGTTATTACAATAGCCTCTGATCTCCGTGTTCCTGTTCCTGATCCTTAACCACTCTAGCCTACTGTTTTACAAAATAGTAAAACAATTCTTTTAAATGTCAATCATTTCATTCCCCTTATCAAAACCCAACAGTGGTTTCTCATCTCAGAGTAAATGGCCCATAAGACCATCGTATCAGGCCTCCATTTTCACCACCAACCACCATTTTCACCACCAACCTCACTCTCTTTACCTTATTTCCCACACACTTTCTCCCCTGACATTAAGGAAATCTGTGTCAACTATGCTAACCTTCATGACTCTACTGGAACATATAAACATCTCCATTTCAAGTCTTCTGGCTTACAATTTCCTCCATCAGGAATACTCTTCCACCAGATATAAACATTGCTCCTCCTCCTTAGCTTTTTTCAAATTTCACTTTTCCAACTTCTCTGATCCACCTCATATAAAATAGCAATCTTTCCCCTCTCTTCCCTTGGTACTCCCTATCTACCTTACCCTGTCATATTCTCCGAAGCACTTATCACTAATTGACTATTTACTTACTGTTCTGCCTCCACTGACTAGACTGCAAATTCCATGAAAGCAAAGGAATGGTCTGTTTTATTTTATTTTCCCCCATGCTGTGCTCTATCTCTAGATTCTAGAATAATGCCTGGCTGTCACTAAGTTTTTGTGAGTGAATGACTGAATAAATACATAAGTAATTAGGATTAGGGTATGCCCGAAGTGTATACTCAACTTTTGTGATGTACTATTATCTGTTAAAGAATTCCTAATTTTTTAACAGTATTCCATGATAGATAAATAAATATATAATAAATAAAATAATTAATTCAATCAATTTTCTACTTTGAATATTTAGGTTGTTTCTGAACTTCTAATATAAATATCCTTGTATACACATGTATATCCATATATATCCAAAAAATCCTAGAATATATATCTTTTTGAACAGCTCTGAGTTTCTTTAGTATGAATTATTTTAAGTAAAATTGTTGGGTCAGAAGGCATCTAGATCATGAATGCTTTTTTCCCTTAAACTGTCCTAAAGAATGGCTGTATTAATTTATTCTACCCGTATAAGACCATATTTCTCCTTACCAACAATGAATATTTGGGTCTTTTTATCAAAACACAAAAGCTGATTATGTTTCCTGAACCTACAAAATAAGACATGACCACCTTATAATACTTCATTTAATTTGTTTGACTCTTGGGGCACCTGGGTGGCTCTGGTCATCATCCCAGGGTCCTGGGATTGAGCCAGGTGTCAGGCTCCCTACTCAACAGGGAGCCTGCTTCTCCCTCTCCCTCCGCCCCTCGCTGGCCCGACCCCTGGCTCGTGCTTGCTCACTCTCTCAAATAAAGAAAACCTTTAAAAACAAAAGTGTTTGATTCTTACTAGTTTTTTTTTAATAGAAAAGCTTAAGGAAGATATAAATTTTATCAGTTAATAACAGTGGCTGTTTCTCTCTTTTTTTCTTTTTAAAGATTTATTTATTTATTCAGAGAGAGAGAGAGAGAGAGAGAGGCAGAGACACAGGCAGAGGGCGAAGCAGACTCCATGCAGGGAGCCGGACGTGGGATTCGATCCCGGGTCTCCAGGATCACACCCTGGGCTGTAGGCGGCGCTAAACAGCTGCGCCACTGGGGCTGCCCAACAGTGGCTGTTTCTAAGCAACATCTTCCACACTGGCATCTATTCTCAGATTTATTTGAAGAAGTAAATATTCACTCTAGGGTTTTGTTTTGTTTTAAGATTTTTCATTTGTTTATTCAGCAAGGGGATGGGTGCGGAGAGCACAAGCAGGGAAGAGGAACAAAGGGAGAGGAAGACCACCCCTGATCAAAAAGGCAGGTAAGAGGGACGCCTGGGTGGCTCAGTGGTTGAGCATCTGCCTTTGGCTCAGGGCGTGATCCTGAGGTCCTGGGATCGAGTCCCACATCAGGATCCCTGCATGCTTCTCCCTCTGTCTATGTCTCTGCCTCTCTCTCTCTCTCTCTGTGTGTCTCCCATGAATAAATAAAATCTTTAAAAAAAAAAAAAAAAGGCTGGTTAGAATGTTTACTAGAACTGCATTAAATTCATAGATTTGGAAAGAAACCATATAATACCGAATCTTCCTAATCAGAAGCATGCTTAATTAATCTCTCTACTTCTTCAAGTCTCTTTTTGTTCTGTTATAAAATTAAGTTTACTTAAAATAATTTCTCTACTTTCTTAGGTGTTTTCCCTATAAATACTTGTATTTTTTTCCCCAATGCAGCCTCTAACTAGATATTACCAGAATACTGTAAAGTCACTGATATCAGTATACTTAATTAATTCAAATAGGTTTTCAGGTAATAATTTTCTTCCATTTTTAGGTCAATCATCATATCACCTGTGAATAACAATTTAAAACTTTCTTTTTCTAATGATTATATCCCACCATACATTCTTTTGGGTCCTGACTACCTTTATCCTAGAAGAAGTCCTCCCATTTTGCTGGCTTTCTACCTGTTGTTCCTGCTTATTCTTGTTCCTCAGAAGTGGAGGACATTTAGTGGGATTTACTCAGCACCTCTTTCACATATGGCCCAGGCAGTCTGCTCCTTCATGTGAGCATTTAGAGGTTGGCTCTCTGTGCCACCATCAATTCAGTTCCTTTCATACAGTTGCTAGAAGAAATGCCTCCAAATTTGGAAAAGTCCAGAAGAATATACTTTCATATTTCTCATTAATTTTAAGTCAGCAATGTTTTCTTCTATTATTTCTTTGGAAAATGTATCTTCCATCTCTTGCTTTCTGAAATTCCTATTATTTTTACATTTTATCTGCTGACTTATCCTCCATTTGTTTTATTTTCCAGTCATTTTCATTTCCCCACCCTTTGTCTTTACTCTGGAAAAGATTCCACCAAAGATTTGTCTTTCTCAGTATTTAATTTGCTACTCACTGCATCCAGAGCAGATTTTAATTTGGTAACTATATTTTCCATCCCTTTGGAATCCTATCAGATTGCTCCCTTCTCATAACTGATACTCAGCTTTCACAGCTTTTAATAATGGAATCTTTTTGAAAACAAAAGCCTCATGAGATTGTTAATTGGGAGACCAAGCAACCAGAGAGAGTTTAAAATAATGGTCCTGATAGCTGCACACTTAGTGACGAGGCCACTTCTATGGACAGGCACCTTCCAGGGAAGTACAGGCAGGAAACCTTGGGTCTGTGAACACTATTTTTAAAGTACAAATACCTTTGGTCTAAGAGACAAGACAGAAATTTAAATATTGTGACTTGTGAAACTACTCATGAAGATTTTTCCCCTACCAAGTTAATTTTTTTTTTTAATTTTTCAGATTTGTTTTTTAAGTAATATCTACACCTGACATGGGGCTTGAATTCATAACCTGAGATCAAGAGTTGCATGCTCTATTGACTGGGCCAGCCAGGTGCCCCTGCCTCTCCCAAGTTAGAAGTGCTCCTATCTTGGAGAACTGTTTACCAAAAATTATCCAGGGTTTTCTTGCATATAAGCAGCATCAAGCACTAGCTTCTAACACACGTGCAGGTTTTTTCCCCCACCTACGTATTTATCTATTGATCTTTTCAATTGGAAGGGAGAGGAGTAAAGAATGGGAAATGTGTTTTGTCTGTCTGCTATTTTGCCCACCACTGTTATCTGTATTCATTCTGCCTCTTACTACATTTAATTAATTCATACGTCTAGATAATATTTTCTGATTTCCACTTTACCAATTCAAAGGAACTTATAACATACCATCCCTCCCACCCCAATCATCACACTTCAGAATGTAAACATCCCACTAACAACATCCATTTCTAGGAAGGCTTTTACCTTCCTAGATAGGATAGGATGGATGGACTGGTGGGATCCTGAATGGTCATAGTTAATAGACCAGGTACCAATAACCTTTAATTTAATTTAAATTTATGTTATTTTTTTTTTTTCTGAGAGAAAGAGTGAGCTAGCACATGCTCAGGGGCAAGGGGCAGAGGGAGAGGGAGAGAGAGAATCCTAAGCAGGCTCCACACCCACCCTGGCATCCACATGGGGCTCAGTCTCATGACCCTGAGATCATGACCTGAGCCAAAATCAAGAGTCGGATGCTTAAGCAACTGAGCCACCCAGAACTCCATAAGTCTTAATTTTAGAAAGTAAGGTATAAAGAATAATGATGACCCAAGGATGGATGCTATGGCCAGAGCCAACTTCTCACAGAAGAGGCAAAGAGATCATCCCCTAAAAGATAAGCACAAAGTACTGCACCCACTTGTCCCACAAAGAGCTTCAGGAGCAAAGGTTCTGCCTCATTCTCATTTGTATTATCAGAACCATCCTGGGGACAAAAAAAATCTAATATTCACAGCTTGCTGAGCTACACAGTTATTTGGCAATGAGGGCTCACCCTCATATTCTCTCATAAATCTCCCTTTACAGGAAACACTATCAGGAATCACGGTAGCTTTCTAGGAGAGGGCTGACAGTAACCTACTTTGGTTTTATCTTATTCACAGACAAATAATTTGGGAGTTTATCAATCATGTCCATAAAAGCAACTCTTCAGGCCAATTTGGTTGACGAGTTCCTTACATGGAAAAGGGTCTGAATCCTCCTGTACAGCTCAAAGGGTAAAAACTGTCTGGCTGTTTTACAGAGCAATTTGGAAAAACTTAGTAAATTTTATAATGGGCTCCCAACAACCCACCAATACCACTATTCTTTATATCTCCATAAAATAAAGATTATTATTGCAGTATTGCTTATAGTACATAAACGCCACTAGGGGAGTATATAAGTAAGATGGATACGTAGTATGCATGCATAAGAGTATGCACATGATAGAGTACTCTACAATCTTTAGAAGTAATGAACCAGAATTACATACAGCAACAAAGATAGATCATTTAAGTATAGGGCTGAATTAAATAAAATGAAGTAAAATGAGATATACAGCCAAATGCCATTTATGAAAATTACAAACTTGAACACAGAAAAAAACACTATGTGTTTTCCAAAGATACACAAATATCTACAGACCTATTAACTAGATTAGAGTGGGTGTTTATGGGAGGAAGCAAAATGAGTAGCAATAGGAAAAGAGTAAGTTAAAGACAACAAAATAACCAATCAAGAGATGGGTCTAGCACTCAGGATGCCAGCAGTGAGAAACAGGATTCTATGCTCCTGAAGTGTGGCAAATGGGTAGCAGAATAAAGAAAATCCTAATAAACTCCAACAGGACAAGACAATTTAGTCATGAGAACTCTATTTAAAAAAAAAAAAAAACTGTTCTACATATATTAAGACAAAAATAATATCATTTATTTGTAAAGGAGCCAAAATATTTCACTTATTTGAAAGAAGAAAACTTCAGTAAATATTGATTTTTAAAAATCAAGGAAGAATAATCACTGAGATTATAATCAACCTGAAGTAACTACATGACCAAATTTAGAATTTGATTATTTGTCAGAAATTAATAGATCTACAACACCCTAAGATTAATTCTGAGTATATCACCTGTAATATAAAGATCCTGAACATAAAATTCCAAACAGAAGATACACCAAACTCTTGTAATGAAAATCTACACTAACTCATGTTACAAAACATTTGCCATGGACCAATTCCTGAATAAGATGGTATCTAAAACCATGGTATCACACAAAAAAATGAACCCTAGAAAATTTAGTAGGAAAAAGTCATTTTTCAGTACCCCTCTATTATTGCAGCACCAATATGAACACAGTCTTAACAGAAGAGGGGTAAAGAGACAAAACTTGGAACATATGGAAGAGGATGCATACAAGGAGAGAAACCAAATCAGCATTTCATATAAGAGTTGAGTGGGAAGAGCAGGGATTTGAAGGTCACTTCTCGGGGATCCGTGGGTGGCTCAGCAGTTTGCGCCTCCCTTCACCCCAGGCCGTGACCCTGGAGTCCCAGGATCGAATCCCACGTCGGGCTCCCTGCATGGAGCCTGCTTCTCCCTCTGCCTGTGTCTCTGCGTCTCTCTCTCTCTCTCTCTCTCTCTCTGTGTGTGTGTGTCTCATGAATAAATGAATAAAAATTTTTTTAAAAAAATGAAGGTCACTTATCTTGGCATATTAGTGTATTCTCATTAAATTACAACTGAATATCCCGATGATACTTTACAACATAATAGATTCTTCAAGATGTCAATTGAAAAATAATCTTGACTGGAAATGTCATTAGAGAGGGGAGGGGCAAGACGGCGGAAGAGTAGGGTCCCCAAATCACCTGTCCCCAACAAATTACCTAGATAACCTTCAAATCATCCTGAAAATCTACGAGTTCACCCTGAGATTTAAAGAGACCAGCTGGAATGCTACAGTGAGAAGAGTTCATGCTTCTATCAAGGAGAGTGCGCCGAGCTCCCTAAGGGCTGCAGCGCACATGGTGGGACCCAGAGCGGCGGGACCCGGAGCAGCTCGGAGGGGCTCGGGTGGCGGCTGCGCGGAGGGGGCTGCAGGGCGGGAGCGCGAATCCAAGAGCGCAGGCCCCGGAGCACAGGGCGCCGGGACACAGCCCAGGATCCGGCCTTCCCCGGGACAGGCAGAGGCCGGGAGGGCCCAGGACAGCAAGGACGCTCCTGCCCCGAGCTGAGCAGATCAGCGGCCCCGCCCCGGAGCCTCCAGGCCCTGCAGATGGAGAGCCCCGGAGCTACTGCGGGAGCTGACTCCAGGGCTGCAGAGCTGGCCCCGCCACTGCGGTTGTTCCTCCTGGGGCCTCACGGGGTAAGCACCCCCGACTGAGCCCTGCACCAGGCAGGGGGCAAAGCAGCTCCCCCAAGTGCTCACACCTGAGAATCAGCACAGCAGGCCCCTCCCCCAGAAGACCAGCTGGACGGACAAGTTCCAGGGGAAGTCAAGGAACTTAGAGTACACAGAATCAGAGGATACTCCCCCGGGTTTTCTTTAGGTTTTGTTTTTTGTTTTCTGTTTTTTTGCTTTTTGATTTCTGTTTGCTTCCCCCACCCCTTTTTTTTTCACCTTTCTTTATCTTTCTCTTTTTCTTCTCTTTTTTCCCTTTTTTTCTTCCTTCTCTTTTTTCTTTTTCTCTTTCCTTTCCTCCTTCTATCTCTTTTTCTCCTTTTCCCAATACAACTTGTTTCTGGTCACTCTGCACTGAGCAAAATGACTAGAAGGAAAACCTCACCTCAAAAGAAAGAATCAGAAACAGTCCTCTCTCCCACAGAGTTACAAAATCTGGATTACAATTCAATGTCAGAAAGCCAATTCAGAAGCACTGTTATACAGCTACTGGTGGCTCTAGAAAAAAGCATAAAGGACTCAAGAGACTTCATGACTGCAGAATTTAGATCCAATCAGGCAGAAATTAAAAATCAATTGAATGAGATGCAATCCAAACTAGAAGTCCTAACGACGACGGTTAACAAGGTGGAAGAACGAGTGAGTGACCTAGAAGACAAGTTGATGGCATAGAGGGAAACTGAGGAAAAAAGAGACAGACAATTAAGAGACCATGAAGACAGATTAAGGGAAATAAACGACAGCATGAGGAAGAAAAACCTACGTTTAATTGGGGTTCCCGAGGGCGCCGAAAGGGCCAGAGGGCCAGAATATGTATTTGAACAAATCCTAGCTGAAAACTTTCCTAACCTGGGAAGGGAAACAGGCATTCAGATCCAGGAAATAGAGAGATCGCCCCCTAAAATCAGTAAAAACCGTTCAACACCTCGACATTTAATAGTGAAGCTTGCAAATTCCAAAGATAAGGAGAAGATCCTTAAAGAAGCAAGAGACAAAAAGTCCCTGACTTTTATGGAGAGGAGTATTAGGGTAACAGCAGACCTCTCCACAGAGACCTGGAAGGCCAGAAAGGGCTGGCAGGATATATTCAGGGTCCTAAATGAGAAGAACATGCAACCAAGAATACTTTATCCAGCAAGGCTCTCATTCAAAATGGAAGGAGAGATAAAGAGCTTCCAAGACAGGCAGGAACTGAAAGAATATGTGACCTCCAAACCAGCTCTGCAAGAAATTTTAAGGGGGACTCTTAAAACTCCCCTTTAAGAAGAAGTCCAGTGGAACAATCCACAAAAACAAGGACTGAATAGATATCATGATGACACTAAACTCATATCTGTCAATAGTAACTGTGAACGTGAACGGGCTTAATGACCCCATCAAAAGGCGCAGGGTTTCAGACTGGATAGAAAAGCAGGACCCATCTATTTGCTGTCTTCAAGAGACTCATTTTAGACAGAAGGACACCTACAACCTGAAAATAAAAGGGTGGAGAACCATTTACCATTCAAATGGTCCTCAAAAGAAAGCAGGGGTAGCCATCCTTATATCAGATAAACTAAAATTTACCCCGAAGACTATAGAGAGATGAAGAGGGACACTATCTCATACTCAAAGGATGTATCCAACAAGAGGACTTAACAATCCTCAATATATATGCCCCGAATGTGGGAGCTGCCAAATATTGAAACCAATTAATAACCAAACTGAAGAAATATTTAGATAATGATACACTTATACTTGGTGACTTCAATCTAGCTCTTTCTACCCTCGATAGGTCTTCTAAGCACAACATCTCCAAAGAAACGAGAGCTTTAAATGATACACTGGACCAGATGGATTTCACAGCTATCTACAGAACTTTACATCCAAACTCAACTGAATACACATTCTTCTCAAGTGCACATGGAACTTTCTCCAGAATAGACCACATACTGGGTCACAAATCGGGTCTGAACCGATACCAAAAGATCGGGATAGTCCCCTGTATATTCTCAGACCATAATGCCTTGAAATTAGAACTAAATCACAACAAGAAGTTTGGAAGGACCTCAAACACGTGGAGGTTAAGGACCATCCTGCTAAAAGATGAAAGGGTCAACCAGGAAATTAAGGAAGAATTAAAAAGATTCATGGAAACTAATGAGAATGAAGATACAACCCTTCAAAATCTTTGGGATGCAGCTAAAGCAGTCCTGAGGGGGAAATACATCGCAATACAAGCATCCATTCAAAAACTGGAAAGACCTCAAATACAAAAGCTCACCTTACACATAAAGAAACTAGAGAAAAAACAGCAAATGGACCCCATGCCCAGCAGAAGAAGAGAGTTAATTAAAATTTGAGCAGAACTCAATGAAATCGAGACCAAAAGAACTGTGGAACAGATCAACAGAACCAGGAGTTGGTTCTTTGAAAGAATTAATAAGGGATCCCTGGGTGGCGTAGCGGTTTGGCGCTTGCCTTTGGCCCAGGGCGCGATCCTGGAGACCCGGGATCGAATCCCACGTCGGGCTTCCGGTGCATGGAGCCTGCTTCTCCCTCTGCTTGTGTCTCTGCCTCTCTCTCTCTCTCTCTGTGACTATCATAAATAAATTTTAAAAAATTAAAAAAAAAAGAATTAATAAGATAGATAAACCATTAGCCAACCTTATTAAAAAGAAGAGAGAGAAGACTCAAATTAATAAAATCATGAATGAGAAAGGAGAGATCACTACCAACACCAAGGAAATACAAACGATTTTAAAATCATATTATGAACAGCTCTACGCCAATAAATTAGGAAATCTAGAAGAAATGGACGCATTCCTGCAAAGCCACTAACTACCAAAACTGGAACAGGAAGAAATAGAAAACTTGAACAGGCCAAACCAGGGAGGAAATTGAAGCAGTCATCAAAAACCTCCCAAGACACAAGAGTCCAGGGCCAGATGGCTTCCCAGGGGAATTCTATCAAACGTTTAAAGAAGAAATCATACCTATTCTACTAAAGCTGTTTGGAAAGATAGAAAGAGACGGAGTACTTCCAAATTCATTCTATGAGGCCAGCATCACCTTAATTCCGAAACCAGACAAAGACCCCACCAAAAAGGAGAATTACAGTCCAATATCCCTGATGAACATGGATGCAAGAATTCTCAACAAGATACTAGCCAATCGGATCCAACAACACATCAAGAAAATTATTCGCCATGACCAAGTAAGATTTATTCACGGGACACAAGGCTGGTTCAACACTCGTAAAACAATCAATGTGATTCATCATTTCAGCAAGAGAAAAACCAAGAACCATATGATCCTCTCATTAGATGCAGAGAAAGCATTTGACAAAATACAGCATCCATTCCTGATCAAAACACTTCAGAGTGTTGGGATAGAGGGAACTTTCCTCGACATCTTAAAAGCCATCTACGAAAAGCCCACAGCAAATATCATTCTCAATGGGGAAGCACTGGGAGCCTCTCCCCTAAGATCAGGAACAAGACAGGGATGTCCACTCTCACCACTGCTATTCAACATAGTATTGGAAGTCCTCGCCTCAGCAATCAGACAACAAAAAGACATTAAAGGCATTCAAATTGGCAAAGAAGGAGTCAAACTCTCCCTCTTCGCTGATGACATGATACTCTACATAGAAAACCCAAAAGCCTCCACCCCAAGATTGCTAGAACTCATACAGCAATTTGGTAACGTGGCAGGATACAAAATCAATGCCCAGAAATCAATGGCATTTCTATACACTAACAATGAGACTGAAGAAAGAGAAATTAAGGAGTCAATCCCATTTACAATTGCACCCAAAAGCATAAGATACCTAGGAATAAACCTAACCGAAGAGGTAAAGGATCTATACCCTAAAAACTATAGAACACTTCTGAAAGAAATTGAGGAGGACACAAAGAGATGGAAAAATATTCCATGCTCGTGGATTGGGAGAATTAATATTGTGAAAATGTCAACGTTACCCAGGACAATTTACACATTTAACGCAATCCCTATCAAAATACCATGGACTTTCTTCAGAGAGTAGGAACAAATTATTTTAAGATTTGTGTGGAATCAGAAAAGACCCCGAATAGCCAGGGGAATTTTAAAAAAGAAAACCGTATCTGGGGGCATCACAATGCCAGATCTCAGGTTGTACCACAAAGCTGTGGTCATCAAGACAGTGTGGTACTGGCACAAAAACAGACACATAGATCAATGGAACAGAATAGAGAACCCAGAAGTGGACCCTGAAATGTATGGTCAACTAATATTCGATAAAGGAGGAAAGACTATCCATTGGAAGAAAGACAGTCTCTTCAATAAATGGTGCTGGGAAAATTGGACATCCACATGCAGAAGAATGAAACTGGACCACTCTCTTTCACCATACACAAAGATAAACTCAAGGTGGATGAGAGATCTAAATGTGAGACAAGATTCCATCAAAATCCTAGAGGAGAACACAGGCAACACCCTTTTTGAACTTGGCCACAGTAACTTCTTGCAGGATACATCCACGGAGGCAAGAGAAATAAAGGCAAAAATGAACTATTGGAACTTCATCAAGATAAGAAGCTTTTGCACAGCAAAGGATACAGTCAACAAAACTGAAAGACAACCTACAGAATGGGAGAAGATATTTGCAAATGACATATCAGATAAAGGGCTAGTTTCCAAAATCTATAAAGAACTTATTAAACTCAACACCAAAGAAACAAACAATCCAATCATGAAATGGGCAAAAGACATGAACAGAAATCTCAGAGGAAGACATGGGCATGGCCAACATGCACATGAGAAAATGCTCTGCATCACTTGCCATCAGAGAAATACAAATCAAAACCACAATGAGATACCACCTCACACCAGTGAGAATGGGGAAAATTAACAAGGCAGGAAACAACAAATGTTGGAGAGGATGCGGAGAAAAGGGAACCCTCTTACACTGTTGGTGGGAATGTGAACTGGTGCAGCCACTCTAGAAAACTGTGTGGAGGTTCCTCAAGGAGTTAAAAATAGACCTGCCCTACAACCCAGCAATTGCTCTGTTGGGGATTTACCCCAAAGATTCAGATGCAATGAAACGCCGGACACCTGCCCCCCGATGTTTATAGCAGCAATGTCCACAACAGCCAAACTGTGGAAGGAGCCTCGGTGTCCATCGAAAGATGAATGGATAAAGAAGATGTGGTTTATGAATACATGGAATATTACTCAGCAATTAGAAACGACAAATACCCACCATTTGCTTCAACGTGGATGGAACTGGAGGGTATTATGCTGAGTGAAGTAAGTCAATCGGAGAAGGGCAAACAGTGTATGCTCTCATTCATTTGGGGAATATAAATAATAGTGAAGGGGAATAGAAGGGAAGGGAGAAGAAATGTGTGGAAATATCAGGAAGGGAGACAGAACATAAAGACCCCTAACTCTGGGAAATGAACTAGGGGTGGTGGAAGGGGAGGAGGGCGGGGGGTGGGGGTGAATGGGTGACGGGCACTGAGGGGGACACTTGACGGGATGAGCACTGGGTGTTATTCTGTATGTTGGTAAATTGAACACCAATAAAAATTATTTAAAGAAAAAAAACAAAGACAATAGAAGATTCACAAGAGAAAAGATTAAATGTAGTTTTTCCCCATAAAAAAAAAAAAAAAAGGAAATGTCATTAGACAGCTTTCTGGAACGTATAATAAATGATTTTGGTGTAAGAAGGAGAACATTATTTTTCAAATGTGTACAAACAGTAAAATTCAAGTTGTTTTTTTTTTTCTTTTGCTACAGAACTCAAATTATCCATCAGTTAAAAGTTACAAAATGGGCTATAATAATCAAATCAACAGTGACAGGTTAGCATGCACAATTAATACAGCAATGGGAGTACCTTCTCTAAAAATGGCAATCTTGTATGGTACAGATTTAATTTAGGCCACAGAAAATTCTGCAAAGAACTGACGGCTTCTAGTTCACTGGATGAAACTGGCATAAATAATTAATAGGTTCAATTCTTCCCCCTACAGAAATCAAGTCACTTTCCTCAAGCTAGGGGAGGAAACTATAGTTTCACCTCCACCCTGAATTATAAAGATCTTCTGATTTAACCTACAAATGGTGCTCTCTTCAGAAACTGGTGGCTACAGTAAAGAAAATCTACAAGTTAAAAAGAGCCCTCAGAAAGAAATCTAAAAAAGGTAGGCTCCCCAAATAGCAACACTGGAGAGAGATGAGATTAAGAGGGTTTCACAGGGGTCTCAACTTGATTTTAGATTTAATGTAGATTTACAGGGTAACATGTTAATATTTTATAAAGCCATTTGGTAAGTGGTGCAGTCAGTTAAGGACTGACTCTTAGTTTCTGCTCAGGGCATGACTTTAGGGTTGTGAGATGGAGCTGGGCGTGGGGTTCTGCGCAGAACAGGCTTGAGCTTCTCTCTTCCTCTCCCTCTGCCCCTCCCCCTGCACACACACACACACACACACACACACACACTGTCTCTCTCTCTGTCAAATAAATGAATCTTTTTTAAAAAAAAAAAAGTTTTTTAAAGTGGACAAAAGATTTGAATAAACACCTAACCAAAAAAGATATAAAGATAGAAAATAAACATATGAAGAAATGCTCAACATCAATGCCATTAGGGAATTATAAATTAGAACAAGAGGGGTACCTGGATTGCTCAGTAGGTTAAGCATCCAACTCTTGGTTTTGACTCAGATCATGAGCTCAGGTTGTGATCTCGTGGTCATGAAATCAAGCCCTGAGGCCAGCTCCACATTGAGCATGGAAGCCTACTTGCGATTCTCTCTCTCCTTCTCCCTCTGCCCTCCATCCCCCACTCACGTGCACACTCTGTCTTAAAAAAAATTAGAACAAAGACATCACACACACACACACAAAACAAGACACTATATACACCTTTTAGAATGGCTAAAATTCAAACATCGACAACCCCAAATGCTGACAAGTATTTGGGGCAATAGGAAGTCTCCTTCATTATCAGTGGGAATGCAAAATGGTAAGTTACTTTGCAAAATCAGTTTGGCAGTTTCATACAAAAGTAAACTTAGCCTTACTATATGATCCAACAATGCACTCTGATTTGAGAACAAATGCCCATACAAAAATCTGCATACTAATATTTATAGCAATTTTATTCATAATTGCCAAAACTCAGAAACAATCAAGATATCCTTCAATTGCCAAATGGATAAATTGTGATAAATCCACACAATGGAATATTATTCAGCAATAAAAGTAAATGAACTATCAAGCCACAAAAAGACATCATAGTGCAACCTTAAAAGCATATTGCTAAGTGAAAGAAGTCAGTCTGAAAAGACTACATAGTATATGATTCCAACTGTATGGCAGTCTGAAAAAGACAAAACTACAGAGACAGTAAAAATTGAGTGGAGTTTAGGAGCAAGAGGCGGAGGGACAAATAAGTGAAACATGGGATTTACTGAGCAGTGAAACTATTCTGTGTGACAGTGTAATAATAGATCCATGACATTACAGATTTGTCAAAACCCATGAAACTGTACAACATAAAGAATGAACTCTAATGCAAACTATTTACTTTTTAAATAATGTATTAATATTGGTTCATTAATTATAACAAATGTATATCACTATTCTGTTTCAACCCTAAATGAGTGTACTGCAACGTTCAATTCCAGCACAAACCAACCACAAGTACAGAGGGCATTATTCCAACCAAGACTGCACTTCTTTCCGATGCCACCTGTACTTCAGGAATCCCTAGGCCACCAGCATTTCTAATCATCTGACCATAAATTCAGGAATTCCTATGATCCTCAGTTTGATAATTTGCTAGGACAAGTCACAGAACTCAGGAAAGTATTATACATATAATTAGAGTTTTATTATAGAGGATACACAGAGGACAAGGTGGAAGGGGGAGGTCCCCAAATGAAAAACTTCCATGCCCTCTCTCCATGAGTTAGTGTGTGTCATCCTCCCAGTACATCAATATATTCACCAATCAAGATGGTCCGCTTTGGTGTCCAGAGTTCTTATTGGGATTTCGTTAAATAGGCATGACTGATTAAATCACTGGCTGATCACATGACTGGACTCCCGCTCCAAACCTTAATTACCCACCCTCCTGTGAAGTCAGACTGGCCTGAAGTCCCAACCCTCTAATCATGTTGTCACTGTGACAAGACTCCATCCTATAGCTATCTAGAGATCCACCAGAAGTCACCACACTAGCATAACAAAGGCACATCTCATTCATTCAAAACCTATATTAATACCTTCATAGAAGCAGCCTCTTATTTTATAACAAAATATTAAAGTAGAATTCAATGACACAAACTCTTTTAGCCTCATGAAAGGCTAGAGATTACAAAGGAATGAAAGGAAGGGAGTACTGATTAGAAGGCAACTTTTAAGGGGAACACATTCCACAACTAGCTTAGATTGTGAATCACATCAAATAAACTTTATCAAACGATGTAACACTGAGCATGTCAATATAAACCCAGAACTGGCATAATGTTCATATAAAAACCACTTATATGCATTTTTAAAATGGATATACTGGTTATGGCACATAGCAATGGTTAACACTATCACTATCAAATGCAACCCAGACTGAATGAATTAAACAGGTGGTGAGTGAAATGGAAAAGAAATCAAGGTGCATTCTTCCTAAAACCTACCCCCTCCCGTAGCGTTAACTGAAGGAGCAAGGACTCAAAATCTATGTCACAAACCAAAGCTCTGAGGGTCAAAAATATTTTACAGAATTGTCATTTTCCTCACCAACACCAATAAATAAGTTATTAACTCTAGCCTTTTGGCATAATAAAATCATTTCAACAGAACTAAAAGTGCTACAGTTTCAATGTCAAATCTTGTGAAGATAAATGTTGCTGCTGTGCCTCAGAATTCGAACTGCTGCAGCAGGTCATTAGTCTGTTCTATTCTTTTGACACATTTTAACTCATTTCATAAACCCCGAATTTGTTCCTCTTTTATAATCCTTGAAAAAAATATTTATGGGCAGGCAATTTCATTTTGCTAGGCTGACAGAGACAGTCCCCTTGGGAAGGGGCCAACGCAAGCAGGACTGAAGCAGCTGTTAGGAACCAATTCTCGTACCTGTTAATTGCATTTGTGACCATGCTGCACCAGCTTCCCACACGCACCTGGTAAGCAGGAGATAAATTGAAACAGTCACGCCTCAAGAGTTTGAAAACTAGAAGGCTCTTTCGCTCTTCCTCTGAAGAATTCAACTAGGTGAACAAAACACTGAAGGAAGACAAAACTGTCAAAAGTACATAATAAGCACACATTGCAAAAACATTAATTGGACCTTCCTGACTACCAAAAAAAAAAGGGGGGGGGGGAATTTTATAAAAAGCTAATAGAAAAAGCACGTATTCATTTGGTCATTCTACAAACATTTACTGGAATTCCTACTGTGGTAGACACTGTTGTTAGGTTCTAGCAATATAGTAGTGAGCAAAACAGAATGTCCTTCCCTATCCTGGTCAGAGAGAAGATAAAGGAGAAATAACTTGCTCAATCATTAGGTGTGAAGAAGAAAATAAAATACAGCTATGTAATAAAGAGTGTTGTAGGAGCAACTTCCAGTGAGTTGTCCAGGTAAACCTCTTTGAAGAAGGGACGCGTAAAGCTGAGACTTCAGTGTCAAAGAGGATGCAGCCAAGCAAGTCTGAGGAAGACCATTCCCTACAGAGGGACAAGTAGTAGAAGAACCCTGCAGCTGGAATGAACTTGGTGTCCAGAACAGAAAAGAAGGCCAAGGTGGCTGGTGTTTTGTGAACAGGGTCAAGAATGGCAGCAGATAGGTCCCCTCAAAGTGCCCATGGCCATTTCAAAGCCATCAGTTGGCAAGAAAAGAATAAAAATTATGATCAGTGAGCTACTCATGGGACCTCATTTTTGGATTAGTAATGACCACTAAGAAACTTTCAACAGAAAAAAGAGAAACATGAGTTCAAGAAATGTCCCAAGAGCAGAGGTTTCTGACTCCCAGCTGAACCACCGCTGTAGTGTCCAAAGTAAGATGAATGTCTAGGACTGGCATACCTGGACAAGGGGCTATCTGAGGCTTATTAAGGAAATGTTAAAATGCAGAACTCATAAATGAACTTTAGACAGAAATTAATATTTCTGAATGTGCTTGTCCTAATCTCTGCCTGACCTACTCATTTCAGATAGTCCAAGGATTTCTTTTTCAAACTTTAAATGTAAAATATAGATACCATAAAATTATACCCTCCTAGAATAGAAATTTTTAGCAATTTCAGAAAATTTGGCCACACGTAACCATCTTACTGGAATCACAAAATAAACTAGGATTTTTAAAAACAGAAAATTTAGTAAGTATTTAGATCACCTGTTTTCCTTTTCTAGCAAGCACCAAGCAAGTCTTTTGGGTTTAAAAGTGTAACATTAAATGATACTGTATTTTAAGAATAAAATCTACCTATGAAAACAGAGCTACAGGCAGCCCGGGTGGCTCAGTAGTTTAGCGCCACCTTCGGCCCAGGGCGTGACCCTGGGGTCCTGGGATCGAGTCCCACATCAGGCTCCCTGCATGGAGCCTGCTTCTCCCTCTGCCTGTGTCTCTGCCTTTCTCTCTGTGTCTCTCATGCATAAATAAATAAATAATCTTAAAACAAAAGAGAGAGAAAACAGAGCTAATTCATCTATTTGAAGGGCAAACTATATTCTGGCATTGAGATATTCCCAGGTATATTGTGTATGTTGTATAATGCTAACCAGATTTTTTTGTAATGGTACTATACTGTTAAAATTCACAAACTATGCTTATTGCTATTAAACAGATAGCAATTTTTTTTCCCTGAATTTTTTCCCCACAAAAGCACTTTTGGTAAGGCTCTAACTATTCACTTAAAGAAAAAAAAAAAAAAAAAGAACAGGAAAACAATAGAGATCAAAATCTTGCTTTAGATGAGGTATGTGGCGATGTGCCTTCACATAAGCTGCATGCTTAATTTTTAATAAAAAAGAACATTAGCATCAGAGACTAGAATACCACCGCTATCACTTCCTAAACCTTAGTCTTCCTCATCAGTAAAATGAGGCTACTACCATCCATTCTCACAAGATTAATAGAGATTAAATGAAATATAAAAGGTGAAGATTAATGCATTCCAGCCTTTACTGGTAATCGTTGTAGGGGGAATAGAGGCAAATATATGTTTTAAAAAAAGAGAAAAATAATCATAAATTACAGGTTATAAGAGCTAAACACATGTAAATAATGCCTCTGGAGTTGAATATACAGGTCAAATTCTTGTTTCACCTATAAAAAAACAAAAGCTCACAGAACATGACAAAAAGCAAGGCAGAGAAGGGGCTAAAAACTCCTAAATGTGATGTATATTCACAAAGCACTTTCATATATTGAAGATCCAACTGATCTTCACCATAAAAAACTTAATTTGGCTGCTGAGAAAGCAAAGCAAAGACAGCCAGCTAGTAGTTAGTGATGGAACCACAAGCAAAACCTAGGACACAGAATACTGCTTCACTTAAAATAGAGATTGAAAAATCTTTCTCACTCATAACTTGACTTATACAAAAAAGTATGCCAATCATATTTTTAAATTCAGATAATAATTATTTTTAAAGTCATACTATAAAGACATAAATGTTTCCATTCTGTATTTAATAGAATCAATCAGCTTCTAAACGTTAAAATGACAAGTCTTTTGATATATACCCAAATTAAAACCTCTACTGATACTTGCTTAATATAAAGTAGCAAGGATTATTTTTATTGTTTATTCACAGATTATTTAAACAGAACAGCTGGGTTAGTGAGTTGCTGAATATTTTATCATACTCAATTAAGAAGTCCATTGTTTCTATCATCAACGACCCTAATACACAAAGCCTTAAAAACTGCTTCATCAATCCTTTATTTTCTTTCAAGTAGGATTTTCAAGTTAACCCTTAGGTCAATGAGTTTTTTTTTTTTTAAGATTTTATTTATTTATTCATGATAGTCACAGAGAGAGAGAGAGAGAGAGAGAGAGAGAGAGAGAGGCAGGCAGAGACACAGGCAGAGGGAGAAGCAGGCTCCATGCAGGGAGCCCGACGTGGGATTTGATCCCGGGTCTCCAGGATCGCGCCCTGGGCCAAAGGCAGGCGCCAAACCGCTGCGCCACCCAGGGATCCCGGTCAATCAGTTCTTATACTTAAATCAAGATGACTCATTTTCATGAAGTAATTATGTTACAAATACTCCATTATTATTCAGCTAAAGGGACAGATAGGCTGGGAAACTCATTAAAAGAAAAGGATTCCTGAGGAGGTGATCCAATTGAACAGTATTATAAGAACAGTCATATTTACATAACGTGTTTCTGGATGTCACTGCGAAAATACGTATCTGCTTTAAAAAGGATCAAGTTTTGCAGGAGGATTTCTAGGTTTAACAAGAGAATATGACACAGCAAAGTCAGAGCTCAACCACCATGATGGTTTTTAGGTCATTTGTACAAATACAAGGAGAGTATTTTCCCTATGCCAAAGAGGCCTTTGTAAAAAGTCACTTTCAAAGATATGAAAATGCAGGTCCACATGCATAAATGTAATTTCTGAGTCTTCAAAATAATAATTGGCAACACTGTTGTTGGGCAGGTGAGGGTAGAAGAGAACCATTAAATCCATACACAAATGAATTGCAGCCACTCACATTACTTTCATATGAATGAGAGAAGAATAAATATGTAATTTGGGTGGAAATCAAGCACTCTTGAAATAGTCATGGCCAGAGAACGCCATCTAATTAACTGCTTAGCTCAGTTCATAAGACTTCATTTGGGCTCAGCAAGGACTGTCACTGAATAGAGGGCACAGCCTAAGTGCACCAAGTTGTCTGGTGAACTGAGACAACTGCACACACCTCCAAGTAGGCTGCTTGTCTGTTTTCTGAGCATTTTTAAAACTGCATTTGATAATAATGTAATTATGAACCCTTTAGATAATCAAAATAAGAGAGTGTGTTAGAAATTCAACTGGAAAAAAAACACCAGCTTGTGACAAAGCACCCTACTTGATTTCTTACAGCTTCCTCAGCCACGACTCTAAAAGAGCTATATAATTCATTCAGAATGAACAGGCTGAGGCATTTTATAAGTTAATAAAGACAGATCTAAAGACAATTTTTAATTGGTTATTACATAGCATAATCAATTATTGGAATAGTTCCTTCCTCAATCACCCTGGACATGTAAGAGTATATAAACACATTCTTCTATTTAGAGCAATTCACACTTAAAGCACTTTACCAATTACAATATAGAGGGGCACAATTACAATATGAACTGAGCCACCTGTCGGGCTCCTGAACAGGTGGCTCAGTTCATTGAGCATCAGCCTCCTGATTTTGGCTCAGGTTTCATGATCTCAGGGTACAGAGATTCAGTTCTGTGCTTAGCAGGGAGTATGCTTAAGATTCCCTCTCTTCTTATCTCCCTCTCCCTGCTCACTAGCACATGTATGTTCTCTCTCTCAAATAATAAAATATTTGGAAAAAATATTCATTCAACACATTCATTTATTAAGCACTTAATGTGTGCCAGGTACTTTTAGTGGAAATACCTGGAAACATCATGCTGAATTATATCAGCCTTGCTTTTGGAGGCAGGGGATATGGCTTACAGATATGCAAATATTATATGATAAACAAATGCTAAAACAGAAATGTGTACAAATCATAATGGAAATATAGAAAGGGAAAGCACTTGGTGCGCCTGGGTGGCTCAGCTGGTTAAGCATCTGCCTTTGGTACTGGGATCAAGGCCCACATTGGACTCCCTGCTCAGCAGGGAATCTGTTTCTCTCTCTCTCTCTCCCTCTGCCCCTCCCCACTGTTCGTTGTCTCTCTTTCTCTCTCAAATAAATAAAATCTTTATAAAGAAAAAAAAGAAAGGGAAAGGACTTAAGTCTTCCTAAGGAAGTGAAAAAAGGCTTGTCAGACTACCTAATTTTTTCACTGAGTGTTATATGGAGTCTGGTAGATATATTAGAGGTTGTTCACATGGAAAGGGGACCATGAAAGACTGACAGCCTGTGCAAAGTCATATAGGTAGAAAAGAGTACTTGTTCCACATGGCAACAACATAGCCCCAAAATAAGCACAGATGAAAAAATAAGCAATGACCAGAATGGGGAGCAAAAGATCTTCAGTAAGGCAATTTAGGAAGTTTGGACTTTATCCCAATGAAAATGTGAAGCACTGAAAAAGTTCAGGCAAGGGAGTGCCTGGATGGCTCAGTCAGTTAAGCATCCACTCCTGGTTTTGGCTCAGGTCATGATCTCAGGGTCATGAGATGAGCTCTTCACTCAGCACAGAGTCTGCTTGTACCTCTCCCTCTGTTCCTCCCTGCACCCCCCTCGCCTCACCTGGCTCTCTCTCTCTCTCTTTCTCAAATAAAATTAATTAATGTTTTAAAAAGTTTCAGGGGCACCTGGGTGGCTCACTGGTTGAGCATCTGCCTATGGCTCAGGGCGTGATGCCAGGGTCCTAGGATTGAGTCCTGCATCAGGCTCCCTCCGCAGGACTCCCCCTGCCTAGGTCTCTGCCTCTCTGTGTCTCTCACGAATAAATAAAATCTTTAAAAGAAATAAAAATAGGGGATCCCTGGGTGGCTCAGCGGTTTAACATCTGCCTTTGGCCCAGGGCGTGATCCTGGGGTCCTGGGATCGAGTCCCATGTCGGGCTCCTGGCATGGAGCCTGCTTCTCCCTCTGTCTGTGTCTCTGCCTCTCTCTCTCTCTCTGTCTCTATGAATAAATAAATAAATAATCTTAAAAAAAAGAACTGAACGCTTAGCCCATGAAATCTGATGCTATCTTCGGGTAGATGGTGTCAGAATTGAATTGAACTCTCAGAAATCCTACTGTGTCTTGAGAATTGCTTGGTGTTGTGTGTGTGGGGAACCCCTGCCCCCGACACTGAAATTGAATCTGGGAACCATAAAAGATCATACATACAACAAAACGAAGAAATAAAATTAGAGGCAATCAAGTTTGGTAGTTCTATTAAAAGATTATTAAGGGGCACCTGGCTGGCTCAGTTGGAGAAGTATGTGACTCTTGATTTCGGGGTTGTGAGTGCAAGCCCCACATTTGGTGTAGAGATAAATAAATAAAAACTTTAAAAAAAAAAAGGATTATTAAAATCACTACTACTCTTACATGAAGGCAACGGATTTAGCCCTTATGAGGCCACACCATTCTTTATGTAATGGGCAATGCAAAGAGCCAAGAGGAAGTGCCTTGCTGGGCCTCACCCACAGAGACCACTTTTCACCTTCCTGGAACTCCAGGATGCTTAGCTCAAATGGCTGAGTCTATTTCCAGGACAGGACTTCAAGCATATGTGTGCACCCCTAAGGAGTAGCTATTTAGAGAAGACAGGGGCTGTGGAGAGAGCCTTTATTTTACCATAATAAAAAAGACCTATACATATGTATATCTGTAATATTATATATGCAATGTATATTACATATAACATATACTTCAAAATATTTTAGCTGTGGTGAGATGTATATCTAATGATATACAAGTACATATATTTACATGTTAGTATATAAGTACTACTAATAATATATAGAATATTATGAATTCATAATTTCATAACATACTGATGTATAAATGATTAGTTGTGCCTAAAACCTAAGGTTTTCTTATGATACATAGTACCAACCTCAAGCTTTAAAACTTTTATTGATTCAAGAAGATTTGAAGTAATTTTTTAACAGAAAAAAATATTTTTCCTATAAGACAGACATACTAAATTCAAGATCAACTTATCAGAAAAATCAAAGCAATATGAAGATAGATATGCCAACCAGGTGTTGAAAACAGCTTTGTTTTTAAAAATCATTTAGTAAAAGGATCAATGTGTGGCCAAAGGCAGGTATTTGTTATACACAAACGAGCCACCGTATTGCAGAGCCCAGCTCATTACTGTACAGAGATACATTATCCTCACAATAAATAAAGACTCAGGGAGCAAAACACTGTAGCAAGCATCCGTTGGCTAATGACAGAGAAAACCATGGACCCTTCGAGGCCAATTTCCAACCAGCTGTAAGCATGGAAGCAGCACACACAAGCACTGCTCTTCAATATCACCCCCAAATAACCACGAGAAAGCAGCTCTTGGGCACTCACGTTTGAGTTACTTTGTGGCAAAAGCAATACAGGTATTAATCACATTGCTAAACAAGATATTTAGAGAAAGTTAACCATAAATAAGCAGAAGTCAAATAAATAACTGCATTTTATTCTCATTCCACGTTTCTATCAATATCTAAGGCCAGTAGAATGACTGGTCTAAGGAAGGCACTAAACAAAACTGTAAACTAGGCGAGGTTTGTCTTCTTACATTATCAGTTACTTTTTCCTGTCCCTGTTTCATTATCTTCTTTCTTCCCTCCCCATGCTATCCCCGATATTCACATCCCTCCCCGCAAAGTGCTGCTCTAATGTTCTCTGGGGGCTGCCAGGGCCTCCCTCGCCCCGTGTTCAAATGTATCACATCCATATATATTTCTCAGTGTCACGTGACCTGGTAGCAGCACCACAAACACCCATAACTCCTTTAACTTGTTCCTCCTGTCCAAGACTCATGCTGTTATTCAACCTCAAGACCACACCCTCTTCCTGCCTTCTCAGAAACCTTTTACACAGCCTTTATCTTTACCATATATTCAACTTTCTCTCTTCACCAGTGTCTTTCTCTCATCACATAAACATATTTAAGACTTTACTCAAAAAGCAATAAAACCCTTAGTTTATTAAAAGGTAAGTAACTGCTAGTATGTAGAACTTACCCTATGGTGTCTTCCCCCTTAGTCTCTGCCCTCTCCTCACTACATTCTCTCCCCAGTGAATGTGGTCACAGTAGTGACTTCTGCTCACACAGTTACATTAATCCGTGGGCTCTTCATCTAGAGGCTGTAGAGTCTGTGGCTAGAATCAGGAGACCTATGAACTTGGATGGGAAAATAAATTATTCCTTTATTTCCTCCAACTTCTAAAATTACTAATACTTACTATATTTATAAAATTTCTATAGACCTGCCACTACATCTTGCTGTGTATCATATTAAATGAACACATAATACTTTATTACAACTAGTTTGGTAATAATACTTTAATTTAGGGGCGCCTGGGTAGCTCAGTTGGTTAAGCGTCTGCCTTCAGCTCACGTCATGACCCCAGAGCCCTGGGATAGAGCCCCACGTTAGGCCAATAGTGAAACTTTGATTCTTCCTTGCCAATTTGGATGCCTTGTATTTCACTTCCTTTCCTGACTGCTATGGCTTGGGACCTCCAGTAGTATGTTAAATAACAGTGGTGAGGGTGCACATCCCTGCCTTGTTCCTGACCATAGAGGGAAAGCTCTCAGGTTGTTATTTTTTTTTCCAATTGAGGATGATACTAGTTGTGGATTTCTCATATATGTCCTTTATTATGTTGCAGTATGTTGAGATGTTCTCTCTAAACCTCCTTGTTGAGGGTTTTTATAAGTGGATGTTGCATTTTGTCAAATGCTTTTTCCGCATATAATGAAATGATCTTATGGTTCTTATCCTTTTTTTTTTTTTTTTTTTTTTAAATATGGTGTATCTGGGCGCCTGGGTGCCCAGTCAGTGAAGCATCTGCCTTTGGCTCAGGTCATGATCCCAGAATCCTGGGATCAGGCCCTCAGGCACTGGGGTCCCTGCTCAGCGGTGAGTCTGTTTCTCCCTCTGCCTCTGCCTCCCCAGCCTCATGTTCTCTCTCGCTGTCTCTCAAATTAAAAAACAAACAAACAAACAAACAAACAAAAAAACTCTGATAGAATTGGTTTCCCTTGTGGGACGCCTGGGTGGCTCTGCAGTTGAGTATCTGCCTTCGGCTCAGGGCGTGATCCTGGAGACTCAGGATCAAGTCCCACATCGGGCTCCCTGCGTGGAGCCTGCTTCTCCCTCTGCCTCTGTCTCTGCCTCTCTTTGTGTCTTTCATAAATAAATAAAATCTTAAAAAAATAAAATTGGTTTCCCTTGTAATTGTATGTATTTTATTTTATCAATCTGCAGCAGGGACACCTACATTGCTCAGTGGTTAGTGTCTGCCTTCAGCTCAGGGCATGGTCCCAGAGTCCCAGAATCGAGTCCCACGTCGGGCTCCTTGCATGAAGCCTGCTTCTCCCTCTACCTGTGTCTCTCATGAATAAATAAATAAAATATTTAAAAAAAAATCTGAAAAAAATAAAAAAAATAAAATAAAATAAAATAAAATAAAAATCTGCGGCAGACTGTTTTTTCCAAATATGCCGCAAAAATATCTCCCATCCACATGCTCTTCTATGTGTAAATTTGCGGCTCACCCACAAAGATGTGGAGTCTGATTCCCTTCCTAAATCCAAACTGACATTTAACTTGCGTGAAACCAAGAGAGTATGGTGAAGTGACAATGAGTGGCTTCCAAGGCTTGATTAGGAAAAGCAATGCAGGTTCTGAGGCTAGGTTTGGGGTGGTGTGTTAAACAGCGACAGTTTCCAGAACAAAATCTGGCAACTGGAACTGAAGTGCTGACATAATAAAAACATAGGACATGTGACATCAGCTGTGGGACTGGGTGAGAGACACAAACAGGAAGGGCCACAAGGATCTCCCAGCAGAAGCCTGAGGAGCACTGAGAGGCTATTTTACAAAGGCCGGAAAGGAGTAAAACATTATCAGAAGCTGGAGGAAAGAAGACTGTTATGATGAAGGGGCAGAAAATTTAGCAAAACTGTTCCTTGTGATAAGCAAACAAACAAACAAACAAAACAGAAAATGCTGGTAATGAACTGTTTACTCCTAGCTAAGGTAATTTCCAAGCAGATGTCCAAGGTATCAATCAGTTTCTTTTATATATAATAGAAGGTGAAGTTAGAGAGATGAGCTAAAGAAGAAAGTCTTCTTTTTTCAAGGAGAATTTAGAGGAAATATAAAGAAACCAGCAATTGCTGGATTCAAAAATAAAGCTATTTTTCATCCACAATCTCTCCCAGTAAAGAGTGCTGAAAACAAAAAAAGATCTGGGGGCAAGATCAAATACAGGGTGCTAAAAGGGAAATCTGGTCTCTAGACAGAGAGGAAGCCAAGGGTGTTGCTGTAACATCCTTTGTTCCCACTCAGTGTCTCCCTCTCAGTCTTGTTCCCAGAGCCTTTCTCTGTATTTGTCTGCTAAAACTAGATGTGCTCAGGGGTTCTGTCCTCAATCCTGAGCAATTTCTTCTTCAATTACTCCCAAAAAACTATTAACCTCAAAAACTCAAGTCTCTCCTCTCCAAGAACTGCACACAGATCTGCACATCTCCACTTGAATAACTCAGAAAACCCTCGAACTAAATATTTCAAGAATAGATCTATCTCCCACCCCACAAGTTCTATTTTATTTATCTCTTTGTTGGTTTGCGATAGAGGGAGGGGAGAGGGGCAGAGGGAGAAGGAATCCCAAGGAGGCTCTACGCTCACTGAGGAGCCCAACACAGGGCTCGATCTCACAATCCCAAAATGGTGACCTGAGCCAAAATTGAGAGTCAGACACTCCACCGGCTAAGCACCCAAGCAGCCCACAAGTTCTTGCTACACTCAAACATACACTGGAAATAAGCACACCGCCCATTTAATTGCCCAATTTAGGAATGATCCCTGATTTCTTTCTCCCCTCAACCAATATCTAGTCAGTCCTCAAGTTCTATAGACTCTACGTGCCCGTACACACTACTCTAACCCTGTCAAAATACAGGACCCATGGTGGATACGAGTACATACTTTTCTATCCAGAATGCAATTCCTGTTATAAATCCTAACTGCTTTGCTATGTGTTAATTTAATTTAACAACATGGAACACCTACTCTTTGGCAAATCTGGCAGGACCTATGCCAGGGCTAGGCAAACAAAACTGAGATAGAGAAACTGGGGGGATTCCATCTTAGAAAGGTTCCATGTCTGCTGTTTCTTGGCTAGACCCCATTAACTCATGCTCTAGATCTCATGTTGCATCTGAGTAAACCAAAGAAGCTATGATGCCACCAAAAGGGTGAAGAAAGTTAGCCATTCTCAAATTCTTTCTTAGGCCCCTCTACTCCTGACAACGTCTAAGAAAAAGATCACAAGCCTGTTCCAGGACAATGGTTTCAAAGCTCAGTTGACCCTGGTACCAATACCCCCTACTTTTGCTAATTTGTGGAATTATTAATTTATGGAATAATATTTACTGCTCACCTGACACTCACCTTTGATAAGATCCTACCCTGGATTCCTGAACAAACACGTACCCTGGACCCCTTTCCTTTCCAGTATAAACTCCTAATCCCAAACTGTGGGGAGACTCACTTATCCTCCTCTGAGTCTCCCAGACACTCCATCTGCTGGACTCCATCACTTAGAAAACTCTGCTCTCACTTCCTCCTAGCTCATGATTGACTTCTACCTGCGCAAAGCTAAGGGCCTTCCTGGCTGTCCTATGAGGCCCCTCTGGGACCTCCGACCCAGCCTTCCTCTGTCAAAACTAAGTGAGAAACAGATCCTGCCTCTTCTCTGGAATCCCAGGGGAAGAAGAAACATAAGTACAACATTGGGGTTTATCATGGAAGGCAGCATTGTAAAGCCCACAGATTCTTTTGTGGGGGTAGAGATAGAGCAAGCAAAACGACAGAATAAATACAATACATTCTCTTGGAGGAGGAAGTTTCCTTGATGTAAGTGACTTAAAAGATTTTAACATCAACATACTCATTATAAGCAGAATACAAAATTTACATGAAAGATGCAATACTCACAAATTCATGGGTTGTTCTGAGCGAGAAGAACTGTCTGAAATTAGAATTTAAATTAATATTACTGGGACGCCTGGGTGGCTCAGGGGTTGAGCATCTTCAGCCCAGGGCGTGATCCTGGGGTCCCGGGATCAAGGCCCGCATCGGGCTCCGAAGTATGGAGCCTGCTTCTCCCTCTGCCTGTGTCTCCGCCTCTCTCTCTGTTTCTCTCGTAAATAAAAAAATCTTTACAAAATAAAAATAAAAAAATAAAGTAATATTACTAAGCAGAAGGAGAGCCACTTTGAGCCAGAGACCCTCTTAGAAGTAAGGCACACCGCCTAAAGGACCTTTTGGGTCCACCTATTCAAAAAGGCAAGCGGGGTTGGGTGAACAATCAGTGAAACGCCAATGGATGAGCAAAAAGATTCTGTGGGACTCTGCTACAGCCAGCCTCACCTCTACTGGCCTCTGCGGAAGGCTTCAGGCGCAGCAGGGAAGAAGTCCTGCAGATTACTGAAGAATCTTGAACAAACTCTTTTTTTGTCAGATTAAAGTCACCTGTAACTATGTAAAGGAAGCCTAAGAAAGCTAAGAAAAATTTTATGCCGGCTCCAATTCCTGCCAAGATGCTGAATGAGCAACACTACTGAGCGTGTCTCGGGAAATCAGCCCATGGGTAAGTTACACAGAAAAAGCGAGAAACACCTAGGGGGACAAGGACCCTTTTCAATCCGGTATGTGTGGAATGGTGGCTTTGGCCTGCAACAAGAGGCAGTTCCCCAAGGCTGTGGGATTAACAAAACAGAAGAATAATTACTGAGTTCTAGTTTTTGCTTTTCTTATGCCCCAGCACCTAGGTGCACTCAACTTGGCCCCTTATGTGTGTTATTCAGACCTCAGGTCCTCAGAATATAGGAGCTTAGAAAAACAGTTGAATACACAACTAGCCTTCCCTGGCTGCTGCTCCCCACCACCTTCTCCTCTAACATAAGCCCTTGGGTGAGTAATCACAGCAGTGCCTCCTCCTAAAGGCAACCACCTCCTCAAAAGAAACAGGTAAAGAAGTGACCTGAGGTTATAATGTACAGGGTGAGGAGTGACAGACTCAAGTTCCCGGTACCTGGGACTCTCCAACTCCTGCCCCTGACATCATGGGGCTGAACCTCATCCTCCCCACATAAGCAGTGTCTGACAAAGAAAAGTAACAAGTACCACGCAGTAAATGTGAAACAAAATGTTTTAGTCCATTCAAACTTCCTTAACAAAATACCATAAACTGGGTGGATTAAACAACAGCAGTATTTTCTCACAGTTCTAGAGGCTAGAATTAAAGTCTGAGATGAGGGTGCCAGCACAGTCTGGTTCTAGTAAGAGTTCTCTTTCTGCTTACAGGTGGCCACCTTCTGGCTATGTCCTTACAGAGGGAGGAGAAAGAGACAGCAAGTTCTCTAATATCCCTTTTTATCAATGCACTGTTCCCACTGGACCAGGGCCCCACCTTCACAACTTCATCTAACACTATAATTACCTCCCAAAGGCCCCATCCCAAATACCAGCACACTGGGGTTTCAACATAGTCTAGGGAGACACAAACATTCAGTCCATCACATCTATGTTCTTAAAAAAAAGATGCAATTTGATCCTAACATCATACCATATGAAAAATCAACACCAGATGGATTAAGTACTTAAATGTCAAAAATAACTTTAAAATACTTAGTGGAAAAGATGAGTATCTTCTAACCTTAGCATAAGGAAAGATTTCTTAAACAAGATGAGAAATTTGACTGTATTAAAATTAAGAACCATTGTTCAAAATATACCTTAAAGAAATGAAAATATAAGTTATAAACTAGGAGAAAGTATTTACAATACACCCAACTTATAATGCATTATTATCAAGAATATATAAAGCAGTAACACACACACTCAAAACATGGCCAGAAAAATGGACAACAGATACTGATGAGGCATTTAACATCAGAATATATGCATATAACATCAGAGTATATGCATATAATCAATAAATGAACAAAGTTCAATATCACTGGAGATCATGGAAAATCAAAGCAAAACTCTTTGTCAGTAAAAAGCTTTGAAAACAGATCAAAAAAGAAAAACCTGCGTATAGTTCTCTCTAGCTCATACATTACCGCTACCTTTCATTGCCTTTGAGCAATTTTTCAATTTAAAAATTGTAGAAAATTGATAATAATGTGAACTATTCTTGAGCACAAAAGAGCAAATTAGTTGTGTCCAGTAAATTACAAGTAATAATTGCCCAACAGATAGATCAGTTTTTGCATCTATTTGAAAATTTCGTTTCAGTGTTCCTTTACTGCATACAAATGAGTGAGTCTTCAAGTCTACCTCTGAACTGACTTTAACATCTTAGCAGTTTCCTCATTAACTAGTGAGCTAAACATTTGACAAGTGTTAGTTTTATATCCGTATGAGTCATGATTATAACACCCTTTAAAAAATCCTTTAAAAAATTCTTTTAACACCACAGTTAGAATCCAATATCATTTAATTTAGGATTAAAAGAAGAAAAAAGAAACCTTTCAAGCAAATGAGGAATAGAAGGAGCTACTCAACCTGAGGATAACAACTTCATGGTGAAAGCCTGAAAACTTTCCTCCTAAACTTAGTAACAAGCCAAAGACATCTGCTCTCACCACTTCTATTCAATACTGTACTAGGGGTCCTAGTCAGTAAAATGAGGCCAAAAAAAAAAAAAAATACAGGTTGACAGGATGAAAACTGTCTTTACATATATACATATCATAACAAAGCCTAGAAAATCGAAACTGATAAAACAAAAAACCCACACAAAGCTACCAGAACTAAAAAAGGCCAATATACAAAATTCAGTTGTATTTTTACATTCTAGTAATGAACGAACAATGGAAATGAAATATTTTTTTAAATGTCATAATAGGGGACACCTCAGTGGCTCAGCAGTTGATCCCCTGCCTTCAGCTCAGGGCATGATCCTGGAGTCCTGGGATCAAGTCCCACATCAGGATCCCCTCGAGGAGCCTGCTTCTCCCTCTGCCTGTGTGTCTGTCTGTCTGTTTGTCTCTCTCTCTCTCTCTCTCTGTGTCTCTCATGAATAAATAAATAATCTTTTAAAAAAATAAAAATAAAAAATAAGTAAAAAAAAAAAATCTCTATGGAGAAGTTGATTCTAAACTGTGTATGAATACACAATGGACCAGAAGAGTCAAAATAAATCTTTAAGAAGAACACAATTTCACTTCAAAATTATTTTCAAAAAATAGTTTACTATTAAACTACTGTAATTGATATAGTATCAGCAAAGAGAAAAAAATGTCAATAAAACAGAAGACAGAGCTCTAATAGACATACGCATATATAGCCAACTGATTTTTGACAGTATCAAAGTAATTAATGAGAAAAAGAAACTCTTTTCAACAGTGGTGCTGGGAAAACTGGATAAACTTGCAAAAGAATAAAGCTGGACCCTTACATACATAACAACATGTATAAAACTTAATTCAAAATGGATCATGGGACACCTGGGTGGCTCGGTGGTTGAGCATCTGCCTTCAGCTCAGAACATGATCCTGGATTTCCAGGATCAAGTCCCACATCAGGCTCCTACATGGAGCCTGTTTCTCCTCCCTCTGCCTGTGTCTCTGCCTCTGTCTCTCTCATGAATAAATAAATAAAATCTTAAAAAAAAATCATATCTAAAGGTAAGATCTAAAACAATGAAACTCTTAGAAGAAAAGATAGGACAGAAGTTCCATGACATTGGGTTTGGCAGTGATTTCTTGGATATGATACCAAAGGCACAGGTAACAAAAGTAAAAACAAATTGGACCTCATGAAAATTTTTTAATCTTGCACATGAAAAGACACTATCCATAGAGTTAAAAAGACAGCCACAACATAGGAGAAAATAGCTGCAAATCATGTATCTGATAAAGGACTAATATCCAGAAAAATAGAACTCCTAAAACTCAACAATAGCAACAATCCAATTCAAAAATGGGCAAAGGATTTGAATAGACATTTCTCCGAGAAGATATATGAATACCAGTAAGCACATGAAAAGATGCTCAACATCACTGATCACTAGGGAAATGCAAGTCAAAACTACAATGAGATATTACTTTATATCCAGTCAGATCGCTGCTATTAAAACAAACAAAAAATAGAAAACAAGTGCTGCTGATGATGTGGAGAAATTGGAACTGTGCACTGTTGGAGGAATTTAAATGGTACCGTTGCTGTTTAAAACTACATGGCAGTCCCTCAAAAATTAAAAACAAAATTACCATATGATCCAGCAACTTCACCTCTGAATATATACCCAAAAGAATTGAAAGCAGGGTCGCAAAGTGCTATTTGTACTCCCTGCTCACAGGAGCATTTTTCACAAAAGTTAAAACATGGAAGCAACCAAGTATTGGCTTATCCATGCATGAACAATGTGGTATATACCTACACTGGAATATCATTCAGCCTCATAAAGGAAGAATATTGTGTCATATGCTACAACATGGATGAACCTTGAGGACATGATGCTAAATGAAAAGGCCAGTTATGAAAGACAAATACTGCATGATTCCACTCACATGAGATACTTAGAGAAGTGAAAATCATAAAGACAGAAAGTAATTCTGGTAATTGCCAGGGACTGGGGGAAGAAAAATGGAGATTTGTTGTTTACTGCATATAGAGTTTGTTTTACAAGATGAAAAAAGAGTTATGGGGATGGAAGATGATGATAAATGCACAATATTCTTAAACTTCTTAATACCACCGAACTGTATACTTAAAAATGGCTAAGATGATAAATTTGTTATTTTTTACAATGTTTTTAGAAGACATTAAAAAAGAGAAAAAAGAGAGAGAATGGGAGGAAAGAAGTTAGTGAGGTGAGTACAGATGAATTCCTTAAAAAAAAAAAAGACAAATCAGAAAAGTGGTTTGCTCTGATGAGAGGTCACAATGTCAAGGAAGGAGTCTTAGGGAACTTAAAAAGTAATAAAAATGCTTTACATGGATTACATAGGTAAATGTATTTGTCAAAACCCATTAAACTGTATAAGATCTATGCATTTTATTCTAAGATCAAAAATTATACCTCAATTTTTAGTTTTTAAGATCACAAATAGTATTTGAGATTATTTAACTAGCAAAATTTAAAAGTCTGAAAACCCTATTAAAGAGACTGTAAAACAGGATCTCTTATTAAATGGTGATAGTGTTTTATTTCTTTTTTTTTAATTTTTAATTTTTTTTTTGCTTTTTTTTAGTAATTTATTTCCAATCACTCTGTAAATCAATTTTGTATTATCTCTTTAAATTTATTATTCATTACCCTATCACTCAGCAATTCCATTCACAGGTATATGCACCGGAGAATCTCATGCACATGTATAAGAGTCACATACAAGAATGTTTTTTGCAGCAATGTACAAAATAGCAAACACCTAAAAACAAGATACTTATCACTCAATCCCAGAAATAATTGAGCATGATAACTAAGGATATCACTTTTGAATATTCAAGATATCTTTATATTTTGAAAACATCTCAGTTTTGGTATACATACACATATTATCAGCTTGTTCAATGTGTGTATGTACAGAATAAATCCAACATTAAGGCACAGAATTAAGGTATTACAATGATTTTCTACTTTTTAAAGGTAGAATTTATTCATTATTTTATGGGCATAAACAATGGAATTCATTGAAAGGCAGTTTACATAATTTATACAATATTCATATACAAAATATCCTGCAGCTGTAAACATGAAGTAGATATAAGTATATGGAGAGATCTCCAAGTTACAGAAGCACACTGAAAAAGCAGGAAGTCAAACAGTAAGTTTTCATGGATTAAAATAAATTCCATATATATTTATACGCATATTTGCAAAGTCAATTTGAAAGTAAATGAACTGGAAATGGTACTTCCTTCTGAAAATAGGGGTGGGATCTGAAGCGAAGGGAAGACTTACTTTGCACTGTAAATCCTTTTGTACCATCTGGATTATTTCTGACCATATATCTGTTTGAAGAAAAAGGCCCTCAAACAACATTTATGTTTCCGGTAAGCAACCTCTCCCCTGCCTCACAGCAGATATTAAACATTCATAATTCCCCTCAAACTCCACATCTCACCCCTGTTGCCTATTTGCAGAACATCACTAACCACAGTATCTCTAAGTCAACAATTTTGTTTTCTACTCCAGGGAAAAAGGGGAGCTCCCTATATTTCCTAATTTACACCCATATATTTACCTCTGACTACATCCATGGGTAGCTCCTTCCCTCAGAATGAAGAGGCCACTCAAGGAAAATCCTGTGTCCTTATGCAAATCTCCTATGTCTACAGGAAACACTGTTCCCTCTCTTAGTCCTCTCTCCATTTCTTGTTCTTTCTCTTACCACCTCTGTATATTTGCATACTCAAGTACCTCCCCTTTTAAAAAAAATATACCTTTACGTTGCCTTCTATGTAGCATCCTAAACTCATTCTTCCCCTTCGCAGTTCAACTCTCACAAGAGTGGTGACAGTCTCTACTTGAGAGTCTCTTCATCTCCCATTCACTGTTTAATTTATCCCAATCTTGCTTCAGTCTCCACTGCTACTAAAAAAAAAACAAACAAACAAAAAAAAACACTCTTGATGAAATCACTAAAAGATGAAACCCATAGTCATTCTGTGAACCTTATTTTACTTTCTCTCTCTGCAGTATCTGACACTGCTGACTGCTTCCACTCTTTTGAAACTAATCCCTTGACTTCTATGACACATCTCTTTCCTGTCTCTCCACTATGCATTGGAGATTCAAAGACAAATATGACAAAGTCCTTGACTTCAAGAAGCACAGATTCTAAAATGAGAGGACTATATGCAAACAATCACAACACAGTACTATGATAGTGACAGGTACAAAGGGCTATGGTAGGTTTGTACTGGGGAAAGAGAGAGAGCATGCATTTTTAGGAGGAGAAAACCAGAATGGACAAAGGCACATGGATAAATCAACATAGTTTGTACAGAGAATTTAATGGATAATGGTTGAGTACACAAGTTTTGAAACCAAGCAATCTGACTCTACCACTTACCAGCAAAAGGAAGATAAAATAACGGTCTCTATCTCATAGGACTGTAATGAAAATTAAATACTATCTAAAGCACTGAGCATAGGGCCTGGCATACACTGAAAAGTCTCAATAAACTGTTAACTCCTTCATGACAAAAACAATCAACAAACTAGGAATAAAAGGAAACTTCCTCAACCTGATGAAGGACAGTTACAAAACCCCACAGGCAATATCACACCTAACACTGAAAACTGAGAGTTTTCCCTCTAAGAACAGGAACAAGACAAGGATGTCCACTCTCATCTCTTCTATTTAATATTGTGCTGAAGGTTTTAGCCAGGGCTTATGTAAGAAAAGACATAAAAGGCATCCTGATTGGAAAGGAAGAAATAAAACTATCACTATTTGTAGATGATATAATTTTATATAAAAAAATTACCAGTAATAATTAACAACTATCAAAACTACTGGTTGAACTAATCGTTCAGTGAGGTTGCATAATATAAAAATCAATTGTATTTCCATACACTAGTAATGAACAATCCAAAAATGAAAGAAAATAATTTCATCTACAGTAGTATCCAAAAAAATTAAAGGCTTAGGAACAAATTTAGCAAAAGTGGGAGACATACACTAAAAAATATAAAACATCATTGAAAGAAATTAAAGAACACCTAAATGGAAAGACTTCCATGTTCACTGACTGGAGAATATATTATTATAAAATCTCCAACCTGATTTACAGATTCATAATATAGATTCCACACAATCTCCATCAAAATCCCAGCTGGATTGTTTTTGTAGAAATTGACAAGCTGATCCTAAAATTCATATAGAAATGCAAGGGACCCAGAAGAGCCAAAACAATCTTGAATAGGAAGCACAAAGCTGGAGAACTCACACTTCATGATTTCAAAACTTACTGGCATAAAGAGTGATGAATAAACCACTAGAATAGAATTGAAAGTCCAGAAACAAAACCTTACATTTACAGTCAACTATATTCTTCAAGGGTGCCAAGATAATCCAATGGTCTGTGACAACTGGATATCTGAATGCAAAAGCATGAAGCTGAACCTCTACCTCAAACCATATACAAACATTAACTCAATAGAGGGGTGCCTGGGTGGCTCAGCTGATTAAAGCAACTGACTCTTGATTCTGACTCAGGTTATGATATCAGGGTCATGAGATCAAGCCCCATGTCAGATGCTACGATGGGTATGGAGCCTGCTTGGAATTCTCTCTCTCCCCTCTCCCTAACCCCTCTTAAAAAATTAACTCAAAATGGATCACAGACCTAATTTTAAGAACTCATATTTAGAAGAAATAGGAGTAAATCATCATGAACTTGGATCTGGCAATGATTCCTTGGATATAACACCCAAAGCAGGGGCACCTGGGTGGCTCAGTGGTTGAGCATCTGTCTTTGGCTCAGGTCATGATTCTGGAGTCTTGAGATCGAGTCCCATATCAGGCTCCCCGCAGGAACCCTGCTTCTTCCTCTACCTATGTCTCTGCCTGTGTCTCTCATGAATGAATGAATGAATGAATGAATGAATAAATAAATAAATAAATAAATAAAATCTTAAAAAAAAAAAACCCAAAGTACAAACAACAAGAAACAAGATAAAAACATTTATGCTTCAAAAAACAATTATCAAGAAAGTAAAAAGACAATTCAAGAGAATGGGAGAAAATATTTATAAATCATGTATTTCATAAATGACGTGTATCCAGAATATATAAAAACTCTTACAATAAAAGGATAAATATAAGATTTTAAAAATTTTTTACTTATTTAGTTGAGAAAGAGAGAGAGAGAGAGATCACGAGTAGAGGGGAAAGGAAGAAGCAGGCTCCCTGGTGATCCAGAAGCCCAACATGGGGCTTGTTCCCAGGACCTTGGGATCATGACCTGAGCCAAAGGCAGACAATTAACCAACTGAGCCACGTAGGCACCCCAATAATCTAATTTTTAAATGTGCAAAGGATTTGAATAGACATTTCTCCAAAAAAGATATATAAATGGCCAATAAGCACATGAAAAGATATTCAGCATCATTACTTATTAGGGATACAGAAATCAAAACCATAATGAGATACAACTTCCTATCCACTAGAATTGCTAGAACTTAAAAAAAAAAAAAGAAAAAAAAAAGATAGTAACAAATGTAGGTGAGGACATGGAGACCTAGAACCCCGACACATTGCTGGTGGGAATATAAAATGATACAGTCTCTCTGGAAAACCATTTGGCAGTTCCTCAAATTGTTAAACATGGAGTTACCAAATGACCCAGCAAATTACACTTTTATTTTTACATCCAAAAGACATGAAACCATATGCACATAAAAGCTTATATGCAAAAGTTCATAGCAAAAAGCTGAGAATAGCCAAAATGCAGGGGGTGGGTGGGGCGGGTGTCAAATGCAGAAATCACCCAAGTGTCCACCAACTGATGAATGGATAAGTAAAATATGGTATATACATATTGAAGGGTCTGGCTCTTGACCAAAAACTTAAAAACTCTATGTTTAATTTTCCAGCCTCACTATAAGCAATTACCTGGCAAGCCTCACATGGGAAAGCTGCCCTACCCACATCAGACTGGGTACACAGCCAGCACACTGCACTGCAGTCTCTGAAGAGAGCTATAGTCAGGAACTCAGGCTGCCCTGGCTGACTTTTCTCAAGCATAACTATATTCCTAGCCCAGGCTCTAGACTTCATTCAGAAGTCTGCTTACCTGGGGCCTTCAGCTGAGGCCTTTGCTCATACCCCTCTGCTGAGGCCTTCTCATAGGTGAGGAGACACTGAAGACACTTTTTCTCTACTCTGTCTCCATGCTTTTCCTTCCCAAGCCCTTCCGGCTCACTCCTGAACCAGCCCTGGGTCCATAAAACTGCAAGAACCTCTTGTCTGGTGCTCCCTCAGCAGTGAGACAATCCATCTCCACCTCTGTACTAATCCATCTGAGTGGGAGGCCTGCGTTCTGAGGTTTAGCCTCTTGCTTACATTATCTCAGTAAGTGAATAAAGGGCCTACTGTTACTTTCATTTTGGATCACTGTTTTTAATCAGTTACCCTGACACCTGGAAGTTCAGGTCGCCCTATTGCCCAGTCACCTGACCTGACACTTAAAATGGAATATTATGTTGCCACAAAAAGCAATGAAGTACTACTGATTTATGCAAAAATATGGATGGCCCTTTGGACATCAGCTGAGTGTTTGCCTTTGGCTCAGGCCATGATCCCGGGGTCCTAGGATCAAGTCCTGCATCAGAGTCCCCAGAGGGAGCCTGTTTCTCCCTCTGCCTATGTCTCTGCCTCTCTCTGTGTCTCTCATGAATAGATAGATAAAATATTAAAGAAATATATGGATGAACCTTGAAAACTTTCTGCTAAGTAGAAAAAAATAAGTCACAAAAGATGTCACATTGTACAATTTCATTTATATGAAATGCCCAGAATAGGAAGATCTAGAGACAGAAAGCAGACTAGTACCTGATGGGGACTGAGTGGCGGAAGGAATGATTGGCAACTGCTAGCAAGTACCAAGGTCTCTTTGGAGTGATGAAAACATTATTTTTTATTATTATTATTATTTTTTAAAGTAGGCTCCACACCTAGTCCAGAGCCTAACATAGATCTAACACAGAGCCTAACATGACCCTGATGTCAAGACCAAAGCTGAGACGAAGAGCTAGATGCCAACCAACTGAGCCACCCAGAACTCCTGCAGTGACGAAAATATTTTAAAGTTAGATTGTGGTGACAGCTGTATAACTCCATAATGACGTTAAAAAACAAACAAACAAACAAAAAAAACAAAAAAACACTGAATTGTACACTTTAAATACATGAGTGAATTTTAAGGTATATAAATTATTTCTCAATAAAGCTATTTTTTTTAAATGTTAGATCATAACATTCCTAGAGCACTAGTGAGATGGAGAAGTAGGTAAAGATGTTAAATTGCTTTTTAAAGCAGTTTATAAGACATCATTTAAGCAATGTAAAGGTGCTAAAGGAATCTGAGTCGCAGACTGACATGATGACATTCATCTTAGAAGAAATAATCTCATGACTGTGACAAGAATGGTTTAGAGAACAGCTGGATTCTAGGTAGAAAGATCAGATGACAGACTGGTTGCTTAAAAAATTAAAAGATGAAGAGAACTGGAATCCAGACATGTCAAAAAAGAGAAAGGGCTATGGAGCCTATCTTCAGAGTAAAATGTTATAATGGAAACTTTCTATAGAAACCAACTATTAACATACTACAGAATATGTTATTTTATATGCCCCCCATACAGATGGAACCACCGAAAATAATCAAGTCCAGGAGAAAAGAGTGGTAGAAACTCCTAATAACTGACTTATTAAAATAGTTACCTTTTGTTGAAATCTATGACTTAACAAATTAAGGATTTGTCTTCAGGAATATCAGATTATAATGTCGATATTATTCTCAAACATGTGTCAGAATAACAGTGTGAACTCTATCTTTGAGTACAAAAGAAAAGGTCCTTTGGAATTACAATGCAAAAATTCACTCAAGACACTACTGTAATTCCTAAAACCAGCTTCATTTCCTTCAATCAAATGTCCTACAAATTAAAAGCATATATATGTAACTTTATAATAAATATTTACCTATTAAACTCTCAAGAGGAAAATACAGTTGGCACCGCCTTAAATTTTTTAAAAAAACATATTTATAATTCCTCACTACAAAATATATCTTATAAGGCAAACACATTCAAAAAATATCTCACCTCAGGTTTTTAGATGAATTCCACAAAGAAATGTCTACAGCATAAGCTCCAGTTCAGGCAGATACCTGGATTGAAAAAAAAGAAGAAAAAGAAAACACATGGTCAATATAACTAAATCTGAGTAGGGAACTTAATTTTTTCAGTAGAACCCTAACTTGATCATTTACTCACTAAGCTTTTGTATCAAATTGTGTTTTACAAATCTGTAGAATGTCAAGAATCTTAATTCCCCCAGACTTTCCATAGCCTTTAATTAAACTTAATAAAACATATACTATACTAATGGGGGTGGGAAAAGCGGGAGGACCAATCTAAGGAAGATACTTTTCTTTCACTTGTTCAAGTCTTCAGAAGAAAAGGCATTTTCTAAAAGTCTGTACTCCCTATAATAATGTTACCATCATGACTTCCCATCCTCACAAAAAAACAGAATTCAAAAATCTGGAAATATAAAAGTAAAACAATGGGCAGCCCGGGTGGCTCAGCGGTTTACCACCTGCCTTCGGCCCAGGGTGTAATCCCGGGGTCCCGGGTTCGAGTCCCACATCGGGCTCCCTGCATGGAGCCTGCTTCTCTCTCTGCCTGTGTCTCTGCCTCTCTCTGTGTGTGTCTCTCATGAATAGATAAATGAAATCTTTAAAAAAAATAAAAATAAAAAATAAAACAACAGCAAGCACATGTTTATAAAGATTAAGTAAAAGGAAAGGTTAAATAAAACTGGCTAAAAACTATGAAAATGTTTATGTACACTGGCAAAGAAAATCTAAAATGAGGTATCATCTTCCATCAGTGAAATTAGAGTTGTTTTTTAAAATAAGATGTTACTCATTTGTGCTGTTCCAGTTCTCCTACTTCCCAGACTCACAGTAGGATCACACCTCGCTACCCTTTTTCAACTTCGGTGTGGCTGTATGACTTGCTTTAGTCACTAAGATGTACATAAACATTATATGAAACATTAGTAGGGATAAGCTTTAGGAACCAGACTTTCCTACTACAATCATTACAGAAACAAGTAACCAAAGCAGCTTTGATCAGGCTGGTTGACTAAACTCCCAAGAGAGACTACCCCCTGCTGATATGTGTTAGATATGTAACGTGAGCTTTGTTGTAAAAAATAAAATCTGTTGTATCAAACTATGAGATTTGGGGGATTCTTTGTTACTATAGCATATTCTAAATTACCGGTACAAATGACAATGTAATAGATACTACAATAATATAATAATGAATATAAGGGGCATTAATTGCACGCTGCTCATGGTAGTGTAAATTGGTAAAATCTTTCTGGAAAGTAATACACAGAGGTTTAAAAAGTTCAAACCCTCTGACCTAGTAACTTCTCTTCCAGAAATCTGTCCTAAATAATAAAAATCCAAAGACTTAGATCATAGCTCATTTATGATCGCACAGAAATGGAAATAAACTAAATGTCCACCAAATGATTAGTTAATGAATCAGACTAAGAAATAATTATAATTAAATATAAAAATGCTTAATAACTTATAGGGGAAACTGTATGAAGGGCACACATGGAATTCTATGTCCATCTGCTCAATTTTCTGTATATGTATAATCTATAATGACAGAAAGCAGATCAGCTTTTCCAGGAGCTGAAGGTTATGTCAAAGAATTAACTGCAAAGGAGCTTAAGAGAAACTTTATGTTTAATAATATTTGGTTGAGAACCAGAGCTTGATCCTAGAATGAGTATGAGGTTTTATTAATTTATTCTTTCAGTATTTATTGTGTGACTTCATGTATCACAATCAGCACTCTACATAGCAGAAGCATGCTTCCGCACTGGGTCTATTTCCCCATGATTCAGCTAGACCTGCTTTTCAAGTGATCACTGTAGCCAGTGAATGTAAAAGCACCGACCATCTACAAACCACACCTTTTAAAAATAATCCTTACATTGGCAAATAACAGGTAGGTCATGATTATTTTTAAGAACCATTTGCATTAATGATTATTTGTTGACCTAATCTTTCTGAAAATAAATTTAAAATTTCTATAACTAATACTGAACATGTATTAGGTGTTTTGAATTCATGTATTTTGAATTATATGAATGTGTTTATAAGGCTTATATGTATTAGTAATCGTTAAAAATTTTATGAGTGTTGAGCATTTACTTAATTAAAGGTTTAAAGGTTTTTACAACTATAAAAATGGCTGAAGTGTCTAAAACTTCAACTAAGAAACTACAGGAAATTTTAAGGGAAACATAGAAAGAAAGAAACATGACAATGAAGACAAGCATTAAACAAAAAGAACAGCAAAAAATATTGGGTTAATCAAATAGAAATAGCCAAGGCATATAACTAACAAGTTATAATCAATGAGAAAGGATATAACACAGAAAATATTTGTTTCAGCAATAAATGTGGAAATTCAAAATAATGGGGACAGGAGTTAATAAACAAAAACTAGGGATCCCTGGATAGCTTAGTCAGTTAAGCATCCAACTCTGGATTTTGGCTCACGTCATGATCTCAGGATTGTGAGATCAAGCCCTGCATCATGGAGTGTGGAATTTGCTTAAGATTCTCTCTCTTTCTCCCTAAAAAATAATAATAATAATAATAAATAAAAATTTTAAACTGCACTAACTTCTCATGATATAAAGATCTAAGATATCTACTCTATTGCAGGCAATAATACATCAGAAGCAAAACACTGCTAAGAACATACAGGAGAGGGGCAGCCCAGGTGGCTCAGGGCTTTAGTGCCGCCTTCAGCCCAGGGCCTGATCAGGGCCTGATCCTGGAGTCCTGGGATCGAGTCCCACATTGGGCTTCTTGCATGGAGTCTGCTTCTCCCTCTGCCTGTGTCTCTGCCTGTCTCTCATGAATAAAAAAAATATATATATCTTAAAAAGAAAATACAGGAGAGTCTAATCCAGAAATTATTTTCGAGCAATGGACACAGAGAATAAATCATTATATTTAGTTACAATTGTATATCATATCGCTTTCCCAGGTCTGAGGTTTGAATACTAAACGGCTCATAGTTTAAAATAAGATACAAATAAATTATTTATTCCAATAAATTAAGAGTACTAGAGCAATTTGTATTTATCAGAGAATAGCTAGTAAACATGAGTAAAATAATCTTAGACATTAAGGACATAATATAGGAAATATTTGTGTTAATCAGAATAGAGACAATAAAGATGAGTAAAGTATCTTAGATATAAGGTAGTTTTCAAGGCACTTAGAAATGACATAATCTATAACACAAGATTATGAAGACTGCAAGAAAAAGAATGGAGACTTTTTAACACACATTAGCTTCCTGACCCTTAGAAAATACAACCTGTAAGCAGTCCATAAAAATAAAAATAGACGGAAAACACTATCACCAAGCAGGTCTTGATTTCTGAATTCTAGAAACCTTAGGTAATAACTGCTTCAATGAACTAAATTAAGGGTCAACCCACACCCTGAAGGCCAAATCCAGACCATGCCTCTTTTTGTCTGGCCCTGGAGTTAAGAATGATTCTTACATTTCCAAAAAGTTGTGAAAAAAAAAAAAAATATGCAAGAGAGACACTAGTTACGAAACTTAAAATATTTACTATCTCGCCCTTTACAGTAAAAGTTTGCTGCTCTCTGAACTAAACGATTAAAAATGGGTGAAACAGCTGAGCGGTGGCTCTAACCCAGAGACTGCAAGTATGCCATGCTGTCGTAGTATATTAGAACTGGAAGGAAGCTCTAAGACCATCTTTCCTCCCTATCATGCTACAAAGGAGGTAACTTAATGCCCAAAAAATGCCAATCTTCCAGGTCTACTGTCTCCTGAATCCAATGTGCTTGACATCCTGTCACAACACTGGCCTCCTTTTCTGTTAGCAGGGTAATATGAGGATAAGAGAAGTACAGTACGGGGATCCCTGGGTGATGCAGCGGGTTAGCACCTCCTTTGGCCCAGGGTGCGATCCTGGAGACCCAGGATCGAATCCCACATCAGGCTCCCGGTGCATGGAGCCTGCTTCTCCCTCTGCCTATGTCTCTGCCTGCCTCTCTCTCTCTCTCTCTCTCTCTCTCTCTCTGTGTGTGTGTGTGTGTGTGTGACTATCATAAATAAATTTTAAAAATTTAAAAAATTAAAAAAAAAGAGAGGTACAGTATGCTAAGTGCACTCTCCTACAACTCTCCACTGAGCCCTTTACTCCCTGAGAACAGTCAACTGACCAAAGTGAGGTACTGATAATTTTCATATTTGACCAGCTCAGCATCAAGGGTCACTTCCTATTTTCTCAGCTTCCTCTCCTTCTACTCTACTCATGTAAGCAAAACAAGCAAATGAATCTATTTAACATTCCTGAAAAGTACCTTGTTTTTTTTGGTCCTGAAGACCTGCCTGGGTTTACGGGGTCTCTCTCCTGTGGATAGCTCCTCCCTTCTCCACCAATCCAAATTCTTACCACCCTTCAAGCCTAATTCAACAAACATGACACCTTCAAAAGCTCACAAATCCAAAAGGAAACACGGTTCAGATACATACAAAAAAAAGTAAAAGATAAATATCCCAAAAGTTGTAACTAGAAATTCCTGGTAAAATGTAACCTCTGAGGGAAACATTTAGGTTAAGCCTTTGGGAAAGCCTCTGAATAAGATGTTAAAGGGCATAAAAAAAGTTTTTGAGATTGGCTGCACAGCACTGTGATTGCACAAAACCCCAATGAACTGTGCATTTTAGAATGTCTAATATGGTAAATTCTATGTTACATATATTTTACCACAATTAAAAAAAAAAAAAGACATTTAGGCCACAGCACAAGATCATAATGCTGCAGGGAGCAAGCACTTGCCTATAATAAATTTGATATAAATTTAAATTGTAAAAGCTAAACACCTATTGTACAACAATGTTTTTACATTTGCAAGTACCTTAAAATTAGACAATGTGGGGAATTGTGAATATAAGAGAGTTGCCTAGGAGATCAAATTCTATAAAATAAAACAGAGTCTACATCTAGAAACCACTAACTTCTGGCAGCTAGATAAGTAAATGTCCACAAGATTCCAAACTTAAAAAAAAAAAAAGAAAATGTTAAAGGACAGGAGAGGAAAAGGTGTTGTTAAAGGAAGTAGAAATTGAATGAAAAAAGGTATCAAAGGGGCAATGTGTGATAGCAAAGATTCTCACTGCCTTTTTGTTTCCCTAGATTTACCTCTAGCCAAGTTAACAGCAAAGAATGTCCAGTTGCTAAGGGAGCTGGGCCACCCATGATAAGGAATGGGTTACCAAAAACCATAGATGGAAATATGCTGGTTAAGGTAATCAGTACTCAAAGTAGACAGTCCATGCCTTGCTTAAGGTTTCAGATAACTTTTGTGAACAAAACTCTGAGAAACCAAATATAAATTCTGTGCATTTAAGACTGAATCTGTTATTTCCATAAATTAACCATACCAAAAGGGCTGAAAGTTTTTACTTTTTTATTATTCTGGTTTCCTTTTTACTGAGTAACTTTATTCTATAAATAGCAACCTCTGCTATTCTCTTCACTCCACACCCAGTGCCTGGTAGATACTCTCCAAATGCTTGTTGAAGTAATACTGGGATATAAGATACATTTTCCTTAAAATACTCCTTTCTGGGACGCCTGGGTGGCTCAGCAGTTGAGCCTCTGACTTCGGCTCAGGGCGTGATCCTGGGGTCCCGGGATCCAGTCCCACATAGGTTCCCTGCATGGAGCCTGCTTCTCCTTCTGTCTGTGTCTCTGACTCTCTCTGTCTCTCATGAATAAATAAATAAAATATTTTTTAAAAAATCCTCCTTTCTAATTGTACAGAGTAATAGAAAGTAGAGAGAAAATAAATACCATTAATTGAAAATGTAAAAATGAAGCCATCCAAAAACTTAAACCATATTTCAAAACCGTCTCTGAAGCAAACTACTCACAAGTAAGTCAAACCTTTATTGCCCCCTTTGTTGTAACACTACACACACACACACACACACACACCCATCAAGACAGTCATTTTTACTAAATATAGCTTAAGGATGAAAATCACATAATTTGATACCCAGAAAAAAATGCCAGTTTTCTTTCATCTTTGTATTCCACCCGATTCCTGGCACACAGTGGAAGCTTTCAAATCATTCACTGAGTTGAACAGAGAGAAAATATTTTCTCTGCTGTCCATGTGACTTCATTATATTTCAAAGGTGTGAGTCATCAACTCTGGCAATAAAAGCAGATCTTACACCACTATAAATGCTTGACATATTTCAAGAGCTCTCAGAAATTAGAAGAGAGACCCATACATGTGTTCCCTAAATTACACAAGTATAAGAAGATACATTCATTTCACTGTTGTCAATTTGCTATATTTAGACGGCTCTGAATTGAATTATTCAAGCATATACAAATACAACCTTGAAGGGGTCCCCATACTTGTCCCTGACAGTCTGGAAACAAAAGCTGCTATTGAGATAAAAGATGACAGGCAACAGGAATCTGACAGGCCAGTAATTTACTGCATTTTCTGCACATCTGAATTTGTAGGCCTCCATAGCCATTAAGCAAAATTAGTTTCATGATGCCAGCCAAAAAGCCTCATAGGCAACAGTTTTATATCATTAAAAGAACTACCATGCGCAATCTGTTTGAATTTGTGTTTTCTCATTAGAAGCCTCTCAGCGAATAGAGAGGTTCTAATTGTACTCTTGCTCTATCCATGTTTAGTACAGCCCTGAACTATAACAAATTTCTAGTTCTCCCTTCTGACCCAATGCTTAAAATATTTTAGACATAGTTGAAGAAACTACACAGTCTAGCAGTTCTCTACCAAAAATGGGGCAATTTCAAGGATACAAATGTGATTTTAATATATATTTATTCAGCTTAAAAGCAAGGGCCAGAGAAAAACATCATCTTCTTCCATCTCTCCTACTTGTTCATCTCTGACTCCACTATGCTATCTCAGGCTCCAAATGCCTTTGCAAATGCTGTTTTCCCCTCAGCGTGGTTACAACCTCCTCCTCAAGTGACTGTGGTGAATTTCTGCTCACTAGCTGGTTATCCAAAATAGGTTCGTGCAATCCTTTCCCTATGTACCTTCTACATACTTTCAACAAGTACTTCTCAAACTGGGTTAACTCTATTATAAAGAACTGAACAACTCCTGGCAGAGCTAATATTCAGCTAGTACACACTAAACAGCCTTAAGGGATGAAATACTAAAATACTTCTGAAATGTAATCTAGCAAGCAGTCACTGCCCCGAACTCCGTGGCCCAGTCTTACCACCGCCACCACCACCATTCATCAACAAAAGCATCAAAGCCTGATACAGTATAAAAGATGGATAGGTCCTTCAAGACCCTGAATCCAGTGCTATGGCCATCTTGATTGATTGGTGCCTATGTTGTAGTTAAGTGCTAAATACGCTTAATATCACCCCTACCTCTTTATGCCCAAACCTAGAATACTAACATATAATAGATCTATAATATACTATTAATTCTTTGTCAAAATAATGAATACCAATCCTATTCAATGACCCAAGGCCAGTGGGCATACCATCAAACATATACAGACAATAATCAGATTGGCAAAAAAATCTAGGTCCTTAAGTACAAGATAGGAAAAGTGAACAAGTCCACCTATGGCCTACTTCTATTTTCTTGCCTTTAGCATAAGATAAAGGTGTGATTTGATAATGTGGGTGAAAATCTCCAATGTGATTATTTATACAGCATCTGATTCAAGTATTGTGTCTTAGATATCACTATGGAAGAACACAAATGATTAATGCAAGCAGAGGAAAAGGTAAGAATAAAAAGAGTTAATTATGAATCACATGTCTAATCACAGGTTTTGCTTGGGGCTTCAGATACTTCTAATTATTTTCACATGGTAGTTTAATTATAAATAGAAAACCAGAGAGAATTCTCTAATCAAAGGAATTTACTGAGTATGTAATATCCAATTTTAAATCATTTTTATAATTTAATAATTATTTAATAGTGCATGATCATTATTTTGAAAGTCATCAGTAAAAACACATCACATCAAAATCAAGTTACACTGAGCACTACGACGTAGTGACAGAATTTTTTAAAAATCCAGAAGGACAGGGCACCTGAGTGGCTCAGGTGGTTAGGCATCTGACTTTGGCTCAGGTTATGATCTCAGGGTCCTGGGATAGAGTCCCATGTCGGGCTCCATTCTTAGCGGTCAGTTGGCTTGTCCCTCTCCCTTGGCTCCTCCCCCTGCTCATGTTCTGTCTCTCTTTCAAATAAATAAATAAAATCTTAAAAAAAAAATCCAGAAGGATAAGATATGTAGCTGAAAAGAAGGATGAATATGCAGCTTCAGTAAGAATTTTGAACTTATAAATGGTGATATACTAATCATTTTAGGCTATTCACTTTCTGGTAGAAAAATCATCTTTCAATCATGCTTGCTATAGAGAGTTTCAGAAAGCTATCCAATCAAAATATTAAAACTAACCACAAAGGGAAAAAAATAACAGCAACCTCTTTGAAAAAAAAGAAGCTTATCTAATTTCAACACTGTCCCATTAATCAATTTTTAGTAAATTAATGCTATACTACACACTATGCTAACAAAAAATTCTAGAAGGTGACAAAATCTCAAACAAGAAGAATCGTGTTTCTTCAGAATAAATCAAGGAAGACCAGCCTGATATTTTTTTGTAGTTACTAAATTAGAAACAAGATGGGACGCCCAGGTGGCTCAGTGGTTGAATGCCTTCCTTAATCCCAGGGTGTGATCCTGGAGTCCCAGGATCAAGTCCCACATCGGGCTCCCTGCGTGGAGCCTGCTTCTCCCTCTGCCCATGTCTTTGCCTCTCTCTTTGTGTCTCTCATGAATAAATAAATAAAATCCTTTAAAAAGCAAAAATAATTTAAAAATAAATAAATTAAAAACGAGAAAAATAAACACCGTTAACATATTTCAACAAAAGCTTTGAAAGTGTCACTATTCCTAATTTAAAACAATGATGTAAATTACCTTGGCTATTAGCACTCCTATGAGTTTAAACAGAAAATGTTCACAGGCAGGTAATAGTAACAGTTGCTACCATTTATTAATGGTAGCATTAATATACCTACATATTATATAGGTATATATATTAATAATATATTAATAACACCTATATATTATATATTATATAATATATATTATATATAATATATAATTAATATATAATAATTAATATATAATATATATTAATACCTATATATTATATATTATATATAATAATACCTATATATTATATATGTAATATATAATACCTATATATTAATAATACCTATATATTATACCAGACAGAATGCAAGCTTTTTTACCGAGATGGTAAACTTACTTTCACAGCCACCTTGCTCATAGTGAATTCATGCTAGAAATGAGTGGAAGAGTAAACATTCAAACTACTATTCCACACCCTCTGTGCTGGCTGCTATACCCCACTGCCTGAACAGATGGTCTCATTGGATTAGAGCAAGCCAATTTAGTAATGAAGCTCCACAGTATATTAGCTGTTCTAAACGGATGAAGTTAAGACTATGGTTCACTATTCACTATCCCAATGGACGTGACCATCCAAATACCTAAGGGAAACAATATAACTAACTGTATTTCTGACCCTGATTTGAAATATCAAGGATATTGCCATTACCATAAGGGCTGTCACAAAACTCTATCTTAATTAAACATACTTTTATATAAACAGTTTTTGAAAATTACTGAATATTTAGGTGCAGAAACAGTCAAATACAGAGGAGGGGGGAATCAAATAAGAGAATCTAAGTAATTTTAAGAAGTCTAAATGGGATATAAGTATTCATGACAAAGAACCAAAGATGAGACCCAAAATCCACTTATTATAAACAAAGGAAAAAATATGAAATTCAATCAGGACAGGATGATAGGATAACAGGAGAGATGGGGATGACATATAAGATAATAAAAATAAGAGTTCTACTAAAAGTGCTGAAAAACAACCTTTCCCCATGTTTTGTGAGCACCTATCACAAAGAAAATTTACTGCTGATTTTAAAAAGGCAGTCATCTCGAATATCTCTCTTCTCAAAAATGATTGACCATAAGTAAACTGATACATAAAAAATTACTACACAAACTAGTAAGTCACACAAACAAATGTCTGATGAAAAGTAAAGGTCTGGCTAAATGAGGAGTAAAAGTGAAAATGGGGAAGAAAAAAAAACTAAGGGGGGAAAAAATTGACCTTTCTCCAAGCTCCTTCTCAAGTAAATAGTACCTCCCACTTCAGAACACAAGTTCCCTGGGAGGAATCTCTTCCTTATATTGTGCTCCCCAAAATAACTCCTCTCTCCTAAAAGAAGGCTTCACACCCAAATGACATCTTCCCTTATCCTGAATACCCTCTCTTTCTAGAAATACTTTTTTTTTTTTTAAAGATTTTATTTATTTATTTATGAGAGACACGGAGACAGAGAGGCAGAGACACAGGCAGAGGGAGAAGCAGGCTCCATGCAGGGAGCCCGACGTGGGACTCCATCCCGGGTCTCCAGGATCAGGCCCTGAGCTGAAGGCGGCAACCGCTGAGCCACCCGGGCTGCCCTAGAAATACTTTTAATCCATCCACATCACAGAGGATAACTTGAGGGTCAATATTTCTGTTTCTTCTGGTTTTCTGAGTTGAATATTAATCTTTAATTAGCATACTGAAAAATGTTGAGGTTTTTTTTTTTGATACAGGAACACTGATGCAATAAGGATACTGTATACCACAGACACAATTTTAATTTTGAAAACACAGGCATCTTTCATAAAGAGAGACATCTGAAGAGAGTGTTTTCCAAAGATGTTGCTATGTGTGTTATTTTCTACCTTTTATTTTATAGAAGTTGCATTTTTAACAAAAACTGTATTATTTACAACTCTTTAACCTCGAGATCACCTCCCACATCTACTATATCACTTGCCAATTCAAACATCATCTTACAACCCAAGTCGTTTACTTGACCTAGTAAAACCTGCTGAGCTTGCACACATCAGGTGTGTGCATGGTGTATTTCCTCTAACACAACAATGCTATGATTAGACAATTTGAGACCAAGGGTCACCTCTTCTCCCCATTGTACCAAAGAACTAGCCTATAATTTGAATATGCTACTATTGTACACATGAATTTAAAAAGAAAAATTTGCCTGCCTGTCACATTTCCTAAACTATAAGCTCCTAAGGATTATGATATGGTAATACTGTACATAATCTCATAAAAATGAGGCGAATAATCTGTAGATCCTATTTCACTTGTGAAAAGCTCAGCCATATAACAGTTTTATGAAGTATCTAATTTCTTCAGCAAACTATTAAAAGCTAATCTCCCTTTCTTTGACATATGAACAAGTGTAAGTCATAAACTAAAGGCTAAATGAAATGACCCACAGAAATTCTAGCTTCTGAAATCAATCAAGAGTCTTAGAGAACAGAGCTGCACGTCTACAAACAAAAACCACGTGTGGAAGGTAGGAACTGTGGGGAGTGGATTCCTGGGAGAAAAGAGCCAGGGCTGCACAGGGGAGGGAGTGCGGAGAGAGAACGAGAATGAGAAAGAGTTGGGGGAAAAAGAATGAAAACACACAGGAGACTGCACAAGAAAACTGGTCCTCAAAACCCTGAATGGGAAAAACGAGAAGGTTTCAATACTGCCAGTTTTTTACAAACGACGGAGTGCACAGTCCTAAGCTTTGAAGGTCAGCATCATAACGAGGGTGGTGCACGGCAGCGCCCCAGTGGGGAAGATGGGTGGGCCCCGGAACCAGGCACACAGCCCGGGGATCCCCTGGGTCGCACGGGAAGAAGTGGTTCCCCAGGTTGGAATGCATGTGGTAGGGTGATAGGGCCCCTCCCTAGGCAAAGGACTCCACTGGCACAATCGAGCCGCCTCATCCACCTGTTTTGGAACAAAGATGCCAGCTCAGGGCAGCAAACCCGGTGCCAGCCGTATTTCGTTATTTATCACAAAGGCTACACAGTGGTGTGAGTGTATCCTGGGACAAGCTGACAGTGCAGCAGGGCCCCCCCCCCCACCATGGGATTTCTGAAATGTGGGGCTTTTGAACCACAGCCAAACCTGAGATTAAACCCAGGAGCACTGCACACCTGGCAGGCCAACAGCTCAGGCAAGGACAGGGTGAAGCCGGGATCCGCCAGAAAGCGAGGACACAGGAGGGCTGATCATCTGAGTGTCTGTGAGGGCTTCCTGAAGAGTGCTGGGCCCCACTTTCCCAATCCAGGTAAGAGAAAGTGGGCAAAAGTCCTTTTCAGCCCTCCCACCAGTACGGATCCACCTCAGTGAGCTAAACTGCCACCAAGTGGAGACTGGACCCACTATACCACGCCCCGCCGCCTTGAGTCCCGCAGGTGCATCTCTACTAGAGCACGTCCACCTAGACTCAGAGCAGCAGACCCCTCCACCCCCAGAAGACCAGAACATACCTGTCGCCAACACCAAGTCTACGGATCATAGTGTGCTGCAAAGCTTGAGCTCTAGGGTAAAGAGGATCTAGCCTGCTTTAGGTTTGTTGGTTGGTTGGTATTTTTGGATACAGAAAGAGCAATTTTTAATTTTTCTTTTAATTTTTAATATTTCTTTTTTTCTATCAAGTTTAATAAGCAGACCAAAACATATCTTCCTTAATTTAAAAAAAATTTAAGATTTTATTTATTTATTCATGAGAGATGCAGAAAGAGAGAGAAGCAGAGACCTAGGCAGAGAGAGAAGCAGGCTCCACACAGGGGGCCGGATGTGGAACTCGATCCCAGGACTCCAGGATCACTGCCTTCCAAAGGCAGACACCCAACCGCTGAGCCACCCAGGCTTCCCAATTTTTTTTAATTTTTTAAATTTTATTTTGTTTTTACCCCCCAAAATGATAAGATGGAGGAATTCACCCCAAAAGAAAGACCAGAAATAACATAGGTTTAATCAACACAGATATAACATGTCTGAACTACACTTTAAAACAATTATAAGGATACTAGCAGCACTTGAAAAAAGCATAGAAGACTGGAGAAATCCTTAGTGCAGAGATAAAAGAGCTAGAAGCTAGTCAAGCCAAAATTTAAAATGCTATAACTGAGATGCAAAGCAAAACAGATGCCATAACAACAAGAATGGACAAATCAGAGGAATGAATCAGTAATATGCAAGATAAAATTATTGGAAATAATGAAGCTGCAAAGAAGAGATAAGTAAACAAAAGGAATGGATGGCGAAGGAAAACTTAGTTTTTAACCAACCCTACAAGAAATATTAAGGGGGACTCTGAGTGGGGGAAAAAAAAGACCAAAAGCAATAAAGATTAGGAAGGAACAGAAAACATCACCAGAAGCACCAACTTTACAGGTAACACAATGGCACTAAATTCATTACTTTTCAATAATTACTCTGAACATAAATGGGCTAACTGCTCCAATCCAAAGCCATAGGGTATCAGAATGGATTTTTTTTTTAAGTCTTCTATATTCTGTGTACAGGAGACTCATTTTAGACCTAAAGACATCTGCAGGTTTCAAGTGAGGGGATGGAGAACCAATCTATCATGTTAATGGATGCCAAAAGAAAGCTGGAGTAGCCATATTTATATCAGAAACTAGATTTTAAACTAAAGACTGTGGGGTACACCTGAGTGGCTCAGTCAGTTAAGCATCGGCCTTTGGCTCAGGTCATCTCAGGGTCCTAGGATCAAGCCCTGCATTGAGCCCCCTGGTTGGCAGGGAATCTGCTTCTCCCTCTGCCTTTCCCCCTGCTCATGTTCTTTCTCTCTTGCAAATAAATAAAATCCTTAAAAATAAAAAATAAAAAAAACTTTCTAAATAAACCAAAGACTGTAACAAGAGTGGAGGGGCATTATATCATAATTAAGGAATCCATTCATCAAGAAGATCTAACAATTGTAGGGATGCCTGGGTGGCTCAGCGGTTAAACCTCTGCCTTCGGCTCAGGGAGTGATCCCAGAGTCCCGCATCGGGCTCCCCACAGGGAGCCTGCTTCTCCCTCTGCCTGTGTCTCTGCCTCTCTCTCTGTGCCTCTCATGAATAAATAAACAAAATTTAAAAAAATAAAAAAAGAAGAAGAAGATCTAACAATTGTAAATATTTATGCCCCCAACATGGGAGCACTCAAATATACAAAACGATTAATAGCAGACATAAAGGAACTCGTTGGTACTAATACAATAATAGTAAAGGACTTTAACACCCCACTTACAGCAATGGACAGATTACCTAAGCAGAAAATCAACAAGGAAACACTGGACCCGATGGATTTTACAGAACATTTCATCCTAAAGCAGCAGAATGCACATTCTTCTTCAGTGCACACAACATTCTCCAGAATGGATCACATACTGACTGGGGTCACAAATCAGCCCTCAACTTTACAAAAAAGATTGAGATCATACCATACATATTTTCAGACCACAACACTATACAAGTTGAAAGAAACCATAAGAAAAAATGTGGAAAGATCACAAATATGTGAAGGTTAAAAAACATCCTACTAAAGAATGAGTGGGTTAACCAGGAAATTAAAGATGAAACAGAAAGGTACATGGAAGCAAATGAAAATGGAAAGATGAAAGTCCTACCGCTTCTTGGACTTCTGAGATCAAGTGAAAACATGACACTTCACTTCACTCCACTAAGGTCAAGTGAAAACATGACAGTCCAAAACTTCTGGGATGCAGCAAAAGCAGTCCTAAGCGGGGAGTATACTGCAATACAGGCCTACCTCAAGAAGCAAGAAAAGTCTCAAGTACACAACCTAACCTTACACCTAAAGGAGCTGGAAAATGAACAGCAAATAAAGTCTAAAGCCAGCGGGAGAAGAGAAATATAAAGATGAGAACAGAAATAACAATACAGGGGCACCTGGGTGGCTCAGTGGTTGAGAACCTGCATTCGGTTCAGGTCATGATCCCTGGGTCCCGGGATAGAGTCCCACATCAGGCTCCTGGTGAGAAGCCTGCTTCTCCCTCTGTGTCTCTGCCTCTGTGTGTGTGTGTGTGTGTGTGTGTGTGCGTATCTCTAATGAACAAATAAAAATCTTAAAAAAAAAAAAAATATACATATATATATAACAAAACCAATAGAACAGATCAATGAAAGAACTGGTTCTTTGAAAGAAAATTAAACTGATAAATACCTAGCCAGACTAATCAAAGAGAAAACAGAAAGGACCCAAACAAATATAATCACAGATGAAAGAAAAGAGAGATCACAACCAACACCACAGAAATACAGTCATAAAAGAATATTATGAAAAATTATATGCCACCAGACAATCTGGAAGGAATAAATTCTTCGAAACACACAAACTACTAAAACTGAAACAGGAAGAAACAGACCATTTGAACAGACCATAATGAGTAAAGAAGTAAAACGCTAATCAAAAATCTCCCAACAGTGGCACCTGGGTGGCTCAGCAGTTTAGCATCTGCCTTCCGCCCAGGGCGTGATCCCAGGATCACGAAGCCTGCGGGATCGAGTCCCGCATCGGGTTCCCTGCACGAAGCCTGCTTCTCCCTCTATGTCTCTGCTGCCAGCCACCCCCCCCCCCACCTCTCACAAATAAGTAAATAAATCTTTAAAAAAAAAAAATCTCCCAACAAACAGAAGTCCAGGGCCAGTTGTCCTCCCAAGGAAATTCTACCAGACTTTTAGTTTATTGGTATATTAGAAATGAATTTTTATTTTCTTTAAATTTAATTTGCCAACATATAATACCCAATGCTCATCATGTGCCCTCCTTAATGCCCAGCACCTGATTACCCCATCCCCCCACCCACTTCCCCTCCCACAACCCTTTGTTCCCCAGAGTCAAGAGTCTCTCATGGTTTGTCTTCCTCTCTCATTTTTCCCCAGTTTCCCACCCCCCTCCCCTTACAGTCCCTTTCACTATTTCTTATATTCCACATGAGTGAAACCATATGATAATTGTCTTTCTCTGATTGACTTGTTTCACTTAGCATAATACCCTCCAGTTCCAACCATGTTAATGTATATAGTGGGTATTCATCCTTTCTGATGGCTGAGTAATATTCCATTGTGTATACACAGACCGCATCTTCTTTATCCATTCATCTGTCGAAGGACACTGAGGTTCCTTCCACAGTATGGCTATTGTGGACATTGGTGCTATGAACATTGGGGTGCAGGTGTCCCGGCATTTCACTGCATCCATATCTTTGGGGTAAATACCCAGTAGTGCATTTGCTGGGTCACATGGTAGCTCTATTTGCAATCTTGAAGAACCTCCAGTCTTCCAGAGTGGCTGCACCAGTTCACATTCCCACCAACAGTGCAGGAGGGTTCCCCTTTCTCCACATCCTCTCCAACATCTGTTGTTTCCTGTCTTCTTAATTTTCCCCATTCTCACTGGTGTGAGGTGGGATCTCATTGTGCTTTTGGTTTATATTTCCCTAATGATGAGTGATGAGCATTTTCTCATGTGCTTGTTGGCCAAGTCTATGTCTTCTTTGGAGAAATGTCTGTTCATGTCTTCTGCCCACTTCTTGACTGGATTGTTTGGTTTTTGGGTGTAGAGTTTGATCAGTTATTTATAGATCTTGGATCCTGGCCCTTTATCTGATATGTCATTTGCAAATATCTCCTCCCATTCTGTAGGTTGTCTTTTAGTTTTGTTGACTGTTTCCTTTGCTGTGCAGAAGCTTTTTATCTTGATTAAGTCCCAATAGTTCATCTTTGCTTTTGTTTCCCTTGCCTTCCTAGATGGATCTTGTAAGAAGTTGCTGTGGCCAAGTTCAAAAAGGGTGTTGCCTGTGTTCTCCTCTAGGATTTTGATGGATTCTTGTCTCCGTTTAGATCTTTCATCCATTTTGAGTTTATCTTTGTGTCTGGTGTAAGAGAATGGTCTAGTTTCATTCTTTTGCACATGGCTTCCAATTTTCCCAGCACCATTTATTGAAGAGACTGTCTTTTTTTCATTGGATAGTCTTTCCTGCTTTGTCAAAGATGAGTTGACCATAGAGTTGAGGGTCCATTTCTGGATTCTCTATTCTGTTCCATTGATCTATGTGTCTGTTTTTGTGCCAGTACCACACTGTCTTAATGATCCCAACTTTGTAATGTAACTTGAAGTCAGACATTGTGATGCCCCTGGCTTTGGTTTTCCTATTCAACATTCCTCTGGCTGTTTGGGGTCTCTTCTGGTTCCATACAAATCTTAGGATTATTTGTTCCAACTCTGTGAAAAAAGTCCATCATATCTTGATAGGGATTGCACTGAATGTGTAGATTGTTCTGGGTAACACAGACATTTTCACAATATTTATTCTTCCAGTCCAGGAGCATGGAATGTTTTTCCATTTCTTTATGTCTTCCTCAACTTCTTTCATAAGTGTTCTGTAGTTTTTAGAGTACAGATCCTTTACTTCTTTGGTTAGGTTTATTCCTAGGTATCTCATGGTTTTTGGCATAATTGTAAATGGGATAAATTCCTTAATTTCTCTTTTTTTCAGTCTCACTGTTGGCATATAGAAATGCCACTGATTTCTGTACATTGATTCTGTATCCTGCCATGTTGCTGAATTGCTGTATGAGTTCTAGCAATCTTGGGGTGGAGTCTTTTGGGTCTTCCATATATAGTATCATGTCATCTGTGAAGAGTGAGAGTTTGACTTCTTCTTTGCCAATCTGAGTGCCTTTCATTTCTTTTTGTTGTCTGACTGCTGAGACTAGGACTTCTAGTACTATGTTGAACAACAATGGTGAGAGTAGACATTCATCGTGTTCTTGATCTTAGGGGAAAAGCTCTCCAGTTTTTCCCCATTGAGAAGGATATTGACTGTGGGCTTTTTGTAGAGGCTTTTAGGATATTGGGGTATGCTCCCTCTATCCTTACACTTTGAAGAGTTTTAATCAAGAAAGCATGCTGTATTTTGTCAAATGCTTCTTCTGCATCAATTGAGAGGATCATATGCTTCTTTTCTTTGATGAATGTGATCTATCAAGTTGATTAATTTACAAATGTTGAACCACCCTGCATCCCACGAATAAATCCCATTAGGTCCTGGTCCTGGTGAATAACCTTTTAATGTGTTATTGGATCCTATTGGCTAGTATCTTGGTGAGTATTTTGATATCCATATTCATCAGGGATATTGGTCTATAATTCTACTTTTCAATGGAGTCTTTGGTTTTGGGGTCAAGGTAATGCTGGCCCCACAGAATGAGTTTGGAAGCTTTCTTTCCATTTCTATCTTTTGAAACGGCTTCAGTAGAATAGGTATTATTCCTTCTTTAAATGTTTCTACTAGATTTTTAAAAAAAGAATTAATACCTATTCTTCTCAAACTGTTCCTAAAAAAAGAAATGAAAGGAAAACTTCCAAATTCATTCTACAAGACTAGCATTACCTTGATTCTAAAACCAAAGACTTCACTAAAAAAAGACAAATACAGGCCAATATTCCTGATAAATATGGATGAAAAAATTCTCAACAAGATACTAGCAAATCAAATTCAACAGTACATTAAAAGAATGATTCACCATGATTGACTGGAATTTATTTCTAGGCTGTAGGGCTGGTTCAGTATTTGCTAATCAATCAACATGATATATGACATTAATAAAAGAAAGGATAAGAACCATATGATCATTTCAATAGATGCAGAAAAAGCATCTGACAAAATACAGCACTCATTCTTGAAAAAACTGTCAACAAAAAGAAAGACAGAAAGACAGACAGACAGACAGAAAGAAAGAAAGAAAGAAAGAAAGAAAGAAAGAAAGAAAGAAACTGTCAACAAAGTAGGAATAGAGGAAACATAAATCAACATCATAAAGGCCATATACGAAAGACCCACAGCTAATACCATTCTTAATAGAAAAAACTGAGAGCCCCTCCCCTACAGTCAGGAACAAGACCAGGAAATCCACTCTCACCATCACTATTAACACAGCACTGGAAGTCTTAGCCTCAGCAATCAGACAACCAAAAGAAATGAAAGGCACTCAGATTGGCAAGGAAGAAGTCAAACTTTCACTATTTGAAGATGAGATAATTTCATTCATACGTGGAACTTAAGCAGCAAAGCAGATGAACATATGGGAGCGGGGAGAAAAAAGAAAAAAGAGAGAGGGAAACAAACCATAAAAGACTCTTAAAGATAGAGAACCGACTTAGGGGTGATGGAGGGTGGTGGGTGGGGGATGGGCTAAATGGGTGATGGGTTTTAAGGAAAGCACTTGATATAATGAGTACTGGGTGTTGTATGTAACTGATGATCACTGAATTCTACTCATGAAACCAACATTGCAGTGCATATTAACAAGCTAGAATTTAATAAAAATTGGGGGGATATTTTTAATTAAAAAAAAAAGAAATTCTTGATTCTTAGAGTATGGAATTCAATCATTCAGCCACCAGAAATCTTGCTATTTCAAGCTCTTATTTACATTACAAACCATGTTTAATTAGGGTTATCGTATATAGGGCCTATTGGTTGCATTTTAAAGTTATTGGAAAAATAACAAAATCTTTCCCTTTGCTGACATTAAATGCATTTTTAACTGTACTGTGCAGTATGAATTTATAACAATAACATTTTATGCCTTAGTCGTTTTTGGAATGCCAATACCATTGCATACTTATTTGTTGAAATAAATAAATCCTTTTAAAAATCACATTGCCAATTCTCCTCAGCCCCAGGAAATAGACACACCGAAAACTCAACTAGAAATAGCAAATAAATCAAGATATATTTGAAATATTATTAAATGTTCCCAAAGACCAAATCTGAGTCAAAGAACAAAAAGACCCTCAATCTCTGCTACCACGGAGAATACCATTGTTTCAAAATTCACATACCATTCACAGAAAAGAGGTCATCAACACGTCCATTCCCAAGCACAAACATATTTGCTGAGTGGATTGTATACGTTTCAAGGATTTTGCTTTTCCTCTCCTCATCTTTCCTTGATCTGCAAGAGACAACTCTAGCTAAGACTGTCTTTAATGTTAATTGACTTGTCTTTAAAGAGATAAAACTGCTTAAATGATCCTTGCCAAAAATCATGCCAACCCTCTTCAGTGGGTGACAAGTTGGAGTAGCAATAAATTAACTGTGTTCAGTTAGGTAACAAGGTATAAGAAAAAAGCAACCTACAACAGTGCTGAGAATCAGAGGTCACACAAACTCTTTCTCCAAAAAAATAAATGGGAGTACCACCATGCTTTTCAAATGGAAACTCAAAGATTTGGGGGTGTCCATAACAAGGCCTTCCAATAAGGGCAAAATTATTTAATAGACCTTCTGAGAATTCTGTAATTCATATTCTCTTGGAGCTGAAAGTCCTAAGAGAATGAGAATTAGTCTTGAAGAGTGTGTTGAAGAATAAAATGTAAAAGTATTTAAGTATTAAGGGAAATTAATTTTTAAAGAAACTTTTTAATCTATATAAATATATATATACTTATATATATATATTTGAGATATATTATATATATATATATATATATATATATATATATATATATATCTCCATCCCAAGCTTTTATATAACTTAACAAAAATAAGGTATCAAATACTCTCATACATACAATTCTGTACCCTCTGGGAAGGTGGGCAAATGCTGAGGGAAGCTATAGTCTAACTGAACGTACTGCGCCACAGTTCCCCACATGTAACATACACAGATCCAGGGGTTTCCTGTGAAAATATTCTAGAAGTATATCTAAAGTGGCAACTGTTCACTGCCAACCCAAGAGCTTACTCAACTCTAGACCACACCAACAGGGACCCTTGAAAGGGTAGGTTGGTCCACAACATTCAGAAGAGATTTAATCAGCTTTGGAACAGAGCCTAGAAGCTAATAAAAGTAAAGGTTTCCATGTACAGCAGTACCTGCCTAGGACATATGAAAACAAAATGCTGGTCACTACAATGGGACCTGTTCAACCAATTATACCCAGATCTACAAATTCATTCCATCCTACTGAAAAATGCTAGTTTTCAACTCTAAATTAGAATAACCACCATTACTGCTCTTTCTAGTACTAAAAAAACAGGCTTTTCTTCCTTGATAATTTCTTTACTAGGTTTCCTTGCCTGGGAAATGAATAAATTCGGTTTTATTTTGTTTCGTTTTGGTTTTTAGACCCTATGGTCTTTGTTTTATTCTTAACACACTGACATTTCAAGGATACTCTTTCCCCTTCCTCCATCAAAAGCCAATCAGAACTGGCCCAGGAGCTAGTGCTGTGAACAAGGTTCTGCCCCGGCAATCAGTACATAACGCAGGCTGGGAAAGCTCACAAATCTGACTGATGGTTGGGTCATGCCACTGGTGCACCTGAAAATCTGCCAGACAACGAGAATCACTATACTGCTGCAGTTCTCTGAGTACTGACAAGTAAGGTGTTAGGAGATAGAACATAAGTGATTTTTAAAGACAAATTTCCTTTTTATCTTCTTCCTGCTTATCACGTACATAGTCCAACTGTCAGAGATGAGAGAAAATCAATTATTAAGTAACAATGGTTTGTCCCTCAAAGACAGGCATCCCCCTACTATTACAAATGGCAGACCAATAAATGTTTTGCTGGAAATCTTGGAACACCACATTCACCAACCCAAGACTATGTACCTTCAATCACATAATCTTCTATGAGGACCTTATTCCTTGGGTAATTACAGTGAGAGAAATTTGCTAAATAAGACTTTTATTTGGACAATACACATTAATAATATGATTTGTGTTATTAAGTCAGACACATCTCTAGCACGTCCCAAGCACTCCTCTCTCCATTCAGAGAGATTGTTCTACAGATTCTATGAAACCCAAACAGACGGCAAAGTAGTACTGTGGACTTTTAAATTAAGGAAATAACATGATGAAAATTGTGTTTTAAGGTTAATAAACACGACAAGATAATGTGAGACTGCAATTGAGACATAATGAAAGCAAAAAGACCAACTCAACACAAGATAATAATTGGTCCATACAGAATAAAGCAATGATTGTTGTAATAGTAAAGAAATGCTGAACCTGCCATTGCCAACAAACTTCACCTTTTTCTATCACAAATTCAGTTTATCCTGGGAGTAAGGTGGATGCAAGTAATCATTTTCTTACTTTGCCTCACAGAATAAAGGGGGCCTGAGTTCACTTGTGAGGTCCTAAGATCTTCATTTTTCCACCCAGACTACAGAGAGCCTGAAATCCAACCATCAGGTTTTCAATGACAACACCCTATTATCCTGGCATTTTCTGCCAAAATCCCTAGAAGAAATAATTTCAGCAGTACTCATTTAGCCATTATTGCTGCTTTGAGGCCAATCAACATGCTTGCCTGCCTTCTTCATGGGCATCCACCTCCATCCTCACCCCCACCTTGATAAAAGAAAAAAAAAAAAAAAAAAGGCCTGGGCAAAAACAAAGGTCCAAGAACCTAATTTTATTTGATCTGGAAGTGAGACTATAAGAGATTAGATGCTTTGCCAAAATTAGTAAAGCAACCAGAACTAGAACCAAAGGTTTTCAATTCCTAATCTCAGACCATTAAGAATACCTTCATATTTTCTCTGCTTCTGGATACAATATGAAAAAATTCTTCCTAATAAGAAAATTCACAGAGGTTTCAAACTAGACTCCATCCTCTTCTTTTTCTTTTACATTAATTGCACAAGAGTGGTAATAGACACAGCTAATAAATCAAAGAGGATACAAACCCCAAGCTCCCTTCAGGGATTCCCTGTCATCATTGGAACAAAGTTCTGGCTCTATAGTCTGGTGCCCTTAATATTTAAAACTCAACAATCCTTTCCAACCTGATCCTTCACACCACCACTTTCCACTTCCTCATTCATCAACTCTATAGATACCTAGAGATACCAATATTTAACATCCTTTCATACCTCCATGCCATAGCTCAATCTTTTTTTTTTTCATAGAATACTCTTTTCCTTTGCCTGCCTGGCTATGTGAGTCTAAGCTCACATTCCTCTCTTAGAAATAATCTCCCAGGGACCCCTGGGTGACTCAGCGCTTGAGCATCTGCCTTTGGCCCAGGGCATGAGTCGCGCATTGGGCTTCCTGCAGGGAGCCTGCTTCTCGGTCTGCCTGTGTCTCTGCCTCTCTCTCCGTGTCTCTCATGAATAAATAAATAAAATCTTAAAAAAAAAAAAAAGAAAGAAAGAAATAATCTCCTGACATCTTCCCTTGGACCCTACCCATACCAAGTCTGAATTAGGCTTCCTTTATTTCCCCCTGTCTATGGTAAACAAAGGGTATTATCAATTCCCAAAGAAGTGAATGCCTGCCACATTACAGTTGCTAAAATGATCATTAGTTCCCAGCTCTGTGTTTTCTCCGTAGGATAGTGTTCCATCTACTCCATCAGGGAGATATACAGCTGGGGGTTTTCCTTCTTCTATTTTGATTTCTTGTCTAACAATAGTCAATTAACAGTCCTATTAACCTAACAGTTTTAAATACACTTAGAATGCAGCTACTAACTTCTTGAAAGGGAATCCCACTAAGATTAAATACAAATGGAAGCTTTTTCATATGGGGTTCAATGGACCAAAAATGAACTTTTATGAATATTCATAATGCTCCTAAAATAAAGGAAGATGAATTTCACTTAAAATATTCATTGTATCTTGTATTCATTGTATCTATTTGGAAAATGTATGCATGCAACAGTTTATGAATGACCAAAAAGTTGAAATATGAAATCAGGTTATATCATTATTTTAAATAGAGAAGGATACCCACATCGTATTAGGAAATACCTGCTTTGAAAAGAAACATCAGAGTTAAAATTTGCAACATCTTGATCCTACGTTCTCTTGGTCTTTTTAAGTGGGATAAATGTCAAAAGATACATCAAAATCTAATAACCACACTTTTTAGAATCCTGTTCAAAACTTTCCTCCTAGGGATTCAGACTGGGGACTGCATGGCATCCTGACACTACTAATGTAAAAGAAACATAAAGGAAACTTTGAGCAAAACACTATCCAGTTAGAGACTCAAACTGGTCACAAACCCCAAATCTGTTTGTAATCCCACATACATTTTTTATAATACTAGGGTGCACAAAAACATGACGTAAAACAAAATACTCAGAGTATTAAAAACTGGATGATTTAAACCTTTTCTATTTCTTAAGCTCTAAAAGGTAGTTGTAAAGTTACTATTTTAAAACATTTCCTAAGCCACTTGGTACACCTATGTCAGTTATACTCCTGCTCTAAAACAGAAGTACTCACTGAGGGGAAACAGACTGAAACACTATAAAACATAGATTGCGAATGAAAACATTAGTCAATGTGATCAGAAGGTTAAATTCTAACAAAATGGTTCATAATCGTACCTCAATAATACAGATGTTAGTAAACTCATATTAATTAAAATACAAAAAATATTTACCTGAGGGGGATTATGGAATGCAGAAAATAAATAAGGTATTCTAAAGATCAGAGTAAAGGAAAGCACAATCTAACTAGATTTGAAATTTGCTGGAGGAAAAAAAAGTACAAGCTCAAAGAGTATTATTATTTTTTCCCTTTACCTTCACTCTTGCTCTGTTGGCTGCTGCCTATTTTAGATATTATCATGCAGAGGAAATAGCAACAATGCCATTTTCCTTCCAAATGCAATCAGATTTTGGCAAATTTAAGGCGGTATGTCAGTTAAAAATAGAAACTTAATCCAAAATGTGATTTGGCAAATAACTACCTAAGTATTGAGTAGCAGTTCCTCTCTTGAATGGTACTGAATTTTTCCATCTCTCTTTTTTAAATGTACAAAGAAAACTAAAATATGCACATGTAGCTGAACAAGTAATAGCTTCCAAATTAATGATACATTACACAAGACTCTTGTATGCATTCACTGAAAGCAAAATCATGACATTTTGGAAAGCGAACTCCGAATGAGAGTGGTTCTTAGCAGTCTGTGATATTTCAAACCATGGCTTTTACTTCTATATAAACACTATTGTGACTCCTCTAAGTCAGCAGCCAATTCTACCAGAAGTTTAAACAGCTGTTGTTGGCTAAGGAGTGCCTTCTTCACTGGACTCCATTCAAGATTCTCAAACTAGGTCTACATAAATAAAGTTTTATAGAAACACAGTCATGCCCAAAGAGTTGTATTTCTATGGCTACTTGTAGTCTACACTGGCAGAGTTGAATAGCTGTGACAGAGAGCGAATGGCCCCAAAAAACCTAAAATATTTACTATCTGGCCCTTTACAAACAAAAATTACCAACACCAAGATTTTTTTCGAAATAAAATGGATAAAATTACTTCAACATTATCTACATTGTTCAGTTATCTACAAAATAAAGCTCATAGGGTGCTTACAGAACTTCTTAGAGTTTCTTAAATACAATTAACTTTTTAGAGTTACACTATTTGAAACCCAAATAGTATGTAAGATACTTCTGAAGAGATGCCTGGGTGGATCAGTGGTTGAGCATCTGCCTTTGGCTCAGGGCGTGATCCCTGTGATCCCGGGGTCCAAGGATCAAATCCCACATTGGGCTCCCTGCAGGGAGCCTGCTTCTCCCTCTGACTTCTCTCTCTCTCTCTCCCTCTCATGAATAAAATCTCTTTTTTTTTTTTTTAAAGATACTTTTCCGAAATACTGAACAAAGTTGACTCAGCATTTCAGGTCAAGTTAAAACCCCAAACTCAAAATTCAAAATGTCTACACCCGGCCCCACCCTAATTCTTAGCATTACTCAGCATTAAATATGGTAATGTCATAAGAAGGTTAAGTAATGACAGACCTATTCGCGTACCATTATTTCTAAAAGAATTTTCAAGAGAAAAAAAAAGTGACTATGAGTAGTTGAAATGAATGTACTCTAAAGTTTTGTAAATAAGTAACAACTGATGTTACATTTCAGTGAGGTTGTTTCACTGGAAAGCCATTTTTAAATTTCCAAGTGAAAAATACAAGAGCTAAACCCCAGGTTAAAATGCCATACACTAAATATTCAGTAAATATCTGGTGAATAAAGGGAGAGTTATGTGGATGCTCAGGTTATTACCTTCATTATAATTGTGTGTTACAATTTTCACTCTCCTCCATTAAGGAGGTAGACCTAGCAAAAAAGTAGTGTTTTATAACTCAAGGCCAATGTCATAGGAACTGGGAAGTGGGTAGCAACGCTGGGTCAGTCTGCAGAAATAAATAAAATCACATTGTATGAAAACAGTTCACAGAAAGCCCTGAGGCCTGAAAGACCCAGATATAAAAAAGAGAGAGAGGCAGTCAAAATCAGCTTATCCTAGTGATAGGAGGCATTCAAACGCTGTATGAGCTTTTGGTCTTCCAACACCGACTGCCTCCAGAAGTCAATGCCCAGGGAATCAGTAAGAGCATTTACAGTTCCCAACAGACTAGACTTAGAGCAGTATACAACTGACTAGAACAATCCAAGGGCTAGGGTTGCCCATTCCCATCCCCATGCAGTCAAAATTCTAAGTAAAACTTTTAACTCCTCAAAAACTTTACTAATAACCTACTGTTGACGAGAAGACTTACCAATAACAAAATCAATTAGCACATAGTTTGTATATGTACTATATACTGTATTCTTACACTAGAACTTGTGAAAAAAACGTTAAGAAAATCATAAGAAAGAGAAAATATATTTACAGTGCTATACTGTATAGGAAAAAAAAAAGCCCCAGATAAGTGGACCCATGCAGTTCAAATCTACATTGTTGAAGAGTCAACTGTATATGAATGAGGAAGGAACCTGGGTGAGAATGAGTCAGAAAAACCTAGTTTAAATCATGACTCTAGCACCTACTTCTTATGTGATACAAGTTAGTTAATCTTAGTTAACCTCAGTCTCTTCATAAGGATTATGATGGTACCACTTTCACAGGTTATTATGAAGACTAAAGGGGGTATCAGAGGAGGACTTGACCCCTGGAATGTAAAAAATAATTAATAAATTCAAAATAGCAGGTACACATATAAGGAGTCACAGGCCAGGCATATATTACTCAGTGAACCTATTAGGTAAGTGCTATTATTATAACTTGCCCAAGGTCTCAAAAGGAGTAAGTGGCAGAGCCAGATGTGGATCCAGGTTGTAAGGCCCCAGCATCCAGGCTCTTAATGACCTTATTATTTATTGCTGTTGTTATTAGAATGAGCATCCGATAACCCTACGAATGGCTCTACGAATGGCTCCATGTAAACAAAGTGTTTAAAGCCCTTCTTCATCAACATTTGAATTTTAATAGGTTTCTAATTTGGAAACAATCCTGTTCTGTTGCTAAAATGTTGTTGGTAGCATAAAACTAATAACACTACTGTCAAAACTTATTATCTGTTTAGGTCACTTAACTTCAGAGAAAAAAAATATTTCCCAAACTTCAGAACACGTAGGCTAGCTTTGAAAGAACAGAAAAGGCTATGGAACAAACACCCCTTTCTCTAAGAAACCGCTCAGAAGTGATTTGGGCGGCACCACAAAAATTCAGAGCTAGGCGGGACCTCAGTCTAACTCTTATTCTACAGAGTGGAAACCAAAGCCGAGAGAGAAGTGGCTTTCCCCTTACCCCACAGCTAATTTTCCATCGTGTCAGACAATTTGCAGGAAAAGCTTTCTACTACACCACTCTGTTTGATTCCTACTGAACTGCAAACTCAATGCCTCTCAATAATATGATACTTCCAACTGAAAACATGTACAGGTTGTTGCACAACAATAGAAATATACTGGAAATGGGGAAGTTGATGGGGAAGGAGTCTTTTACCAAAGATCTTTAAATAATCTATCTGAACAAAACATAGTCAACTTGCTGACTAAACAAATGCAGACATATAAATTTACTAATGCTTCTATTGCTCTTCTGAACTGTTTCAGTGTTCTCAACATAGAGTAACTCTCAAACAAAAACTATGTCCTCCCTTTTAACATTTCCCATAAGGAAACTGCCATTAAGGGCTGACTACATTCCTGATAATCTTTTCTACAAAAACATTTGTAGAATGTTAAATTAATAAATTATAAAATTCATTCTTCCTTAAAAAAAAAAAAGCCCATCAACACACTTTTAAAATAGTGAAAGATCATATACTTTGTCATTCTCTCAAATGACTGGATGTTCACTGGCCCGGTGTAAATATAATTAGCTTGTTCCTGAAATAATTTTGTGAGGCAGGAATACTCTCATCATGAGTTGCAAATATTTGTCTTCAAACACATTTTACCTTCTATTTATTTGAACATGAATTATTTGTTCAAATTCAAAACAATTATATAAAGAAAGTGATTTTATTACTGTTAACAGCTAATGTTTCAACTCCTCTAAAGCCACCCTGACTAATGCAAACGAGCTCTTTCAGCAGAACTGAAACTTACTGTTCCAACAGGGAGCCACCTCTCCAGTGACATATGCTAGTTGCAAAACTAAATTGGTTAAATAACGAAAATAAATGAAACAGAAACTATCCAGGAAAATGTCTTTCAAAAATTACTTGGAGAGCCTTATGGGAATTCTGAAAAAACTAAGAAACAATGATCTGCTCCTCTAGTGAAAAAAGGAAAACATTTAAGTAGTAGTGATGAAGAAAAAGGGACAAACCATACATTCCAAATTAAGAACTACCAGATTTGGCAAGACTGGAATAGATGAATCAAAAGTGACCTCAACATTTTGGTGCCTGGGCAACCGTGTGGATGAGGACCTCCCTGACCAAGGCAGAGTCTGAGAAGAGCAAGTTGACAACGAAGGGAGGTAAGGCCAGTTTATCCTGCGGAAGAGAATGCTAGCAGGTGGGTATATTTAGTAGGTCTTAGGTATATGCAGCTGGTTTATAAGGTAAATTGAAGATGCAAAATTCAAGCCTCTTACACAGGTTTAAACAAGTGAAAACGTTAAACAAGGCCAGCTTCTTAGGTAAAAGCTAAAGCCTCAAAGGGACAGACAGGACAGAGCAAAACACAGCTAATGAAACTCACATTAGATCCTGAAACGTGTCCCAGCCACCTCCTCAGATAGTTGTAGTGAGTACTCAGGGTTTACTTCCATGCACTCCGTCTGCTTAAACAAATTCCAAATAAATAAAAGTTTCACATTGGGATCTCGTTTCTAGAAAGACATAATTTAATACTATGGCAACTCCAGAAAGCTTATCTGAATCTTCTCTGCCCGAATCAAAGAATATCTGCAGTTAGAATATCTGAACCATATCTACCCTGAGCTCATATATCTTTTTTTTTTTTTTTAAGATTTTATTTATTTATTCATGAGAGACACAGAGAAAGAGAGAGAGAGGCAGAGACACAGGCAGAGGGAGAAGCAGGCTCCACGCAGGGAGCCCGATCCCAGGTCGCCAGGATCACACCCCAGGCTGAAGGTGGCGCCAAAACGCTGAGCCACCTGGGCTGCCCTAGCTCCTTTATCTTTAACACTTCATCTGGATCATTTTTTTCTGTTAAATATATGTAACATTTCTAGTGCTACATTTTTCTTTCCGCTGATACTATCTTCACCCTCTCTTCTAGATATATTTTTAAGTTTGAATTTTGAATCTCCAAGTTAAAATGTCTACCAAAAAAATTCTCCATCAGGGCAACTGCCTTTATGAATTAGTTCAATACCAAAAGTGCTTGAATGATATTCTCTGCTTCTTATCTTGGTAGTTGGCCCAACTCAACCTTCTCCAATACCTTCTTTCCACCTATTTACTTTCTTTTGCTTAAGCTCTGTATGTAGCCAAATTGTTTATAAATTTCTCCAGGAAATATTTTGACCCTAATTTGGGGATTCAGCTTTCTAATTCTGAGAGAAAAAAGTTGTGAGGTGACTCAATTTTCTTACTGAACAGCTATACAACAACTTAGACAAGTTATTTCAACTTTCTGAGCCTCAGTTTTCTCAATTAAAAAAGGGAGAGATGATACCACCTATCAGCAGTGATGTTTTTCAGATCAAAGGAAAAGAAATGCAGGGCAAGGGGTAAACTGGAGGTTGTACTTTATAAAAATTTGTCTGTTATTACCAACATAATTATTTCATAGACCACTAAAGAATTTTGCTACCAAAAGCACTGAATGTACTTCCTAATTCTGGCCTCAATTGAAGGACAGAATGCAAATCACATTACTGCAATTTTATTAGAGAAGCCACCAAGGGAAATGTGTAATGAAAATCTGGACTACATTTTGGCAGACAGGAACTAGAATACAAGACCAGAAAAGTCAACTCTCAAGACCTACTGTGTTCCAGCATGGATCCCTATATGCCTCTGAAGCTAGTAAGATCTTGACTGCAAAAGGAAGGTTACAGCACATTTAGTCTTCCAGTTCCAAGCAGAAATGAAGATTGGGGCAAATTTGTATTTTATTGCTGATTTGAAACACAGAACAATAATGACCACCATGCCAATCAGGACAAACATATTAACTTTACAACTAATATTTGAAACACTGCATGCTCGGTACCATGCTAAGTATTTTGTTTTTAATTAATACTTATAACAATCCTATGAGGTGGACACACTTAACCCATTTAACAAACAAAAAAACTTGAAGCTTGGCAAAACTGGGATTCAAATCCAGGTGCTTGAAAATTTCAAGCACCCAATATCATGTCAGTAAGTTACGTGTTATAAGTAAGATAATAAATAGTTTGGCGGTGAGAGCTATTTGGGCATCGTGTAGGAGGTGGAGCATCCTATTCACTCAATAGTATAAGCAAACGCAGGAGAGAGTTTGAAGAAGAAAGAGTTATATCCCATAGCAGCAATTCTGGAATTTTCAATTATTAAAAATCATGACACTATCAAATTGAGCATGGCCTACTTTGGAGATAATTAGAGCTCTCCAGATCAAAGGTTCTCCACCTGTTTTCCACCTGACACACAGTGTTGGATGAGGGCCTTAGGAGCTGATGCAATGTGCCACCTAATGCTCAACACACCTCCCACCAGCCTCCATACTCCTCCACACCCTGCCTCTGTGAAATTCCCAGAACATCAGCTCTACCTCTGTGCCTTCTCACACTTCTCAGAAAAGCACATTAGAATACCAACGAGTAAAAAGGCACGCATTCCTTCTGTATCCAATAAGTAAATATGAGTACTGAGCACTGGTATTCTGTACCAGGCATGTTCTAAGCTCTTTGCCTATATTAATCCCTAAACCACACTATGAATTAGGTACTATTTTATTCCCATTTTTACAGATGAGGTATCTGAAACACAAAATAAGTAATTTGCTGCAGATTACACATTGGGAAATGGCAGTATCAAGATTCCAACAAGGAGTCTGGTTGTAGATCCTCAGCTCTTAAACACAACAATAAATTGCCTCTCAGCTTTCCTGACCTAGTAGACAGGTGTCCCAGGGAATTCCAAGAGCTCTTCCCATGATGCCATAACCAAAAAGGTAAGAACTTCTGCCTCTGCAGGATATACCCAAAAAGTTCCCTGGGACTGTGAGGGTTCACTCCTCCACCAAGATTTTACTTTAATGTCGCAGGCCCCGAAGATGATTTCATTTTAAGGCCTATCTCCTTAGCCCTGGGTAAGCACTGCAGTAGGAATCTTCAGTAACCCCAGCAAATGATACTGGTTTTGAGGTGCTGCTACCAAGCTACATGGAATCAACAAAGCTACACATAAAGAATCGGAACACAACCCCTTGCTTTCAATTTTTTTTTTTTTTTTTAATTTATGATAGTCACAGAGAGAGAGAGAGAGGCAGAGACAGGCAGAGGGAGAAGCAGGCTCCATGCACCGGGAGCCTGATGTGGGATTCGATCCCAGGTCTCCAGGATCGCGCCCTGGGCCAAAGGCAGGCACCAAACCGCTGCGCCACCCAGGGATCCCAATCCCTTGCTTTCAAACAAGATCCGTGCATTAAAGATTCACTTGGTCTTCTAGATAGGGTGTTGTCACATATCATTCATTAAACAGTATTTACTGCAAGTCTGCTATACGCCCACCAGGCACTATTCTAACTGCTGGAATACATCTGTGGAAAAAAAAAGTTCTACAATCATAGAGATTATATTCTATTTCCATTCTAGTGGGATGGAAATACAGGTCTATATAGACTTTTATAAAGATCCAACCACAAACAAACAAAAAAAGAAACAATTATGGGAGAAGACATTTTTTTCCAGCAACAAGAAGAAGTTGAGGCCAGAGATAGTTTTCAGTCTTTTGCTCTAACAGAGCAGCTTCCATCCAAGAAATTGAAAGAGGGAAGAATGCTACACACATCCTAAAAACTAGTTATTCAACTGTAGATTCTCCAAAAGTAATAATGCATAATAATATGAAGCATGATGAAGCATTGAGATACTTTAACCTCCTAGTCTACAGATGGTCTCAATCTCAGAATGGCCAAATTAATGCCAAAGCACAAAATTATGGTCCAGCATATACCCCTATAATTGCACTTGCCACATAACACTGATACTCTTATTCTTGGATTCTCCCTCTGAGCACTGAGATGCAGGAGGGTCAGTCAGGACCACAGTTTATTCATTTCTGTACCCCCAGCATAGAATCAGGTCCATCACAAAGTAGGCCCTCAGCAAATGCTTACCAACTGAAATGAAAACAGCAAGCATCCTCCATATAGAAACAATCAAGACAGGAACCATGGGCGAGAGATGCACTAAAAACTACTCATCAGAGCCGTTCATTTTGAAAGGTTTGGCCACAGTTTCCTAAGAAACTTAGATAATAACTTAATGTTAAACCACCTGAAAAAGAGAGAGGGAGAGGGAAAGAGTGAGAGACAGACAGAAACACTACTTATACAAGAAAGTAAAGACAACAAGAGAGTAAAACAACACAAGCTCTTGGATAAATGATCAGATTTACTTAATTATATATTAAGTACATTCTAACACTGCAAATATTACTATAAATGGGTAAAAGTAAAATTGGTCTTCTGGGAAAAAAAAAAAAGAAATGTAAATGCTCAGTCTTATAGATGTGTTAATACCAATGCAATTCAAGGCCAATCTCTGCAACCTTAACCACTAGGTTACTTTCAACTCATGGCCCGAAGATGGACATGCGTCACATGAGGGACCCTTGTGCACCATTCATTCATTCCTACACCGTCATGTCAAGACATGACTGAGAACAATGAGGGGTGTGTGGGATCTAACAATGAACAGGAAAACACAGAGCGCCTACCCTCAGTGAACATCTTGCTTTCTGGTTACAGTCATCAGAGATCTGTGCCGCCTAAGGTAAGCTAGCTGCTCTTACCCACCCTATCTCACTGCAGAAAAACTGCCATCATTTTTGTTCTTTCCAACTGCAAGTGGGAGCTCAGCGATGCAGCCACAATGCCACTTCAACTGCAAGAAATCATATGCCTACAGCACTACAACACAATCCAGGCATTTTTTAAAAGTGGAAATAATCCAACTGCTTAACTAATTTTTGCTTCCTCTCACAGTTTTGGGAAACAAACTTGAAGAAACCAAAGGAGCTTTACAACTTCCAGATCTACAATGGTAAGCTCGTGTAAAACAAGTACGAGAGCACTGCTTTTAATTTTCTTCAATGGAACTAAAACTATGAAAGCTCTATGCAAAGGACTACTATGTAGCAGTTAAAGACAGAGACAGGACTATACTTACTGACATGAAAAGATATACACCATTTTGGTTAGAGGACAGAATGCAGACCCATACATGGAATGTGAAAAAAAAAAAACTACACCCATGAAATAAAACTACATACACAGGCACAGAGAATAAAAGATCTGGAAGGATATCAAGCTGACTATACAGTGATTACTATTTATTTACCCCTGGGAGGTAAACAGAAGGAGAGAGATGCAGAAGGAATTTGGTTTCTCTGTTTATTGCTATACTGTTTGATTTCTCTTGAGATAGTATTCATCTGTAACTTGTTTAATTAGGAACATTTTTAAAGAAACCAGCTCTAAAACCAAATAAACATCCAATATTAAGCATATGGTCTTTAATTCCAAACACTACAAAAAATAAATGAAAATCTTGTTTGAACAGTTAGAATAACTGACATGGCGTTCAGACCCAAAAAACACTTATACTAATAAATGGCATGAACTTGAAAATTTTAAATTCTAAAAGGAGAAGGTCAGAACAAAGAAATCTTATGCTCTGAAAATGGATATTCTAAGCCACTGGAACTAGGCCAGATACTATAAACACTTTCATACATACTCTGTAATTCATTTATTATACTGTTTTACATATTAACAACTTGCAATATCCTCAAATTGCAAACCAGGATCTCCAAAATAATCATCTTACAAATATGAGCAACTTTTATTTCTTCCCTAAAGAAAAGTTTTGCTATACATACCATTTCCTTTCCTCCTGATGTTCAATTTGCTGGCAATTCAAGCAATGGTTCAACTGTAGCACTAAACCTTAAAAATATCCAGCCTTCTTGCTCTCTTAAGATTTCTCTGAAATGATACCCAAGGACCAGAAACTGAAATATCAAGTGAGAGCCAATCTGCACTAGCCACAATATAGTTGTTAAGGGTATGAGAAGTACTTATGCAAGTAAAATCATGCCCCTTTTCTTGTACTGCTTTAAAAAAAAAAAAAAAAAAAAAAACTCAACAAAAACTGTAGCTCATGTCTCAACTAAATTCCCAAATCAGCTTTGAACATACCTTTTAATCTTCCACAGATTATTAGTCATTGGAACTTCATCAATCAGATACTGACATGAAAGAACCAAAAATGAATGCCGAGCATATCGTCAAATGCGTGAGTAACAATTTGGTCTATAGTAAAGGTGTCGGTTTTACTTTCCTAGGGAGCTTTTGCTGACATGGACTGGAATATTTAAGGGCCTAATGATAAAAATTATTCAGAATTAGATTACTATAAGTAGTCATGAGATGATCGTCTTCTTTAACCAATTATCATTAGGATTTTCTAAGCTAAGAATGAGCAGACACATAAAAAGCATAATTAAAGGAAAAGGACAAGATTTCAATCCTTTTTCCCTTTCATCTGAGCAAGATACCAAACAGTAAAATTCAAAACAGTATAGAAATAAGCAGAGGATATTTTTTTTTTGTAATAGAATCACTTAAAAAAATGCATACCTAGCCTAGACATTAGGGAGAAAGATCAAACAAGGCAAGAAAAAGAACAAGTTACCTCTTCTCTGCCTTTAACTGAGGCTCATCATTTCATTCAATCAATAGATCACTCAGTTTTCATTTGGTCAAACGGTCTACACACTCCCAGCATATATCTCTTTCATTAATATGCACTATATTTCTTTATTCTAAGTTTATTTCAAGTAATCCTACACCCAATGTGGGCCTCAAACTCACAATCCTGAGATCAGGAGCCACACACTCTAACTGAACCAGCCAGGCACCCCTGTATATTTCTTCATTTCAATAATTTTAACATTTACTGTCATGTGTAGAAAAAGAAAAAAAATCGAGTTTGATTTGATTTTCTGTCACTAAACATCTAAAGATAGCCAAAGGTGTTGGGTGAAGGTAGAAGTAAGGAATATAATGAAAACAGAAACCGCCAACTACTCTTGGAGCTTATCATTTAGTTAATGGTGCCCTAGCACACAGACAATATTCAACTGCTTCCTAAAGCTCCTCATTCCCAGGAAACAATGAGCCATACTGTCACACTGCACATGCTATTTTACATGAGGCTGCTTACTTCATTCATGAGATAAAAAGGAAGCCACTTTATCAAAAAATATATCCTTAAAAAATGGGAAATATCCAAATTTTCAATTGCTACAGATGACTCAGTGAGTGGGCAGTTAGAGAAACTCATAGCTGATGCTAGAAAAAGCTAATGTCTTCATGAAGATCACTTTGAAATACTGTTCTGGGTGCACATTATTGGCTCTTGCATCATAATTTTGTTTTACTTCTATACTAGGCATGTATGAAGTGCTGGATCCCCTCTGGAGGAAAAAAGGTGGAGTTTCTCCCATCATTATATAAATTAAAAAGCCATTCTTATGGGGGGGGGGGGCATTTTCTGGTTACTAGACCACAATGTGGTAATTAAAATGTTGCTACCTTGCCTCAACAATTTTGACATCTAATAAGCGTGCATTTGTGTCTCAGGCTGATTTTTAAGCTGACAGAGATAGACCACGGTGAAAACAGTCCTATCTCACAATAATAAAAAAATTATTAACTGCTAATGCTAAACAGGTCAAGATACTTAAGTGCTAGGTGTCTTTTAATACAAGATAATTGGGGATCCCCAGGTGGCTCGGTGGTTTAGCGCCTGCCTTTGGCCCAGGGCGTGGTCCTGGAGTCCCAGGATCGGGTCCCACTTCAGGCTCCCTGCATGGAGCCTGCTTCTCCCTCTGCCTGTGTCTCTCTGCCTCTCTCTCTCTCTGTCTATCATGAATAAATAAATAAAATCTTTTAAAAAAAAGATAATTATAACGTATTTCAGAGAAATACTTATTTACAGACAAGATTTGGTGAATAAAATAATAATGGTAAGTAAAATACAACTATAACACACAATCCTATTTATTGAATATATGGAGAAATATTATTACACTTCTCATATTCTGGTCAAGAAAATAAGAAAGAAATAGTACAAACCAAGTAAACATAATAATAGCTTCTGCTGGTAGCACTCTCAGTTTAGAATGTTCTTTTACACAGATGCAGACTTTGAATACAATATTTACTGGGTGCCAGTGTATCAAACCCTATATTAAGTCCTGGGAACATAAAGATCAATAAGACATGTCCCATTAGTCTCTATTCATCCCATTTGATAATCAAAATCATATTAAGAAAAACAAGGCAGGATTACCTCCATTCTACAGAACAAAATAAGCAATTTTTCACAGGAACACAAGCTAAATTAAACAGCAAAGCTTGTTCTATACTGTTCTACTATATATTATATATTCACTAAACTTAGGGATCTTCATGATCATGCCATCTCTTTCTTATGCCACAAATTCATTTTAAAAAGAAAAGAATTGCTACTGTTTAGGAGGAATGATGAGGATTATGTGTGCACATGTGTACATAATATACATAATTTATAAACACATATGTAACATATGTACATGTGGATACATGTTTGTAACATTTCACAAAATCACTCGCTACAAGGAAGGATACATCTGTCTTCAGGTCTTAAACCACGAGGTGTACTTGCAAACTCTTAGTTATCCAAAATCCTTGGAATATGGAATTGATCTTACTGACTATTCTGAGAATAGCTACTGGTAAGTATACCTAGTAAACCTTTGCCCCACTACAATATTTTTGTGTCATGGAGATCCATAAATATAGGAGTATGACATTTTATTGAGGCAAAGCTTTAAAATTTCATTAAGACACCAAAATAAGTGTTCAGTATCCCCACTGCAAGTTGGCTTTGCAGTTTTTTTCTCATACTAACCTGCTCCAAAGTACCTGCAAAGTGCTATTTGGTTCTACTTTATGGGAGAAATTATATGCTCTGAGACTGCTAATACTAATCACATGTGAGTCCTAAGCACTCGAAATGTGGCTAGTCTGAATTGAAACTGCTGTAAGTAGAAAATATACAGCAGATTTTGAAGACTTAGTGAGATAAAAAAAAAACTGTAAAACATCTCAATAATTTATTATATTGAATATATGTTGCAGTGATATTTATACTAAATAAAATGTATCATTAAAATTAATTTCACTTATTTCTTTGTACTCTTAAAAATGTGACTACTAAAAAATTTGAAATTACATTTGTGGTATCCATTATTTCTATCCAACAGCACTGTTCTACGATATGCCTAAGAGATTTGAAACATATTCTCCGAGGCTATCAAGAGCCTATTTCAACTAGCATACCCTATATTATTGTCAGTCTTCAATCTATCAGGAAGTGAGCATGGGGTGGTGAAGAGGTAAGATTTTTTAATAACATAGGAAAATGTCCATAATTTATCATCAGAAAAAAAAGCAGGATATGAGATTAAAAAGTGGAGCTGCTTCAAACATGCATGTAAGTTATTCAAATTTGGTCTAACAATATGAAAAAGAGAAAAAAACTAATTCCTCTAGAAGTGTTTTTGCTCCTACATACCTCTCACAACATGAGAGGTTACTGCACTGACTACAATTGACACAGAAGCTGTAGCTCTACCATACACAGGACATCAATTAGGCATGCTTTATACATACATGCAAATGAAATGAGGCAAAAGGCAGCATTTACTAGTACCAGTTATCTCTGGATGGTAGGATAGCAGGTCTACTCTTTTTAACTTACTCTATATTTTTCCAATTATTTTTTATAATAAAAGGTAACTTGTTTTCCTATCATAAAAGCTTGTGATTTTTAGAGATATGTAGTTTTACAGGTAATAAAGATTTAAAGCTAAAAAAGACAAAGAGAATTAGAGGGAAATCATTGCGTATAGGACTCCGTGTCCTAGTCAGCCAGCCAGTCCATGAAAATGCAGACCACACAGTCCTATAGCAGATAAGACTATTCGTGTAGCTACAAAGCCCTATATTTGCCTTTTACAAAAGAATACAAAACACAACCTTCTCTCAATGACATTTTTTATTATGCTTTTGGACTATAAAACTGCCAACTGCAAGTTGCATTTATAGTAAGATTCAAATTTTATTTGCATATGTTTAATAAAAATATTCATTTGAAATAAAATCTAAGTTAATAATAAAAGCTCAACTCCCTAAATTAGGAACTACTAATTAAGAATTGTACCACTGATGGTACAATTTATATATTCACTGATGCTAATCATTCCATAAGCTACATTTGTATAGAAAGAGTATATTAAGAAACAAAGTAAACTTGTTCTTACACTGTATAGAAGAAAAAAGGTTATCAAACCACAGGATTCTCTTCTGGACCTCTCATCACTCTTACTTTATACTAACTTCCTCGTTGAACCTAGAAACCAATAACCTCTTTTAACTTCAGGATGAAGTACTGAATTAAGAGGTCAGCCTACCTGAAGTATTTAGCTGTAAGGTTTGACATTATAAATACAGCCAGTTCCAATAAGGCAAATGCTGAAAAAGTCTGGGGATATTGCTGCTAAAAGAATTTTCAAATCAAGGAGAAAACTGGCATTAGGAAAAATTTTTTTTTATTGCATAAATCTTCTTTCACACTAACTCCCACAATTACTCCTACTTCATACCCAAATAAAATCTATAAAAACTGTTGCACACCTGGGAAGAAGGCAGTTTCTCAGCATTTGAAATATTGAACTCACTCACTATTCCACAATATTTAAGAGGTGTACCATGGCATCTTCCCTTGTAGTAACCAAAGTAACTTTATCTATTTGAAAATTATGGGAGGGTGAGGGGGTTAGATCCTAACTTTAAATAAGGAAAAATGCTCCTGTCATACAAAGAATTTATGAGAAAAATAGTTTTCCTGCTTTTCCACCATCAATGGAACCAAAGCAGTTCGGAAGGTAAAGGTAGGAGAGTTCTAGGAAAACTTGTGGATTAAACTATTAATATACTGGAAAGCTAAAATCTTTCATTAATTTTTAAATGCAGCATTTCTACCATCTTTTCTTTTAACAGCAAATACATGATACTTCCTATGCCCCAGGCATATTTTAAGCACTTTGTAAATATTAGCTCATTAAAAACCCTCTGGCTTGGGTACTATCATTATCCTCATTTTACAGATGAGAAGATTAAGGCATAGAGAAATAAAGTAACTTTCCCAAGATCACATAGCTAATAAGCAGCAGAGATGAGATTCAATCCCAGGCAGCCTGGGTCCAGAATCCATACTCTTAACCATAATGCAGTGCTGACTCTCAAAAAGTAATATGCCCCCGAAAGCCCATCTTTGGCTTATAGTTAAATACTGAACAAAAATCTGGTAAACAAATTAAGAGGGAAAAAATGCAGATAGCAAAAAGTAGAAAACCTGTTATTTAGAATTCCGACACATCACCATGAATATATTAGTATACTTCCCATCAGTTTTTTCTCCTTCTTCTCGTAGGGTTTTTTCCTTTTTAATTATCACTCAGCATACATGATTTTCTAGAAAATGAAAAACCTTAATGTAGTAGCCTTTCAGCATTTTTAGAGTAACAGTTAAAATTAACTGAACACATCATATAGTAAAACTTTTTTTAAAAAAGATTGTATTTATTTACTCATGAGAGACAGAGAGGCAGAGACACAGGCAGAGGGAGAAGCAGGGTCCACGCAGGGAGCCCAACGCGGGACTCCATCCGGGGCCTCCAGGATCAGGCCCTGGGCCAAAGGTGGCGCTAAACCGCTGAGCCACCCGGGCTGCCCCTTTGTGCTTGTTTTCTAGAACTTCACCTGCCAACCTCATAACGTAGATAGAAATATTCCTCATTTTACAAATGGGGAAACTGAAGAACAGTTAAGAAATAAACTTAATGTCAAACATCTAGTATGTAGTTGAGCAGGATTCAAATTCAAGCAGTTTGACTCCTAACTAGAAGAACTCAACTACAAGAGGGTAGTATTATGGACTACCTGAAAAACAGTGATGTTTTTAGAGTAATGTATTTGTCTGGCTTAGTCTAAAATTAGGATGTTACCATACAGATTTATTTTACTTTGCCCTAATTCTGACTTAGACAACTAAAGTTTTTAGTATTCTAACTTTTCTGAGTAACTCTTCATGTCCTATCTTATGTCTTCCTTCGTGTCTTCAAATATCTTATGTACTTCCTTCATCCAACGATCATCTGAATATTCATTATGTGCGAGGGACCATGCTAACAAGACATGGTGACAGGGTCTCTTTCCACTCAACATATGGTCAAATTTCTCACAACTAATAAACACTAGTATATATAAAAGGATAACAGCTTTGCCAAACAATTCATTGGACTGAGTATGGAATCCTGCAATTCTCTGTCCCCTCTTCTATAAAGCAGATAAATGCCTTATTTTTCTTTTAATTCCTTAAGAGCGACTGAGAAATAATTACTCAATAGGTACTATTAATCTGTCTCACTCTTATCAGTGGGCAATGAAAAGTCTGTCCATTTTTAATACAAAGGAGATGAAAAAAATATTTTACTAAAACCTTGGCTTGGGGATCCCTGGGTGGCGCAGCGGTTTGGCGCCTGCCTTTGGCCCAGGGCGCGATCCTGGAGACCCGGGATCGAGTCCCATGTCGGGCTCCCGGTGCATGGAGCCTGCTTCTCCCTCTGCCTTTGTCTCTGCCTTGTCTCTGCCTCTCTCTATATATATGACTATCATAAATAAATAATAAAAAATAATAATAATTAAAAAATAAATAAAACCTTGGCTTACTAGGTTATAAGTTTAAATTACTTTTAAAGTTCTATAAATATATTTTGGGTACGACCTTAATAGTCAACTGGTAAGTGGGAATGTCTAAAACATTCTAAGAAGCAGTCAAAAAAATAAACATGTTCACAGAAGGAGGTAAGACCACTGCTGCTTGATTTTACATGGAAATATTTTATTTTAAGCAGTCTTGATCTGAATCCCACTGATTATGAAATGGTGGAGGAAAGCCAAAGTTAAAAAGTGCAGCAGAAACTCTCCTGACCAGGTCACTGAGTGGCTTGATAGCCAACGACCATAGGTACGATTACCAACTTAAAACCTTACATTGGGGGCAGCCTGGGTGGCTCAGCAGTCAGTCCAGGGTATGATCCTGGAAACCCGGGATCAAGTCCCGGATCTGACTCCCTGCATGGAGCCTGCTTCTCTCACTGCCTGTGTCTCTGCCTCTCTCTCTCTCTGTCTCTCATGAATAAGTAAAAAAATCTTTTAAAAAAAAAAAAACAAAAAGAAAACTTACCCTGGCAGGGGACCAGGAGCAGAAGCAACCTAAGAAACCAAGGTCAACAGATGGAGGAGCTTCTGTTTGTCCATAATTACTAGTTGCGTCCATGAACCCCTGGCAGGTTTCCTGACTGATGCATGTTTACATTAATGTTTACATGCAGCTGTCACACTTCCGGTTCATTTCTTATGTCTGTGTCCTCTGACAAGGTTCTCCAGGATGTCATATCTATGCTATTATCTGGTACTTGCCACCTTCCACTGCTACTCTTTTGCAGTCTGTAATTTGTCCCATCCTTGATTGTAAATTTATTGAGGAAGCAAGGTTAACCCCCAAAACAGCTTGGTGCCTTGAAAATAATTATTTTTTTTAAGATTTATTTATTTATCATAGACATAGAAAGAGAGAGAGAGACAGAGAGAGAGAGAGAGAGGCAGAGACACAGGAGGGAGAAGCAGGCTCCATGCCGGGAGCCCCACACAGAACTCGATCCCGGGACACCAGGACCACACCCTGGGCCAAAGACAGGCGTTAAACTTCTGAGCCATCCAGGGATCCCCATAGTAAGTGTTTATTAATGATGAGTGTATGGCTACACCCCAATCCTTACCGTATAGCTACACCCCAATCCTTACCATTTTGCAAAAATGCTCCTCATCTCTCTGACTGGTATGCCCCAGGTGTCAGTCCTTGAACTCCTTCGCTATCAGCACTCACTCCTCAGGCATCCATCTCACCTCTACTGACAACTCCCAAATGTATCCAACCTGGACCATTCTCCTCTGACCGCGATTCATTTGTTCAACTGCTGACTTGACATCTCTATTACCATATCTATTAGACATCTCAAAAACTTAGCCAGGCTGGAGAAGAATTCCTGAACTCTTCCCAGAAACCTACTCTGCCCAAAGTCTTCACATCTCTGTTAATGACATCTCCATCCTGCCAGTTCTCAAGCCAAAAACCTTGGAGCCATCCTTGACAACTCTCTTTTCCCATTCTACATCCAATCCACCAACAAAGGTAGTTGGATCAAAACACAGCCAACTGGAGCCACATAAAAATAAACCCAGGCCTACTTTTATATACAAAAATAAATACATACACAGATTACTATACATACATATATTTCTTAGCTCTTGGTCCACTGAGTGTGCCTAGAAGCAGTGACACTTTAGCAGCAACAAACACACCTAGCATCCAGATCTTGGCCTCAAAATACCATTCTTTGGTAAAAGGAGCCACAACTTCTTGAGAAAAATGAGTCTAGGGCTATTGCAGGAAAAATACAAGATGAGCCTGAAGCATCTAGTAGTACTAGAGAATAGAGAAGTTACATGTATACATACAAACAAAAGATAGGAGTATGGCAAAGGACACACGATCAACCTAAAAGAGATCCCAGTGGCCAAAGCTGGATAATCTGATCAATAAATAATGCTAGCACTGAACTATAACCCTAAGAATAAAATAAATATCCATGAATTGGAATTGACATAAATGATTAAACAGGAAGACAGAAAAACACATGAGAAGGGACAAGTCTTCCTTACAAAAGGATTCCAGTTAATAAACACAGAAAAAATGAGGGAAATAAAGAAGTACTTTCAGAACACAATAGCAATAATTACTGTAGGCATGATCTACTGATGAATGCTAACTTAGTGAGAAGAAACAGGATACTGGCAAAGCCTCAAAGTAATCCCCTCATCCCCAAATATTTACCAATTACTGTGGTGGTTTTAATATATGTCACAAGTTCTTCATTTTCCTCCCCCAAGAAGTAGGAGTTTAATTCCTCCTCTGAGTGCAGGCTGTACTTAGCAACCTGCTTCTACTGAACAGAGTATGGAAAGGGAAAAATAACTTTCCAGTGGAGAAACTTGCCAGAAAACACCTTAGCAAAGTGATCATCAGTGATAGGTCATGTTGGTACCATGTATCTCCTATATGACATGATAAGAAGGGCACTTCACTTCTATGGTGTTCTTCCCCCCCAAAATCCATAAGCCACTCAAACAAGAAAACATCAGACAAACCCTAACTGAGGAACAGTCTACAAAATACCTAACTAGTACTCTTTAAAAGTATCAAGGTCATAAAAGAAAAGACCAAGAAACTGTCATACATTAGAAGAGAAAGAAGACTTGACAACTAAAAGCAACATAACATCCTGGTTTAAATAATGGAATAGAAAAAGGATGTTAGTGGAAAAATTAATAAAATACAAATAAAATCAGGAGTTCAGCTGAAGCACTGTACCAATGTTAATTTCCTAGCTTGATAAATACACCATGATTATGGTAAGATGTTAACATTAGGGGAAACAGAGTGAAGGGTATATGGTAGTGGTTCTTTTTTTTTTTTTTTTTTTGAGATTTTATTTATTTATGCATGAGAAACAGGGGGGAGGGCAGAGACACGCAGAGGGAGAAGCAGGCTCCATGCATGGAGTCTGACGTGGGACTCGATCCTGGGTCTCCAGGATCATGCCCTGGGCTGAAGGCAGCGCTAAACTGCTGAGCCACCCAAGCTGCCCAGTAGTGGTTCTTAATAGGAGCAATATCCCCCGTAAGGGCCATTGGGCAATGTCTAGAAACATTTTTGATTGTTAGAACTGGGGAGATGGTACTGGCATAAAGGACAAGGGATTCTATATAACATCCTACTGTATATAGGGCAATCCCCCACAACAAAGGATTATCTAGTCCAAAATGTCAATAGTGGGGAGACTAAGAAACACTGGTATAAGAGAACTCACTGTACCCTCTGTGCAACTCTTCTATAAATCTAACCGATTCAATCGCTTCTCAATTTCCTGGTCTCTCAACTGGAGTTTTTAGGAGAAACGCCCAACAAGTCCTCTTGATTTTTCTGTGCCTCCTTAGACTACTTTCAAAACACTGGCCCAGAGTGAAGTTTTGTTTTGTTTTGTTTTTAAGATTTTATTTATTTATTCATGACAGACAGAGAGAGAGAGAGGGGCAGAGACACAGGCAGAGGGAGAAGCAGGCTCCATGCAGAGAGCCCGATGTGGGACTCGATCCCAGGACCCCAGGATCAGGCCCTGGCTGAAGGCGGTGCTAAACCGCTGAGCTATGAGGGCTGCCCCAGAGCGAGGTTTGTTTTGTTTTGTTTTGTTTTTCCAGAGCGAAGTTTTTAAAGCATAAATCCAATCATGTCATACCTTTGCTCAAAACCCTGTAATAGTTTCCACGGCACAAAGTAAACAACCAAGTGCTTACAATGGCCTACAAATTCTACGGGATCTGGACCAAGTTATCTCTCTGACCTTACCACCTTCTCTTCTGTTCAGTCCTGTGCAGGTACACTAGCCAAGCACACCTCTGATTCAGGACCAATGCAACAAGTTTCTTCTACCTAGTATGACCCCTACTTCTTTTAAGTCGTTGCTCATCCATTTCTAAGTCCTTCCCAGACATCCTCTTTAAAAGTGCACATACTCTGTAGAATTCCTATCCCTCCTTCTTGCTTTATTTTTCTCTATAGCACTTATCACCTTCTAATATAACAATAACTCTCACTTATTTTAATGTCTGTCTCACCCTGTCTAGAATGCAACATTCATGAAGTCAACAATTTTGTGTTTGGTTCACTATTTGAACCTGTGCACCTAGAATTATGCCTGATACATGTACTAAATGCTCAACAAACATTTGTTAAATGAATGATATACCCCTGAAATCCTAAATTAAATATCCCAGTGTATTTCAACCACTTTTCAACACTATTGTGTTTTCTATCCTATCTCCTTAAGAAGAATGTGATCTGGAGATGCCTGGCTGGCTCAGGTGATGTAGCATGTAACTCTTGATCTTGGGGTGTGAGTGTGAGCCCCACACTGGGCCTAGAGCTTACTTAAAAAATAAAAACTATTAAAGAAGAAGAAGAAAAGGAGTATGATTTGCAGAAAAACAGGCTTTGGATTATGGTTTCATCAGTTGATAGTGTGTGTCTCTGGATAGATTGTTTAAACTGTTTAATCTTGTTTCTTCATCCAATGGAGAATGACAAAGGGAAGACTTTGTTAATAACAAATTGTAGAGCAAGGTGGTAAAGTGTCCAGCAATAGTGGGTACCCCATAAATAAAAGCTAATAGTATTGCTTTCTCCTCACTAGCTCTTCAGCTTCACAGTGACATCCACCTAGACTTTCATGCCCTTCGTCTTCTCCCAATGAAATCACCCTTTCCAGTATTCCTGTTCACGATCCAGCCCGGACTCCAACCCTCAAAATCATTAACTTCCTCGTCCTTCAGGAATCTCTCCCAAGCAGGCATCTGCAAAGCATTGGTTACCAACCTGGGTTCTGAAACTGAACTACCAGGCTTTGCAGGCCCAGCTGTTCATCTTACAATTAAGGAAATTAACAGTTACTACCTTATGAGCTCTTAGGAGTATTAAACAGTTTCTTTAGTTATACAGAGTGATCATGCTGGAGAAAAAAAAAAAAAAAACAAAAACCCACTGATCCAAGGTGTACGATCTCAAATGGGCCCTCAGTGCTGCTTAACAATCCTTCATTTTCTCGTCATGTCTGTGTCAGTGTCTGCCCTTCTCTCCCTCTCTCATTCACTTGGAAGCTATTATAAGCTCACATACTCTTTTTAAGAACTCTTATTCCACTACTTTCTCCTTCACTCTTAGCAGGTACTCAAACATGATACATGTTATCAACTCATTTTCCTTCTTGCCCCTATCAGAAACTTTTATCTCTGACTTTACCTTCTTCCTTTCTGTTCACTAGAAAAGGAAAATCACCTACTACCCAAGGCCAATTTCTCTACATATGCCTTGGATCCCACCCCCGCTCACTGCTTACAAATCTCTGACTCCATCAATCACCTCTCCCCCGCCCCACCCCAACTTTGGTTCTTTTCGATCTCATATGAATCTATGCCCCAAATCCTCTTAATTTAAAAGAGGGAGTAAACTTCTCTAAATCCCCTTATCTCCCTCCACCTATACTCTTTTTTTCAGTTATCTGTTAAAAACACTGTATTTGTACCGAATTAGCTAAGGTTGTTCACTATTAACCTCCTAAATGCATAGATTGCTTTTTTTTCCATCTTGGGTCCGTCTGGCACAGATGGTTGGCTTCTCTTCAGTTGCCGGCCCCATGCGGTAGCACACAACAAAAATGTAGGAATCATCCCAAATCTTCAACCTTGCTCAGCTCTATCATCTGATTATTTACCTTGTACTGTTGATAATACTTCCCAAATCTCTTATACATCCACCCCCCTCCTTTATATCCCTCATACTTTCTCATCAGGAATGGCTTCCTAACTGATCTTGCTTCCAGTTTTGCCCTTCTCTAATCCGGCATTCACTTCACTGGCAACATGATAGGTCTAAAACACAAATCTGATTCCATCACAGCATTTTTTTCCCCCCACTGAATCTTCACAGCCTTCAGGATAAAGTTAAAGCTCCTTAACTTGGCTGATAAGGCATTCAGTGATTTGGCTTCTTACCACTTCACTGGCCCCTGTTTGAAAACTGTGCTGTCCACCTGTGGCTACTGATTACTTGAATGTGACTAAACTGAAATGTGCTTTAAATTTAAAATACACCAGATTCTGAAGACTTAGTATGAAAAGGGTAATGTTAAATATTTCAATTCTTTCAAATACTGATTACATGTTGAAATGATAACATTTTAGCTATATCAGGTTAAATAATACACTTTTAAAATTAATTTCACTTTTTTAATGCAGCTACTAGAAAATTCAAAAATACATATAACATATTTGTGGCTCCCATTATATGTTCACAGGACAGCACTAGTCTAAAATGCCCTTTACCATATACCAGGGTGACAGGGTTAAGAGAAGGGGGGATGCCAGACGGGTTGAGCAAAATAGACTGGCGTTTTATCAAAAAATATATATACAAATAAATATTAAATGTCCTTTCCCTTTTGCTGAACCCAGTTAAGTCCTATTTTTGAAGATTAGCTCAGGTAACGCATGAGGATGCATTCCAGAACTCTCCCTCCCCAAGACCCCAAGTCTTAGTCAACTACCCCTCCTGCATGCTTCCACCCAGAGGAATGTACTTATACCTGTGTCATATATCACATCATATTGTTAATTATCAGTTATCAACTATCTTCTTCTCCTAAACGGTACTATCTTCTCCTCCATGCAAAAAGGCACATCATTCTACATATGCTCAGGGCCTATCATGCCTATCACTGGAAAAGCAATCAAAATATTTGTCAAAGAAACATGAACTATCTGTTCCTGGCCTGAAAGTTCCTAGAATTTCTAGTTCTACAAGGAAAGCAAACCAGCAATGAAGGAGCCTAGACTTTCCAGGGAGCTCTAGTAACGAAAGGACTGGGATGGTGAGGAGTAGGAATTACAGAGAGAACAGCAATGAGCAAGTAAAGCTCATCACACACACCTGCCTGTCACAGTGGAAACAGGGATTTGCAGCAGTGAGATGGAAGCTTGAACTCACTCTTGGCAAGCCAGGGGCCACAGTCTGGTTCCTAAATTACTTAAACAACCCAACCAACAAAAAGAGTGTGATTTGGCAGGTTTAAACACAAACAGCTAGAGCCCAGCACCTGTTCCACTTAAACAGCACATCATTACAGTTAAAAACAACAACAAATCTCTCTCATGAAGCAAATGCTAATCTCATGATGCTTCACCATGGAGCAATTTAGAAGAGTTATTATATGAAATGTGCCAAAGCATGAATTTATGGCTGATGCTTATTTGGCAAATAAGGTTGGCACTGCTAGATGTTGAAAAACATGTATGCAAATAAGCAAATAAAAGTTTTTAAGCTCTCCGACTTAAATATTTACGTTACCATAAATGTACAAAGATAAATGTTTATATGAGTACACATATAGTGCATTCCAGGAACACATTTTTTAATGTGATTGTCAGAAACAGCTATAAAGTGGCATTACTTCCTTATGGGCCTCAGGGTAGACTCTTAAAAATGGATTCGGACAGAATGTTAATGGGGCCCAAACATCAGCAAGGAAGTTTCTCTGGACTATCACTGGGTAAAGTGAATACTCATCATAACAGCTCGAAGCAATCTTCTCTTGTCCTTTCGCCCAAATATTTTCTTCCCCTGTTGGGACCCAGCCAAACAGAAATACCAGCTCCTAAATGGTAGAGAGGGGATGGAAAGGAGGACCACACATCACCAGCCTCAAGGAAAAGGACTTGAGGCTTCCCCCCCCCCCATGTAATATAATCAAGCTACAGTCTCCAAAATAAAGACATGATAAACTATTTCCCCTTCTGACAGCTACGGAAAGAGGTTTGTTTTTCGCATACTTGGTGAATTGGTCATGGCCCAGCTCCCCGGCAATGGCAGGCACTCTGCTCCCGCTCGCCGGGAGTCCCGGGGCGGGGGCCTGAGCCGGGGGCGGCCCCACCTGCCCGGAGCGCCTGCCGCGGGCGCCGCGGGAGGCTGGTGGGGGGGGTCCGGGCGCCGCGCGAGTGTCCGCGGACGCCGGGGACGGGGCCGGGGGGCGCGTCGGGGTCCCCCTAGGGAGGGCCCGGCCCGGGGCCCCGATCCGCGAGCGGGGCGAGGCCGCCCCCACGAGGCCGGCTCCGCGCCTCCACGCGCGTCCGGGGCAGCGCTCGGGGCCGACACCGAAGTCGTGCCCTCGGCCGGCCGGGGCGGGAGGGGGGGGAGGGGACGGAGGGGAGGGGGAGGGGGGAGGGGCTGCCGGCCCTGCAGCCAGCGGGTCACAAAGTAGCCACGACCGAGGAGCCCGCGGGCGACCGAGAGACGAGACGAGCCGCCGCGGCCCGCAGGAGAGCCGGGCGGGCAGGGGAGCCCCCGGGGCCAGGCGGGGCACGCAGACACGCAGCAGCGCCCGCGTCCAGCCCCCGCAGCTGCACTTTCCCCCGCGGCAGCCCCGCCGCGCCCGGGGGCGCCCCTGCGCCAGCTCCAACTTTCCCTCCTCTGGGGGGCGCCGGGCGACCGGGGCGGCCGTCCTCGCCGGGGGGCGGGGGGAGCTCCGGGGCGGGGCGCCGGGCGGCGGGGGGGGCAAGCGCGGGGGGTGCAGGGGGGCGGCGGGGAGGGGTGCAGGGGGGGCGGCGGGGGTGTGCAGAGGGGTCGGGGGAAGGACGGCGGGGAGGGGAGCGGGGGGTACAGGGGAGCGGCGGGGCCCCGGGGAGGAGTGCGGGGGGGGCGGGGGGGTGCAGGGGGCGGCGGGGCTCGGGGCGGCCGCACAGCCCGCGCCGGGCAGGACGCACCGGCCGCCTGCGCCCCCGTGGCGCCGCCCCACGACCCCGCGCGCCCCGCCCGGGCTCCGCCGGGGCAGCGCTCGCCCCCCGGGCCGGCCGGCGCCGGGGAGGGGACCGAGGGGTCGCGGGCAGCCCTGCCCCCGTTACCTGGAAGGCGCGCGTGCCGCTGGGGCGACCACCATCGCCGGCCGGCCCGTCCCCCGCCCGGTGACCGCGGCCGCCGCCGCCGAGCAACTGACACTAACAAGTAACTAACTACTGGCCGCCGCCGAGCCTGCCGAGCCTGCCGCGCGCGCCCGCCGCCCGCCGCCCGCCGCCCGCCCGGCCCACCAGCCCGCGCGCCCGCCTCCTCCCGGCCCGCGCGCCGCCCCTCCGCGCGCACCCGCCGCGGCTCCCCACGGAGCGAGCACGGGCACGCGCACGCGCACGCACCCCAGCTCGGCCGTCTCCCCGGGCTCGCCCCGGCCCCGGGGGAGGAGCCACCGGGAGGCCCCGCCCACCTCCGGACCATCAGCCTATGAAGGCTCCAGACTGACCGGCGGGGGCGTGGCCGAGGGAAGAGGGCGGGACGACCAGGCCCTTGGGCTAAAGCCAAGGGAAATTCGGGTTCCGCTCAGTCCCAGACGGAAAGGGCCGCAGGACGTTTGCCCTTTCGGTGCCGAAGCCCCTGGCCAGCCTGCCGTCGAATGCAAAACACGTGTTTCCAAGGGCCCCCAGCATCCCGTAATTACCGAGTCCTTTCTGCAGGCCTTAGCGACTTCAAAAACTACATCTCCCAGGAAGCTCCGCGAAAGCCGGCCTCACCTTGCGTCATCACGTAGTCCCTTGCCGCATTGGAACAAAATAATCCCTTCGTTTTTCTCAAGGTACGGGGGGTAATAGTCCCTTTTTCTCCTCGCCGGAGCAATTCTAAAAGCCATCGCGACAAGGGAAGTTGCGTCGGGGGAGGTGGCTCAGCGGCCGGGCGAAGGGAAAGGAAAGGTAGCAAAAGAAAGTGCTGCGGAGGAATTTCCCCCGCCGCGAGACGCCGCAGCGAGCGCAGTGCAGGCGACCGAGAGGGGCTCAGGGGATTGTCCTCCGTGCGGGGGCCTCTGCGGGCCCCGTCCCCGCCTGCCCCTGCCGCCAGCAGGCCGGTAAGCAGGGCGGGCTGCGGGGTGGCCACGGCCGAGCGGCCTCGCGCCCCCCCAGCGCCGTCTCCCTTTGGCCGTTGTGGCCGGTTCGGCTCGGCTTGAGGCCGCCCGAACGGGGGCGCCCCACTTCCGGTGGGGGAGGGGCGGCCGGAGCCGCTTCCGGTGGGGGCGGGGGCGTGGTGCTCGCGGCGAGGCCGGCGCGGCGTCCTGAGGTTGGGGGCGTGTGCGCCGCGGGAGGGTTCGGCCGTGGCTCGTGGCTCGCCGCCTCCCGCCCGAATTCCGGAGTTTTGTCTCTCCGCGTTAGGAGGGAAGAGCCCCCCCCGCCTAGACCCCCTCGGCTCCGGCACGTCCTCGGCCGCGCGGCCGCTGCGCGCCCTCCGTGCCCCCGGCCCGAGCAGGTGTCCCGGCCCGAGCCAGGTGTCCGGCCCGAGCCAGGTGTCCGGCCCGAGCCCGAAGCAGGTGTCCCGGCCCGAGCCAGGTGTCCGGCCCGAGCCCGAGCCAGGTGTCCCGGCCCGAGCCAGGTGTCCGGCCCAAGCCCGAAGCAGGTGTCCCGGCCCGAGCCAGGTGTCCGGCCCAAGCCCGAAGCAGGTGTCCCGGTCGGAGCCAGGTGTCCGGCCCAAACCCGAAGCAGGTGTCCCGGCCCGAGCCAGGTGTCCCAGCCCGATCCCGAAGCAGGTGTCCCGGCCCGAGCCAGGTGTCCCAGCCGGAGCCAGGTGTCCTGGCCCAAGCAGGTGTCCCAGCCGGAGGCCGATCAGGTGTCCCAGCTGGATCCAGGTGTCCCAGCCCGAGCCAGATGTCCTGGCCCAAGCCAGGTGTCCCAGCCGGAGGTAGGTGTCCCAGCCCGAGCCCAAGGCCGGTGTCCCCGCCGGAGCCCGAAGCAGGTGTCTCGGCCGGAGCCAGGTGTCCCGGCCTGAGCCAGGTGTCCTGTCCCAAGCAGGTGTCCCAGCCGGAGGCAGGTGTCCGGCCGGAGCCCGAGGCAGGTGTCCGGCCGGAGCCCGAGGCAGGTGTCCGGCCGGAGCCCGAGGCAGGTGTCCGGGCCCGAGCCTGAGGCAGGTGTCCCGGCCTGAGCCAGCCGGAGCCAGGTGTCCAGCCTGAGCCCGAAGCTGGTGTCCCAGCCTGAAGCAGGTGTCCCAGCCTGAGCCAGGTGTCCCGGCCCGAGCCCGAGCCAGGTGTCCCGGCCCAAGCCAGGTGTCCCAGCCCAAGGCAAGTGTCCTGGTCCCAGCCCGAAGCAGGTGTCCTGGCCCGAGGCAAGTGTCCCAGCCTCTCCACCCGCCCCACGCCTGCCCCCAGGACTCTCGTGTTGGCCCGGAGTGGGGAGGCATCTTCACCTGGCAGGGGTGAAGCCTTTGGTGTACCCTTAACCCATACTGAGTGCTCTTCGGCTCCTACACCTGTTGATTTTAGGCGGCAGCTTTCGCCTTGTAGCTGAAAACCACTTCCTCAGGCCTGAAAATTCTTACCTGTCCCTGTCACGGAGCTCCTGGGACAGCTGTGCGTCGGTACATTCCCCCCCTCCACCTTTGTAATTTAAGTAATTTCAGCCCCGATGAAAACCTGGTATCTGCCCTTTCTGTTTGCAAACCGTGCTGCGGAGATGATGGTACTCAGGTTTTAAGCAAGCAGGGCATTTGGCTCACGGAGGACAGAAGATGGGTAAGACAGGACTTTTTATTTTTTTTCTATGTTGTCAGTGTTTTATTATAAGAAGCGATGTATAAAGTGGTAATAAACACTCAACAATTTTTCCTGGCTTCTCCTTTCAAGTATCACAGGTGTGTGTGTTTGTACTAAAGGAATCCATCCGTTTGGAGCCTATGAAATCTCAACTGTAGTGATTTTATTTTATTTTAATTTTTTTGTAGTGATTTTAGAATATCAAGTAAACTGTAAGGTCTTTAAAGGATTTTTAAAAGCATAAGGTCCATGTTTTGTTTTGTTTTTTCCTTTGGGATTTGTTATCTATTCTACCCTCTGAATTTGCAATGGTCTTAATTCTGGTTCTTTGAAAAAGCCATTATTACTTATTAGAAAAATGTGGGATTCTTTTGTTTGTTTGAATTCATGAGAGGCAGAGAGAGAGAGACAGAGACAGAAGCAGAGACACAGAGGGACAAGCAGGCTCCCTGCAAGGAACCCAGTGTGGGACTCAATCCCGGATCTCCAGGATCACGCATGCCCTGGGCCAAAGGCAGACGCTAAACCGCTGAGCCACCCAGGGATCCCTGAAAAAATGTGTTTTAAACTAAATATTACAGTAAGGGAAAAAATACATGTTTTAACCTTATGTAAACATTGGGGGGGGGAATCTAAGACCCTAAAATCAGTGAGTTATCCTTTGAAAGACCACAGAATTTCTGCAGTAATTGAAAAGGCAAGACACGATAATGTCTGTGTTATTACTAATTGAAGGTTAGGGACATGTAGACTGCCTCAAGCAAGTATTAATTAATTGATTGGACAGAAAGTGTTCACTGTCTTCCATATTAATAAAGTATAAAAGAAAATGTGATACGATCACCCTGACAAATTAAACTATAGTATTAGGAATTACTGCAGTAAGCAAAGATCGTGGAACTTTTAAATGAAAAAGATAGAGAAAATTTAGTTAAAATATTGATTGAGATACAGTAGTATTGCCTTTAGGAAACTAGAGAGCAAAGGAGTTTTTTTAATTGGGTCTTTATGCTATTCCATGGAAGAATTGCAGTATAACAGAAGAAAATTTGCTGCAGCTGAAAGACAAGCAGCTTGCAGAACTGTCTGTTCTAAAGAAAGTAATATATACACCACATATCTGAAAGAAGACATTTTGTGACAAGTGGCAGTTTTTCATTGGTCCCATCAAAGAAGAAATATTAGAAAAGCCTGTGAAAAACAGAGAGCAAGTCCATGGAGCCTGGCTTTTATTTTCTTTAAATCTTTAAAAAGTGTTTCTTTAGAAAGGCTTGTTATCTTCCAAAGATTTTTTTTTTTCCCTCTGTGCTCTCTGTTGCAGTTTTCTTTGTATGTTTTAATAGAATCAAAATTAGAAAAATAGGGCAGCCTGGGTGGCTCAGTCTGTTAAATGTCTGCCTTTGGCTTGGGTCATGATGGAGCCGCAGTCAGGCTCCCTGCCTTGTGAGGACTGTGATTCTCTGCCCTCCTGGCCCCTCTCCTTCTGCCCCTCTTCCTGCTCCTGCTCTCTCTCAAGTAAATAATTTAAAATTTTTTTACAAATTAGAAAAAGACTTAGGGAAGTGAACTCCACTACTCCTTAGAGTTAATGATTTTGAGATTTTCATTCCATTTCTTACTATCTATAAGCAAGAAATTGTCAGTACTTTTAGGGTACTCAGATTAGGTTTTTCTTTTCCAAAGAAACCATTTTCTTTTCCAGAAACAGCCATTGGTTATACTGCTCACAAAAGTTTAAAGTATTAAAATAATAAGTTAAAATTCTGGATTCCATTTCACTGAAATTTGATTATCTAGAGTGCTAGGTACTATTTTTTTTTTTTTTAAGATTTTGTTTATTCATGAGAGACACAGAGAGAGAGGCAGAGACATAGGCAGAGGGAGAAGCAGGCTCCCCGCAGGGAGCCTGATGTGGGACTCCAGGATCACGCCCTGAGCCAAAGGCAGATACTCAACCACTGAGCCACTCAGGCATCCTGCTAAGTACTATATTAAGTGCAAAAGTGTCTTTTAATTTCTTTTGTCCATCTCTCTCTTTTTTTTTTAAGATTTTATTTATTCATTTGAGAGAGAGCAGGAGCAGAGAGAGGGGCAGAGGGAGAAGCATACTCCCCACTGAGGAGGGTGGGGGGCAGGGCTCAACCCTAGGATCCTGAGATCGTGACCTGAGTCAAAGGCAGATGCTTAATGATCTGAGTACACACACACACACATCCGGCCCCCAGTGTCCACCAATTACCTTTTTGTATGTTTGTTATTTTGGTAGTTTGTTTTGGCCATGGGGTTGAATGTTGAAGAAAGTATCCTAACTACTTGAATGGTTTTTAAACTTACTACTCTGCTGTCTTTTCTTTTTTTTTCTGCTGTCTTTATTTCAAGAACTTCAAGAGGATTCAAATGAAAACACCCCTTACGTGACTTTTCATTATGTCAGCAAAAGTTTATTGAGTGCTTACTGTGGGATAGACCCTATTCTGGGAACTTGTGATGTGTCAGTGAATACAGACAAATAACCACATTCTCTTGGAATTTACTCTCTAGTCTCCAAATAAAAAGTGGAATAGTGCTCCCTTGGTATCCCTAAATAAGATCTATCGTATAATCATTGTTCGTACTGAATTGAGAGCAGCCCTAAACTTCATCTCTCTTGATCTTGATCTCTAAGCCATTCTAAACCCAGTTTTGAATATTTCAGTGTAATTTTTCTCCAGACCATTAAAGCTCCTTTGTTAAGTATTTAGTGCTTTTTTTTTGGCGCATGCATCATGAACTTATTATCATTCTGGCCTCCTTTATGTAGTAAAAACAAAAGTGAGCAATACAGAAAATAGGGGATCAGAGAGGCCTAGTTCCAAAACTGATGTCCACCTTTTACTAGCTGAGCTTACTAGCTTGGTTACCTTGAACAATTTATTTGATCTCTCTGAGCCTCAGTTGCCATACCTAAATAGGGTTGTTTGGTGGACTGAGGATAGTCTGTGTAAATCACCTGGCACAATGCCTAGAGTTAGGAGCTTAATGAATGTAATTACTTTATTCCCAGTCTCTTCTGCTATTTTGGCTATTAGGATTTGCCTGTGTGTGTGTTTTAAACCTTACATGGCCTCAAAAGTATGGAGATGCAGTGCTAGAATTTTTGAAATTATGCCTTCCCCCAGCAGCTTGTTTAGCAATCCAGATTTTACTTTTTATTCCTTGTGGAAAGGAGAAATCTCTAATTTCCATGATCACTTTAGAAAATATACATAATAGAAAAATTTCAAGAAAAGATTAGGGAATCACTAAAGTAATTTGAATTGTAGAAAGACTTTCAAATGATTCTTCTAAACCTACTTTTTTTATATATATATTTTATTTGTTTATTTGAGAGAGAGAGTGAGAACAAGCAGAGGGAGCTACAGAGGGCGAGGGAGAAGCAGGCAACCCCCTGGGCAGGTAGCTGGATATGGGGCTTGAACCCAGGACCCCGGGCCAGAACCTGAGCTGAACGCAGATGCTTAACCAACTGAGCCACCCAGGCACTTCATTCTCAACCTATTTAGTCACTAAGCCTAACATTCAAGAGCCTTCACTCATTACCCATCTACACATTCCTAACTGGATTGGTCTCTTTAAAAAATTCTGTAGTGTACCCAGCCTTACAATCATTGTTCTTGCTATTCTTCTCCTGAAACACTTTCTCTTTTCCTAGGAATCCCTATCTATCAAAATGCCATCATCTTGGAGGCCCTATCATTTTCAGTACTTTGGGAAGTATTTTCTGATGTCTATCCCTCTCCACTCTTTCAAGCATATATGCTCTGCTCATTGACCCTCCAGGGCCTTTTGTACTTTCCCTATGCCGTTTGATACCCAGTGCTGCTGCTGTTGTTGGCTTTTGTCATTGCTTTTTTTTTTTTTTTTTTAATTTATTCATGAGAGACACGCAGAGGCAGAGACACAGGCAGAGGGAGAAGCAGGCTCCATGCAGGGATCCCGATGTGGGACTCGATCCCGAGACTCCAGGATCACGCCTGGAGCCAAAGGCAGACGCCCAACCGCTGAGCCACCCAGGGATCCCGCTTTTTTTTTTTTTAATGTAGAGCTTATCTGCTGCCATAAAAGGCTGCATTTTATCTTATTCCTGTCCGTGTCTGCTGAAATACGTGGCACAGTGCTATTCACAAGTATCCAGTGCATATTGTGGAGTTGAATTGGCACTTGGGGTATGATGGAACTTCGTAACTTTTGTGCACTATTTATACCCAACATTAAACACAGTGATGGTGTACAACTCAAATATCTGCCAAATGAAGGAATGAATAGCTCCTTATTCTCACATATGTGAGCATCTCAGGGTGTCAGTGTAGCAATGAGCATATATTAAATAACTACTGTATGATCAAACTGTAAGAATTAATCCCTGTCCTCAATTTAATTGAAAAGAAGTTAAAATTAATATGTGTAGACTGAAGACTTCAGGTGTTTGAAGGTGCAGTGGAGAGGTCAGTATAGAATTGTTTGCATTGTGAGAGATAACCCAAGCTATCTGAACTCAGAAACAATAGATTTGGATATCAAGAGGTACTTAACTTGCATTTCCATTCATAGTTTGCATACCCGAGAAAATTGAAAATATATTCACACAAAAACTTTTATGCAAGTGTTCATATTGCATATTGTTCATAACAGCATTACTCATAAGAGTCAAAAAATAGAAACAAACCAAAATATTCATCAATTGATAAATGGAGGTATAGCCATACAAAGAAATATTATTCATCAATAAAAGGGAATGAAGTAGTGATACATATGTCATGGATGAACTTCGAGGATATTACACTCAAGTGAAAGAAGCCAGACACAGAAAGCCATATAATGTATGATTTCATTTATATGAGATGTCCATAGAGACAAAGTATATTAGAGGTTGGCAGGGGTTGGAGGTGGGGGATGGGGAGTGACTGCTAACGGGTATGGAGTTTCTTCTGGGAGTAATGAAAATGTTCTGGAATTAGATAATGGTGATGGTTGTACAACCTTGATACTAAAACACCTCGTATAACCAACATATTAAAAACCACTGAAATTGTACACTGAAGAGGTATATGAATTATATCTTTAAAAAAGGAGGAGGGACGCCTGGGTGGCTCAGCAGTTAAGCATCGGCCTTCGGTTCAGGGTGTGATCCTGAGGACCCAGAATCAAGTTCCACATGGGGCTCCCTGCATGGAGCCTGCTTCTCCCTCTGCCTGTGTCTCTGCCTCTCTCTCTGTGTCCCTCATGAATAAATAAATAAAATATTTTTTTAAAAAAGGAGATACTTAAATCTGAAGAATTTGGATTTTGGATGGAACTGGAAGAAAGAAGCAAGAGTATGGAAGCAAGGAGGTGATAATTTTTCCTCAGATCCTAGAGGGAAATATAAGTGGCTAGGTACAAGACTAAGCATATGGTGAGGATGGGTGTGAAGGTTTCTGGCTATCTTGTGTCTTAAATAAAGCAGGCAGTGAGGCAGTTGATTAGACTAGAAAGGTGTTGACAAAGGAGAAAAACATACTAGGATTTTGAAGGAAGCATCAGATTTCTTTTTGATTTGGTCAAGGATGTGGTATCATCAACTTGGTTTCCTTGTGAAGGTCAACTGAATTTAGAGGATAAAAGTATCAGAAGTTAAGGGGGTAGCAATTGTTGATAGCAATCAACAGTGAAGTTAATGGAAAAGGGAGAACAGAGACTAGACAAAGTTACAAGAATTTGATTCTAAATTATACTGAGATGATGAAATCAGAAAATCTTAAATGAGAGGGAACCAAGAGCAGTGATTTGAAGAGGTCAATGCAAATAAAGGTATTCATTTGAAGATGTATTTGAGTACCTTTTATGTGCCAGGCATTGTTAAGTAAAACTGTAGCTGTTATCTTTATTTGAATTTTTGTCTTACAATAAAGTCTTTTGAGATTATTGGTTCTAAGAGTTTGGACATCTTATAGTTCTCGATACAATACTGTATTATTTCTCTGAAAGGTTGTACTAATTTTGGGTGCCACCAGCAGTGTATGAGTGTGTTGTATTCCCCATAATTTCACCAGCAATTTTTTGTCTAATGGAAAAGATACAAAATTATTCTTCATTTTGGCTGTTGCTTTTAATACACCACTTTCTATACCATGGAACTGGCATCTGTTGGAACATGAAAGAATTAAAAGCCTTTATATTTGCTCCCCCATCTAGAACGGATTCTTTAAAGGATTTGGATTTTTTTAGGAACCTAGAAACCAAACCAGCTTCTAATTTGAATCAACTTAAAAACTACTTTATTTAATGGCACTCTCCTTATTTTCTAGATATTCGTATTCAAACCAAAGTTAGCCATAATGCCAAATACCATTTGACTAACTTAATTTTAATAATTGGATGTTGTGGGTATTGACTAACTTCATTTTACCTATGAAAAAATTGAGACTTAGAGAGCTTAGGTCACTTGCCAAAATCACTTAACCAATAAGTGATACGGACAGCATTTGAATGCCTCTCAGGCAAGTTATCATTCTCATACTCCATAATCCTTCATTATCACTACTAAAATTTTCTAGAGGCTAACAGAAGCTGGAAGAGAAATGGCACTTAAGATAGTCAGGCACTTATCTATGCATATAATGAATCGGAGAAGTTTTTTGTTTGTTTCATATTGTTTTTCTTAGGGAGGTTACAGTGCATAGACAAAGAGAGGAAGGTCTCTCTTTAAGCCTACATTTCAGGGCCCTTTCTGTTTATCCCTGATGAGCAGGTACATACTGTCCCAAAAGCTATAATAGGAGCAAAGGAGAAAGAGGAAGGCAGTGATAGAAAAGCAACTGCCGGGATCCCTGGGTGGCGCAGCGGTTTGGCGCCTGCCTTTGGCCCAGGGCGCGATCCTGGAGACCCGGGATCGAATCCCACATCGGGCTCTCGGCGCATGGAGCCTGCTTCTCCCTCTGCCTGTGTCTCTGCCTCTCTTTCTCTCTGTATGACTATCATAAATAAATAAAAATTAAAAAAAAAAAAAAAAGAAGGAAGCTCTAAAAAAAAAAAAAAAAAAGAAAAGAAAAGCAACTGCCATTGAGTATATACATTGAGATTCATCTGATGGTCAAAGGAGCAGACAAATGGCCCTAAGAGAATCCCATAAAGTAACTTTTAAAATAATAACTTCAAAAAATAAAATAAAATAAAATAAAATAACAACTTCACATCTAACCTGGTAATGAGGTTAATAAGATGATCAAATTTTTTTTAAAAAGATACTCAAATCGTAGTAGGCATTAGCAAAAGAAAAATTCTTCCGCTTTTATTCAAGTATCATATACTCGCTAAATATATTTAAGATTAGGAATATTTTTTTTTTCAAAAGAATGTATTATTTAAGAGAGAGGGAGAATGAGCGGCGAAAGGGGCAGAAGGAGAGGAAGAAGCAGACTGCCCATGAGCAGGGAGCCAGCCTGATGTGGGGCTCCATCCCAGGATCCTGGGATCAAGACCCAAGCTGAAGGCAGACACTTAACTAAGCCACCCAGGCACCTCAAGATTAGAAATATTAAACAAGAGATGTCATGTTCCAATACTGGCTTATAGTTAGATAAAATACAATCCCAATATATAGGTAAGATGATGAAGGCCCAAAATTATGCACCAAGCAAATAACACAACAGGTGCTAGAACACAGGCTGCCTGCTTCCCAGTATGGTTTACTAAATTGGCTAAAAGAGAAAACAGTAACATGTGGGGTTATTTTGTCATTTATATGCATAATTTTTTATAATTTAATATGTTATCCTCAAGAGAGATTATTTCTTTGTGTATCTTCAAGCAGCAGTAATAAAGATCCACACACCAGCTTACTAAATGTTAGAATGTTAGGTTAGAATAAGCAATACTAAAGAGCAAGTTAAACCTAGGTATATCAGATAGCCAATCTGTAAATTACAACTAAATAATATTTATCTGTATCCAACATTGCATTGATGAGGGTGGGAAACGCATATCTTTTGAAACTTTATCACAGAAACATTATTCACAAGCAATTATGATGTATATTTTTTTTTAAGATTTGTATTTATTTATGAGAGTCAGAGGGAGAGAGAGGGAGAGAGAGAGAGGCAGAGGCACAGGCAGAGAGGCAGGCTCCATGCAGGGAGCCCGATGTGGGACTTGATCCTGGGACTCCAGGATCCTGCCCTAGGCCAGGCTTAACCACTGCGCCACCCGGCTGCCCAGATTATGATGTATATGTATGTATATTTATATTGAAGCATTTGAATTTTCAACACAGCCCAGTCCTTTTTCCATTCCTAGTCCTTTAAGTGAAACTAATAACCCTCTTTAACAGGAATTAGTATCCAGGTACTCCATTCTTTCTTAGCCTCAGAATATGTATCTTCTCTTTCCCATCTGTACATTTCTTTCATTTCTATACTCCATAGCTTTAATTCCAATTCTAACACAAACCCTTCATTTGTTCCTGGTAGCATCCCAATTACCACAATTCTTTGGGGAAACAAGATAGCTGTTATATCAGCAAAATTCTGTTATATCAGAATAATAAAGTATTCGTAGTCTTGAGCTGGTAATTGCAGTGCTAGGATTTTATTCTAAGAAAATACTTCAAATAAGGAAAGTAGTTAAAGGCACAAAATATTAATAGTATTGATATATACTGTCTAAAAAATATAAATATCCAACAATAAGGGTTAAGCAAATTATTACTTCCCCATTCAGTAGGCTATTAGACACTTTTCACAATAGCTTCTTTTAAAATTTATAGAAAGATGTTTTAAGAATGTTTTTCAGGGCAGCCCCGGTGGCTCAGTGGTTTAGCGCCACCTTCAGCCCAGGGTGTGACCCCCCGGGTCCCAGGATCAAGTCCCATGTTGGGCTCCCTGCATGGAGCCTGCTTCTCCCTCTGCCTGTGTCTCTGCCTCTCTCTCTCTTTCTGCGTCTCTCATGAATAAATAAATAAAATCTTTTAAAAATAAATAAAATAATGTTAAAAAAAAGAATGTTTTTTCAAAAAAGGAAAAATAAATGGAAGAGAAAAACTGATGTGATTAGTGTATATTTCTGAAGGATTTGTATTCTCTGTGTAATAATAACTGACATTTATTGAGCATTTAACTGGTTTCAGATACAATACGAAAGGAATAGAAGTGGTATTGAGTAGTTGGTAAGAAAAGTGCTCTAGAGTCAAATCCTAGCTCCATCACTTACCAGTATGTGACGTTGGAAAGGAAATGGGAGATAAAAACCATATCTGCCTTAAATCATTAAATCCATATAAAGTGCCTGTCACATAGTAAGCCTTCATTAAGTGTTTTTGTTACTAGACATTTTAGAAATGCATTTCATCTTCACACCCTTATAACTTTATAAGATAGTAGTTTCATTTCACATAAATGAAAATTGAAGCTCAGAATGTTTAAATATCTAGGTTAAGTAATTTGCCAAAGTCACATAGTTTATAAGTAGTAGAGTTTTGATTGAGAACTCTGGTATCACTTCCACTTCTGGCTCTGAAGGAATAGATTGCTGCAGACTAATACTTTTGCTGTGAATAACATGAAAAGGCAGATAATATCAAAAAAAAAAAAAAAAAGAAGAAGAAGAAGAAAAAGAAAAGAATTCTGAGGGTATCAGAGACATACTGAGGGAGCCAGAACTTAAGAAACCAAAATTATGGAGCCCAGGCAACTTTAAAGAAGTGGGCTTATGTTCTATGCTTCTCCTTTCCCCTCTAGGAATTTGCTTAATTCATAGGACAATAGAAGAAGTTACAGAACTTAGCAGAGGATTTCTGCTAGAAGCAGAGGAGCCAGTGTAGAGTTGGTACATAAAAATTGGGGTTTAGGGACGCCTTGGAGGCTCAGCGGTTGAGCGCCTGCCTTTGGCCCAGGGCATGATCCTGGGGTCCCAGGATCGAGTCCCACATGGGGCTCCCTGCATGGAGCCTGCTTCTCCCTCTGCCTGTGACTCTGCCTCTCTCTCTCTCTTTCTGTGTCTCTCATGAATAAATAAAATCTATTTTTAAAAATTGGGGTTTAGGGATTCCCCAGGTGGCCAGTGCTTAGGAGCCAAAATCCTAAAAGAGAAGGTTAGGCACCAAGAAATTATTTTTTAAATTTATTTGTCCCTCAAGGTATTTGCTGCACAAAGTCAAAGGCTAAGAAGCTAAGCAGAAAACCCCTGAAAAGCAGAGTGAAATTTTTGTCTATCTCATGATGTTAAGAAGCAAAAGATAAAATAAAATTCAGGTCCCTCCAAGGAGGAAAAGACCAATAAATATCCCAGACTTTCAAGTGGGATTGGATGCAACCTAGAGACAGAGAGCCTTACAAAAATTACCACCTAACTTCAAATCAGCTCCGTTTCTGATTAAAATAAGATGATCTGGGGCAGCCCCAGTGGCTCCACGGTTTAGTGCCACCTTCAGCCCAGAGCCTGGTCCTGGGGACGCTGGGATCGAGTCCCATGTCGGGCTCCCTGCATGGAGCGTGCTTCTCCCTCTGCCTGTGTCTCTGCCTGCCTGCTTCTCTCTCTCTCTCTCTCTCTCTCTCTCTCTCTCTCATGAATAAATAAATAAAATCTTAAAAAAATTTTAAATAAGATGATCTATTGTTTCATTCCAGAGAAGAGAATGATTTCTCTTTGAAGGAAGTAGTATCATCCAAAGCTTCTATAATTTTTCATGTATCAGATCTACCTTGCTACCAAATATTACCAGACATATGAAAATAATAGAATTGAGAGAAAATGTAGATAATGGGAACAGATAAAGTAATACAGATATTGGAGTTATCGGACACAGACTGTGACTAATATGTTTGTTTGGGTTTTTTAAAGATATTTATACATTCATGAGAGACACAGAGAGAGGCAGAGACACAGGCAGAAGGAGAAGCAGTTTCCTCTCAGGGAGCCCAATGCAGGACTTGATCCCCAGACCCAGGATCACCCCCTGAGCCAAAGGTAGACACTCAACCACTGAGCCACCCAGGCATCCCTGTGACTAATATGTTTTTAAAAATAGATGCTAGAGTGGCAAATGTCACTAGAGAAGTACAATTTATTTTAAAAATCATTTGGAAGTTCTAGAAACCAAAAAATAAAATGATTGAAACTAAGAACTATTAATAGGATTTAACAAGCCAGAAGAGGTGAATTGGAAGATAGAGCCTTAGAGAATATCTGATTGAAGCATGGAAAAGAAAAAAGGTGAAAATATAATAAAAAGTATAAAAGAAATGTGGAAGGCTGAATAATGGCCCCTGAAAGATGTCCATATCCTAATCCCAGAACCTGCGCATGCATTACCCCACATAGCAAAAAAGAACTAAATTAGGAATCTTGAGGTAAGATTATCCTGGATTCTCTGTATATGTCCTGTGTAATCAGAAGGGTCTTAAGTAGGAGGTAAGAAGATAAGAGATATAGAAAAAAGATACACAGAAGCAGGTGAGAGAGAAGAGAAGATGCTACACTCTTGGCCTTGAAGATGGAGGAAGGGGCCGTAAACCAGGTAATGGAGGCAGCACCTAGAAGCTGGAAAAGGCAAGAAAATGGATTCTCCCCTAGAGCCTCCAGATGAATCTAACTCTTTGGAACCATTTTAGACTTCTAGTATTCAGACTATAAGAAAATAAATTTGTGTTACTCTAAGCTAATAGTTTTGTGGTAATTTGCTATAGCAGCAATATGAAAACGGGAAATGATGAAAAAGTCTGATACGTTTGTTACTGGAGTCCCAGAAAAGAAGAGAGGAAGTTAGAGGAAGCAATGTTTGAAGTGATAATGTGTTATGACTCATTGTTAACCTTTGGTAGGTAGAGCTCTGGGGGTCAAGTGGTGAAGCACATCAATAAAAGACTATAAGGAAATTGAAATAGAAAAATTGAAAGAAAAATAGAAAAATTTATTTCTCACAGGTCCTAGAGGAAGTACATCTTGTACACCTTGAGGGACCATACAGGAAGATCAAGGCAGGGTGCAGATAAAGAGAGCCACAGGACCTAGGGCATATGCCTTTATGAGGCTCCATGGGTGGAGTGCTTTGCAGTTCCTAGGCTAAGACTTGACTGGTCAGTTGAAACCAAAAGAACAGAATTTGGTAAGCTCCAAGGGGATCTTAACCTAGGCAATACACAAGGGGAAGGTCCTGTGAGGCAGGAGAGACTGTTATCACAAAGGCTGTTGGGGAAGTCATACCAGGAACTTAATTTAAGTGTGACTTAAATTATGTGTGACTCTGCAGGCTCTTATCTAAGGTATCTGCTTTGATGAAGGGTGAATGTCAGTTTAAGCTCCCCTCACCCGCCTGGACTGCTTGACCAAACAAAATGGGCACCAAGGCAGCAATACCATGGAGTAGCTTCGCTAAACTTTTGACATAATGACAGAATTTTCCAAGACAGATGAAAGACATCAAGCCATGGATTTCAGAAGTATTATAAACCCCAAGCAGACTAAATGCAAGGAATGAATGAATACATACATACATACAAGGAATACCAAACTTAGGCACTTTGTAGTAAAACTGCTAAAATTAGCCGGAGAATTAAAGACCCTTCATATTCAAAGAAACAATAAGGCTGACATCTGACTTCTCTCTTTTTTTTTTAGTTTTTTTAAATTTATTTTTATTTATTTATTTATTTATTTTTTTGACATCTGACTTCTCAACAGAAATAATGGAGGTCAAAAAACAAAGGAATATTGTTCCATTGTTCCATTGTTCACTTCTACCTTCACCCAGGGTGTGGTCCTGGAGACCTGGGATCAAGTTGCACCTCTGGCTCCTTGCATGGAGCCTGCTAATCCCTCTCCTTGTGTCTCTGCCTCTCTCTGTGTGTCTCTCATGAATAAATAAATAAAATCTTTTTTTTAATGGAATATAATATTTAAAGTCCTTAAAGAAAATAACTGTCAATCTAAAATTCAATTCCCAATGAAAATGTTCTGAAGTACATGAGGTGTAAAGAGATTACCAAAAAAATAACTAAAACAACATAGTGCATACAGACCCTCATTAAAAGAAAAAAGCAGAAACACCTACAGGTAATTTTTCAAGCAGAAGAAAAATGGTCCTAGATGGAAACTTGAAGGTTCAAGAAAGAAATGAAGAGCAACACAAAGGATAAAAACACAGATACAGCTATATTAACTATATAAAAACAACAATAATGTCTTTTGGGGTTTTAAATATATATACAAAATCAAAATGTATGATAATTGTAGCACAAAAGGTGGAATCAGTGTAAATGGAAATAAAATATACTAAGCTCTTAGCATTGTGTGGGAAGTAGAATTACTAATGTTTTATTAGACTAAAGTCAATGATATATGTTGTAATCTCCAATGTAACCAATAAAAGAACAGTAAGTGAATGTATAGCTAGGAGAAAAACTGAATGAAAAACCACTAGATTAATCCAAAAGAAGGAAAGAAAAGAGAAAGACATATAACAGACGAGACATATAGAAACAATAACATAATAGGTAAAAACCAAATTTTACTTAAGGACCGCTTAAGAGACAGTAAATGTCAGATTGTTTTTAGTCTAACTACATACTGGTTATGAAAAATGCAACATAAATGTAAAGACTCAGAAAGATTGAAAATATATGAATGGAAAATATCATTCAAACACTAAACAAAAATATGTATTATATTAATAGCAATACGCAGTAGACTTCAATACAAGAAGAATAACTAGAAATAAGAATATTTCGTAATTCTAAAAGGGTAATTTTTTTTAAGATTTTCTTTTTTTTTAAGTAATCTACACCCAATATGGGGTTCAAATCCACAACCCAAAGATCAAAAGTCACATTCCACTGACTGAGCCAGCCAGACACCCCCAAATGATCATTCTATCAGGAAAATGTAAGAACTGTAAGTTTGTATGTATCTAGTAATACAGCTTCAAAAATGTTTTTTCAAGTTCACAAGGACCCTTTACCAAAATGGATCATATGATGGGCCACAGAGAAAGTCTTAACAAATTTAATACAGGATATGTTTATCTGACCATAATAGAGTTAAGTAAGAAATGGATTATAAAAGAGTACCTAGCAAACTCCTCCCAAAATACATTTCCAAATAACCCATTGGATCAGAAAGAAAGCACTATGGAATTAGAACACATTTGCAACAGAATGATAATGAAAGTACAATATATTAAAATATATATGAAATAAAATAAAATATATGTGGAGGGATCCCTGGGTGGCACAATGATTTAGCACCTGCCTTTGGCCCAGGGTATGATCCTGGAGTCCCAGGATCGAGTCCCACGTCAGGCTCCCTGCATGGAGCCTGCTTCTCCCTCTGCCTGTGTCTCTGCCTCTCTCTCTCTGTGTCTTTCATGAATAAATAAATAAAATCTTTATAAATAAATAAAGTATATGTGAACCTACTAAAGCTATATATGACGGGAAATTTATAGCTATAAATATATTAGAAAAGAAAAAAGTCAGAAATCAATTATAAATATCCATCTCAAGAAATTAGGAGAACAGCAAACCCAAAGTAAGTAGAAGAAAGGAAATTATAAAATAAGAATTAGTGAAATTGAAGCCAAATGTACAATTGGAAATATCAACAAATCCAGAAGTTCATTCTTTGAAAAAATCAGTAAGATGCGTAAACCTCTAGCAATACAGATCAGGATAAAAGAGAACACAATACTAGGAATGAAAAGAAGACATTTCTCCACAGATTCTACAGATGTTAAAATGTTAAGAAAATATTATGAACAACTTTATGCAAGCAAATCTTAAAGTTCAGGTGAAATGGAAAACATACTTTACCAATATTGGCATATGAAGTAACAGAATTTTTAAATACCACTTTTACCTGTTAAGAGACATTGAATCCATTATTTAAATATTGTCACCAAAAACAACATACCTAGATGACCTGATTGATGAATCTTTTTTTTTTTAAGATTATATTTATTTATTTATTTGAAAAAAGGAGAAGCATACTCCCTGCTAAGCAGGGAGCCCGACGTGGTGCTCTTTCCCAGGACCCCTAGAGCCTGGGAAATCATTTGGAATTCCAAATGGGGTCATGACCTGAGCCAAAGGCAGATGCTTAACCAACCAAGCCACCCAAGCACCCACTGGTGAATTCTTACAGCGTTTAAAGAAGTAGCCCTAATCTTAACTCCAGTTCTTCCATAGAATTTCTGAAATGAGCAGAGCCTTGATGCCAAAACCCAACCATCACATTTTGAGAGAAGATATTTACAGGCCAGTCTCGTTGATTAACATAAATGTATTATTTGGGAATGTAAAACATCTAAAAGAATCTATAAATTATTAGAATTAATAAATGAATTTAACAAGACTAAAGATCAAGAGTCAGCCACCAGATTCTCCTCCAGGCTGCCACTCTAAGACATTAGCCAAATCTAGGAATTTGGTTCTTTTTTTTTTTTTTTTTTAATTTTTATTTATTTATGATAGTCACACAGAGAGAGACACAGGCAGAGGGAGAAGCAGGCTCCATGCACCGGGAGCCCGACATGGGATTCGATCCCGGGTCTCCAGGATCGCGCCCTGGGCCAAAGGCAGGTGCTAAACCGCTGCGCCACCCAGGGATCCCATAGGAATTTGGTTCTATTAGCTTGGCCAAATCCTGACTCTCAAACTTCTCCACGTATAAAATGAGATTATAATGCCAATCATCTTTACCTAAAGAGTCTTTTGAAAAAAATGAAATAAAATAATATGTGAGGGATGCCTGGGTGGCTCAGTGAGTTTTAGCAGCTGCCTTTGGCCCAGGTCATGATCACAGGGTCCTGGGACTGAGCCCCCACATTGGGCTCCCTGCTCAGCAGGGAATCTGCTTCTCCCTCTATGCAAGGTCAAAATGCAAAATTAATTTGTATAAAGCAACCATAAGTTAGAAAATGAAATTTATGAAAACAATACCATTTATAATGGAATCCAAAAAAATCACACAAGTCTCGCAAGAAAACTGACAGAAATTAAGAGCTAATAATCTATAGTCAGATTAGGAAACTCAATACTATGAAGGTTGACTTCCTCCCAAATTGGTCTGTAGATTAAATAGAATCCTAATAAAATGTCAAATTAGTTTTAACATCCACATGAACATGAAAAGGACCAAGAGTAGTCAAGACAATCTTAACAAAACTGGAGGACTTTCATTGCCAGGTAGCAGGATCTATTAAAAAGCTGCAGTAATTAGTGTCATATTCACACAAGGATAGATAAATGGATATATGGAACAGAATAAAGAGCCCAGAAACAGTCTAACACATACGTGTTTAACTGATTTACAACAGCAAAGGTACTGCAGCATAGTAGAGAAAGAACAGATTTTTCAGTAAATAGCGCTAGGTCATGAGAAGAGGAAAAAAATGAGTCTTGATCCCTACCTCACAAGAATCACTTCCAGTTGGATCATAGATCTAAATGTTAAAGATAAAACTTTACGGAAAAGACACCTTCAATTGGAAAAGGTGAGGATCCAAAAAGGAAGAAGATTGCTAAATTGGACTTTTATTAAAATTAAGAACTTATGTTCATCCAAAGACATATGTATCTAATTATCGTTAGTCCTTGAATAAATTCAAATCAGGGATCCCTGGGTGGCGCAGCGGTTTGGTGCCTGCCTTTGGCCCAGGGCGCGATCCTGGAGACCCGGGATCGAATCCCACGTCAGGCTCCCAGTGCATGGAGCCTGCTTCTCCCTCTGCCTGTGTCTCTGCCTTGTCTCTGCCTCTCTCTCTCTGTATGACTATCATAAATAAATAATATTAAAAAAATAGTTTAAAAAAAATAAGTAAATTCAAATCAAAACCACAGTGAGATAGCACTACACACCCTAAGAAATAACTGAGATTTTAAAAGACGGACAATATCAAGTATGTTGTCGTGGAACAACTGAAAACTTATATGCTACTGGTAGGTGTGTATGCAAATCGTTAAAAGTATTTTGAAAATCAGTTTGGCTGTATATTCTAAAAGCGAACATGTATACCCTCTAACCTAGCTATTCTGGGGTGTACGGCCCACAGAAATCTATACATATATTCACCAAAAGATAAGAAAGAACAAGAGTATTCATAGTAGAATTATTAGTAGCCTTAACATCCATCAAAGTAGAAAGGGTGAGTAAATTCTAATAACAATATGGATGATCATCAAGCATAATACTGAGCAAAAGAAGCCAGACACCAGTGAGTATGTAGTATATGGATAAAGTTTGAAAACAAGCAAAACAAATTTATGATGTGAGAAATCACACTAGTGACTTTCATGGGGATAGTGAATGGAAGGGAGAAAGTCATACTTTTTCACAAGCTACGGACTTATAATTTGTATATATTTTTTTCTAATTCAGTTTACTGAACCTCCTCCAAATTACTTTAAAGGCTATTTTTCTAGATACCCCCTGCCACAAACCATGTCGATGATATGCTTATCTACAACCACCACTCCATCAGAAGCATCTTGCCAGATCAACTGATAACTTCCATGTTGCCAAAAAATGGACATCTTTCACATTCTTGTTTAATCTCTCAGCAACATTTGGGTTTATTTCTTCAAATACCCTTTGACACCACTCACTCCTGCTTTTCTGGCGGCCTCTGTTCACGTCTTCTTAGTATCATAAGATTCTTAGGGTTTGCAAACTCCTATTCATCTATTGAATTCCTCAGGACTCAATCCTCTTTCCTTACTCTCCCATCTCTCCCCAGGATATCTCTTACATTCTTGACTTAAAATACCAGCCACCATATGTGCTAAAAATTCCTAAATTCCTATCACCAGCCCAGACTTCTGAGCTCTAGGGTCTGGTGTTCAGCTTCCAACTTGATATTTGTCTCAAAGGCATCTTAATGAACATATTCAATCTTAAGCTGTTGCTCTTTCCCTATTTCCCCATCATCTTCGGGCTTTGTGACCTCTATAAATATTTACTAACTTCCTAATTAGACATCTTTAATTACTCTAGAGACCTCTCATTACCTTACACATGTCACATGGCATAGGCATACACACACACACACACGCACACTCACCCAGACCACTACCAGATTCTATCAGTCCTGCTTCCTGAATACATCTTGAATCACTCTGCTATATCTCTACCCCACTATGCTATTTCAAGCCACCATCTTGCTGTGGTGGACTAGCTGTAGCTTCTCAACTGGTCCTTCTGGATCCATTCTTACTATTCATCACTCCATTCTTCACACAGAAGTTAGAATCCTTCAAAAGCATAAATGTATCGTGCCTTAAAAAATTCTTCAAAGATTTGTTCTCCGACTTTGGAGAAAACTCAAACCTTTAATGTGTCCCCATGTCTCTGCAGGATGTAGCTCTTGCCTACCTCTTTATTGCTCTCCTGACCATTTTCTACAGCCCGCCCTAGCCTTCTCTCACTTCCTCTGAAGCACCAAGTTATTTCTCACCTCAAGGCCTGATAAGCTAGTTATTCAGCATGGAATGTACCTATTTAACATTCAACTCACTTCTTAGAGAAGTGCCCTGTCATTTTTTTTTTTAAGACTTTATTCATGAGAGACACAGAGAGAGAGAGGCAGAAACAGAGGCAGAGGGAGATGCAGGCTCGCTGCAAAGAGCCTGATATGGGACTCGATCCTGGGACCCCGGGATCACACCCTGAGCCCAAGGCACAAGCTCAACCGCTGAACCACCCAGGCATCCCAAGAAGTGCCCTATCTAAATGACAACTCCCACTGTCGTTTTATAGTGTTTTGTTTTCCTTCGTAGAATTTATTGATTTTAAATTTTTTTTATTGGTATATTTGCTTGATGTCTTTCACCTCAAATCATAACTTTCATGACAACAGCGACTGTTTTGCTCCCTGTTATAGTTCTGGTATCTTAACTAAATGCCTATTTTATGTTTAGTAAATATATGGTAAATGAGACAAGATAGCGTGCCACCTTAGGTAAATTATAGGTCAGGAACCATTTCATATGTTTGCCTATGCCCTGGGAGCATGAAGGGGTTATTTGTTTCCTCGGGTTTAGTCTTTTATTTCTTCAGATTGCTCTCTGAGAAAGGCACCACATAATCATTGTAATGCCTGGAGACCGTTTTTGATGATAAGTCAGTTTTCTCAGTGATGTATAGTTTGTATGCTAAGCTGAACTGTCACTTTTGGGCAAATTTTATTTAAGCCCCCAAAGAAGAATACACCTACCCACATTTCTTAGATTGAAGCTCTAAAAAACTAGAGACAGGATGTTCTCAGTGGCAATCTTGGCTAAGTAATTTGTCGTCTTTTCTAGAACTTTTTTTTTTTTTTTTTAATTTTAATTCTTAGGGCACTAAGAAGGATGGACAGGTGGTCTAATTGCATTTGATTACTACTGAGATTGACAGTATTGTTTGTATAAAGATTATAAGCTATTTCAGTCACATAGGTATGCCACCACAATAAGTATATGACATCCCTTTTAATCACAACAGGCAAAAATGACCACATTTCATAACACTAATGTCTTCATATATGTTTCATAAACAGTACAGAGTTATGATCTGATATTACAAAATATTCTACGTTTTCTTAAGAGCTTGTATTTTTCTTAATCTTAGACTTAGTTTTTAACTAAAATTTTAATTTTTTTAAGTTAATTTCAGTAAAATGAGATGTTTCATTGTATGTTTGGTAGAAAATGATAAGTCCAACAACTTGAAACAGTTTTTAGGCCAATAGCATGAGCATTTTAAAAATGCCTGTTTAGTACCAACTTTAGACTAAATAAATTTCATTTCAAGAGGAACAATTTTAGGGATTCATCATATTTCTTAATGTATAGTAAATGAGACATTCTTAATTTCTGAAGTCTAGATACCATGCCTAGAATTCTCTCATAAATTGAAAAAACATGCCAGATGTTTTTTGTAAATATAAGCAGATTCAGGGCTGTGGTGGGGAAGGGAGAAAACATTCTCTAAGAATGAGAATTTTGAATGCTTTTGAAAAGCCAAGTTTCTGACAGCATCACCATCAACATCATCATTATACTACCTTTAGCAAAATTGTTAATTCTCTCTTGGTGAAATAATTTTTAAAGTTTCATCTATTTATTGATATTTGCAGATTTACCAGACATTCATAGCTATTTTCGTATCAATGAAATTAGGGCTCATAGAAGTTTTAAAATGTCTGCTCTTGAGTATGACTAAATATGTTTCTGAATTTCATAATCCTCTGGTTGCTACTGCTGGCTTTTTCAGATTTTTAAAATGTAGATCACGGACTTTAGAGCTAGTGATATAATATATTAAAAGAATATTTCATTTCTTTTTGTAGTACTGTAGCAATATACAAATATGGTACACTATGGTTATAGAGGAGGTGGGGAGATTTAAGTAGAGGGAACTCTGCCGTATGTAAAAACACTCTTTTCAAGCTAATTACCAGTTTAAGGAGTATATTAAATAAACATAATGGTTTTTATGTTTATTTCAAAAAAAGGGGAAAGAGCAGCTTTATTTTGCCAGAAAGACAATGTCAGCTGCTAGCCATTTATTTCCTTGCAAAACAAACTACTTGCAAAATTCTAATTGGCAGATTTCTTCTCCCTGGCATTTTAATTAAAATCTTTCTCCAGCAGTACATGATACTGAGGATAGTATACAGATTGATTTATTGTACCAAGAAGGACTTGGGCAAGTATATCTTTCTAGCTTTCAGCCATTCCTGATTATGTGTCTTCTCTGATTTGTTCAGCACTATCATTGGTAAGGAATAGAGTAGATATATTATTTACAGTCTTTCCCTTTTATCCCTATGTCACTGTTTCTAGAGTTTATTTCTGCAAAAGACTTAATATTTTTTTTGGGGGGGGGGTGGTAAGTAAAGCTTTGCCACACTAGAAATTACAGCTCAGTTTTTGTGTGTCTGTCCTGTAATAAAATAATTCTGGTGCATGGGATTGGAATTGATTTCTATCTGCATCCTGTTATAGAGTGTTACCCTACCAGTGAGTGTTGCTGCTCCAGTGGGACTGGGTGGAAGACTAAGGATGAATTGGTGTGATTGCATCCTTCTTATTAAAAAGTAGAAAATGCTTAGCCAATGATATAGCAATCATATTTGTATCAAGGACACTCTCCTGTTAGTTATCAGTTGATCATCTGATGAAAGGCTTGAGTTCAAAGATTTGAAATTCAAAATGCTGTTTTTCAAATATATTAAATGGATTTAAGTTTAGCGGTGCATCATTTTATGAGTATAGTAAAATGATTGTGAGAGCTTTTTTCCTCCTAAACACACTGTTATTTACATCCTTCTTTTTTTCTTTTTTTTTTTTTTTTTTTAATTTGAAGCTGTGCCCTCTTAGAAGGTAGGAAAAGCATGTGTTTAACCTGGTATATTTAACTGTTAGCTGGGATTTTCATGTTTATTGTTCAGTACTTAGTAAATATGCATACTAAAAAAATACAACATAGCTACAGATCTGAACTTACTTTGCTATGACCTATAATAGTCTGCTCTACACTCTGCTCTTTGTCTTTCAATGAAAATCACATCACCCAGAACTTATAACCTACTTTACTACAATAGTGCTGACATGTTTTGGGAGCCTGGAAGGCAGATTGAAATTAAACTGGCATCATGGGATCTCAGTTGGTTCAACAGCTTCTCCTGCCTTACTTGGTAATGCATGTATAATAAAACTGAATGGCATTTGCTCTCAAGAGATTTTGGAGTTGATAGTAACAGAAATGTATTGCAGGAAATAACATAGACACTGTAATTAAAAGGGTTATGGGAGAGACTAGAAATTACTCTGTCTGAATAATTTGTTAATTTGAAGAACTAAACCGTGTATTTAAATATGATACTGCGGAAAATAATCTTCCCAGTTGAAAAACTAATAGTTAACTCCATCACAGGTAGAAGACTAAGGATGCATATTGAGCATTAAATCTTATGGTACTAATTTATTTTATCTTTTTGTAATTATGTTTATTTCCTGGACACAAGCTATTTGATAGATTTTATTGTTCTTTTACTTAAAGAGAAGGTCAGGGCTGCAAATTTTTTTTACCGAATATTTGCCAGCTCTATATAATAGCCCTTATTAGCAAGCCAGATGCATCTTACACCCTAGGGGATAAATTTGTAAAATATTTCATGCAAGAACAAGTAGAGGGTACTAAAGATGTAAATTCAATATAAGGAAGATGTAGTTGTTTTTAATACATTTTTTAAAGGTTTATTTATTTCTATTTTAGAGAGGTAGAGAGTCCAAGTGGGGAAAGGGGCAGAGGGAGAGAATCCTCAAGCCAACTCCCCACTGAATACAGAACCTGACGAGGGCCTTCATCTCACAACCCTGAGATCAAAATGTGAGCCAAAATCCAGTCGGACACTCAACTGTCTGAGCTGCCCAGGCGCCCTATAAATTTTTTATATTCTCTTTCATTTAAAAGTGTCAAGGTTCCTTTTCCTGATCCCGAAACTGGTTTAACATGATTATTCGCTATTATGGGGCCAAGTGTTGTTTATTCTCATGATAAAATAATATATCCTTATTGTAAAACATTTGAGCTTTACAGACTCAAAACAAGTATGACTTTTATGCTTTCAACAGAATTTTTAAGTGAAAAAAGTAAAAAAATCAACTGAAGATAGTGGGTAGCCTCTTGAATGATTTTAAGCAAGGAATGATATGCATGATCAGATTTTTATTCTAGAATGATCACTGGTAGTTGTGTGGAAACCGATTGGAGTCAGGAGGGACAGGTAGAGGCAGTTGGAGTACTCAGGCCAAAAAAATTAAAGGCTTTAACTGAGACAGTAATAACAGGAACACAGAAGAGGACAGAATCAACTGGGCTTGGCAAGGGATTCATTGTGGCAGGAAGAGCAGGGGAAATGCTGAAAAGGACTCCAGGTTCTTAGCCTTCGTGACAGTAGAGTACTCTCAGCATGGAGAACATGTGGGATGGAACAGATCTTGAGGAAAAGATTATGGCTTCAGTTTTCTAGCTGTGAAGTGTGAATTGCCTGTAGCACATGCAAGGGAAGATTCCTGATAATAGAGTTTAAGTGCCAAGCGTTTGAGGAATAAAAAGTTGGCAGCTCCAGAGGAGTTCAGAAAAGTGTGAGTTTGATATCCTGGCACATTTAGTTTTCTCCCTTGTAGATCAGTACATCATGGAACATTGTGCAGCTTAAGCCTTCAGTTAGTTGTTGCTGATGAGACTCTATAGTTGTGTTTAGGATTTCCCTGGTTCAGGCTGATACATGACCTTAACTGTCTTCAGGTTTTTATTCCATCCATATTTCTCAGCCAGCTCTATAAAACCATCAATTTCAGGGCACATTTTGTCTTGGAGAGCACAGCCATGCAAGAATTTCTCTCCCAGATTACAATAAAGCATTACTGTTAGTAAATTTTCCTTCTTGTTCTTACTTTATATTCTGCCTCAAAACATCATGAAATGAATACATTTTATTTTGCATAATTCTTGTTGCGGATTATCTGTAGATAATCTTGAGTCTGTCTTGATTATTGTTCTAGTCTGTGTAATAAAGGACAAAATGGTAAGAGTATAAGATTGTAGCATTGTAAAAGGTCAATCATAGGTGTGAAATGATAAAACAGGCAAAACTTTTGTCCTTTCACTTTTTAAACAGAATGCCTGAAGTGTGAGAAAAATCTTCCAGTTTTACATTTATCTCCTAAAGTTTACAAAGACTTTTGAATGCCTTAAAATACACAATTCCATGAATGCTTCAATTGGCTCTTTGAGGTTAGAGAAATGCTTTTATGTTTGTTCATGAAGCACACTCTGATTCATCACTTTAGGCACAAGCAGTGTTTTCTATATATTCATCCTTACTTGGTATATACTGACCAAAATTGACTTGACTTATGCTTTGTCTAAGAAATATACTTAAAAAAAAAAAAGAAAGAAAGAAAGATACTTCTTATCTTCCCATCTTAAACATTTAATAGAAACCTTCTCCAAATCCAAATGAGCTAAGTATCTTTCATAAAGGACTCTGGTATTCTAATGTATTAAGCATTGAGAGACGTTCCTTCCTGCTCTCACTAGCATACAGATGTGGCTAGCTACATACTGTAAATATTGACCTACATTTGAAGTTCACGTTTTGAGTAAAAATCTACAAGCTGGTTATCTACTCAGGTTGAAGCTTAACTTTAGAATACTTTGGTTAGAAGAGTAAAGTTCAACAGAGATGTAGAGAAAGAACAAATGAAAGAAATGTGAACTAATAAAAATACAGAATTCTAGAATTTTTAGACTTGAAAGGGAGTCTCATCAGACATCCAGTTAGTCTTGGGATAACTGAGGGAATATGATTTAGAAGAGTACTTTGTCCCCAAGAGTAGAATGAGAACCCAAGGGTGGAAGCTCCTTGGGAATAGGTTTGAGGTTCATAATCAAGAAAAACCTAATGGTCAGAGCTATTCATACATTCCCAAGAGAAACATTCAGGTTGGGATCTGAGCCTTGAATGTATAATTGGACCTGGTGATCTTTGTCGAAACTTTCAGCCTTGGAATTCTTATCTAAACCAGTGTTTCCTTTTTTCTTTTAACTTTTAACTTTTTAAAACTGCGGTATTTACAGTAAAGCACATAAATCTTCAGTGAACAAGTCAATGAATTTGTGCATATATACATACATACACGTGTACACACACATGCACACACACATGCACACACACATATATACACATATATGTATCTGCGAATATTTCCAGCACTGCAAGAGACTCTCCAGTCACTACCCCCTCTCTCCCTACTGTAGATAACCACTATGCTGATTTCTGTAACCAAAGAGTAGTACTCTTTGTACTGTACTTAAACATCACCTAAATGAATTCAAGGAATATTTACTCTCTGGGCCTGACTTCTTTTGACATCGTTATGTCTGTGAGTTCATCCATGTTGCATGTAGCAGTAGTTCAATCTGTGCAGGTGTTTCACTGATTTCACTGTAGGATTATATCGTAATGTATCCTTGCCATTGTTGATGAAAACATGGGTTGGTTCCATTTTGAGGCTGTTGTTAATAAAGGGGCTATGCACATCCTTATTACATGTCTTTTAGTGAATATCATACATTTTTCTAGGTAATATTGCTAGGAATGCAGTTGCTGGTTCATAGGATAGGTTTATTTTAGCAGTTATTGCCAAACTGTTTTCCAGAGTGATAGGGCATATTTAAATTCTTAGCAGCAACATATGAGAATTTCAGTTGCTCCTCATGTTGTCAACACTGTGTATTGTCAGTCTTTTATTTTAGCCATTTTGGTGAATAATTTTTTTCTATGGTTATTGATCATTTGGATGTTCTCTTTTATGAAGCACTTTATTTTTATCCCCTTTTGAAAGAAAAAATGGGTCATCTGTGTGTAGGAGTTCTTTATCCATTCAGAATATGAGTCCTTAGGGAATATATGTGTTACAAATATTATTTTCCAGTCTGTGGCTTACTTTTTCACTCTTTTAACATGGCCTTTGATGAACAGATGTTCTTAACTTTGGTGAACTCCAGTTCATTATTTTTCTCTTCTCTTGTTAGTGCTTTTTGCTTCCTCTTTAAAGTCTTCGCCTAGCCCAAGATTACGAAGACAATTTGACCAATAATTCTTAAATTCTGATACTAAATTAGATAATGGTAAATTTTCATTGGTTCACACATCAAAAAAAGAAAGAAATGCATAGAATTGTGTAATTTTCTCCTACAATTTAATTCTTAAACTTTCAGCATTAGCTGTGAATAAATGGGTAATTATGATGCTACCAAATCTGAAATTTACTCTCAAGATAGACTTGGTTATTGCTATGATAACAAGACCACTATGGGCTCTCAGTGGCTTTTTTTTGCTCACTCATGCTGTCCAAAGTGGGTTGGGGTGGGGGGCTCTGCTACTTTTTGGTTAGGCAAGGAGGCTGACATAAACTCCATTGTAATATATACTTTTGTGATCGCTGCAATGGAGGAAGGAAACATGGAAAATTGCTTTTGGATTCTTGCTACTATTAGTTGACCCTCTGAGTTCCATTGTGTGATCTTACTGTGTTCCTGAAAGGAAAACTAAAAATGTTTGTCAATAGCTATAGTGACTACCACGGTTAACTTGGTTACATTACTTATTCTCTGTATGGATCAGTTTGTTCACTATAAAATAAAGGCTAATGATAGTATCTACCTCATGGTAGTTGTGAGGATTGAATGGGATAATACTTGTAAAACTCTTAGCCTAGTGCCTGTTACTTAGTAAGCACTCAATGAATGGTTGCTACTATTACTGTTATCATTATTGTTATTGGGCTCTTACTATGTATAGACAGCATACTACCTGCTTTACATGAATTAATTCTTCAAATAACTTCTACAGTAGGTACTATTATTATCCTCATTTACAGATGAGAGGACAGATTCAGAGATATTAACTTGCCCAACTTCCATAGCTGAAAAATAAAAGATGGGATTTGAATCCAGGCAGTCTGATCTCAGAGCCTTCAGTTTAACCGTGATTAACCATGGTTCACTTCCAGATAGCAAATAAATACTAACAGAAGAATTCGGAAATGCATGCTGTGATTAGAGAACTTTGTGTTTATGTATGTGCATATATGTTCATGGTTGTGATTTTATGTTGAATTTTTCATATACCTATTTTCTGCTAGTTTGTAGAATTGTTTTTAATTCATATCATTTTACTGAATGTACTGTTTCATGGTGTGACAAACAAATTAGAATTCATTTTGTCCTTTATTAGTGGATGAAGGAACTTGGGCCAGAGGAGTCTAGTGATTCCAGAAGACACAGCTACTTGGTGACATAGCCTGAACTCAGAGCCAGGCTCCCTGACTCCAGAGCAATTTCTGCTGCCTCAGGTTGCCTGCCAGGAGTTCACATAGCACATAATCCTTCCTCAAAATTTTGAGGTGCTTTGGTTCCCCCCCCCCAACTCCAAAATTGTGAGTGAATTTGTAGAATTTCTTCATAGTTCACATTGATTTTAAGTTATCAATTTTGTCTTTTAAATATGCTAATGTTACTAAACACCCAGAGCCAAATTAGTTATTTGGAGAGACTTTGTAATAAGAATAAATGCCTCCAGAGAAGATGCTTCTGTGGAAAACCACTGTAATGATGAGCTTTTTCTCATCTAACCAAATTTGGAGTCTAAGGGAAAGAGATGACAGTAGAATTAGAGCTGGATTAAGTATATTCTGTTTGAAGTATATTTCAAGATATATTAGAAGTAAAATAACTTTTTTATAAAAAGCTTGTTACTTTTTCTACCAGCAACATAAGAATATACATTGATCAATCTCAGATACACTGTAATTTTCAGAATTAAACCTTTCAAGGAAATGCCAAGCCATATTAAACTCATGGTCATGGGCTATTTTCCCATTACTAAATGGGATTTTTATATGATAATTGCAGTGTGTTATCATGTAATTTTATCTGGAAAAATAACAGTATAAATTGAGTTAACCATACATCCCTAGCCAATAGTAGAAATTTCTCATCATATTGCTATATAGTAGAGAAGGAATAGAAAGTGACAACACTTCTTTTTCTCAGTATCAAAATGTGTCTGTTACCTGCCAGGAAAGTGAACCTATCTGTGCTATGTGGTATTGCACTCATAAGGAAATATATTATTGTTTTAAGAGTACAAGACACTTTCCCCTGGTCTCCTGCAGTTTCAAACATTCATGTGTTGAAATAAACATTGCTGGGGATCCCTGGGTGGCTCAGTGGTTTAGCACCTGCCTTTGGCCCAGGGCGCGATCCTGGAGTCCTGGGATCGAGTCCCACGTCGGGCTCCCTGCATGGAGCCTGCTTCTCCCTCCTCCTGTGTCTCTGCCTCTCTCTCTCTCTCTATCATAAATAAATCTTAAAAAAAAAAAAAAAAGAAAAAGAAATAAACATTGCTCTATAAAATTGAATGCAGAATTTAAATGAATTTTTTAATATAAAATGCTAAGCTCATAAACTATGCCCTCATGCTCTTCCTGCTAGACATGTTTACTCTTCTCTGCCCTGTAGGGCTAATTCTGATTTGAGAGAGAGAATGATTGTATCACTAGAAACTCTCTAAGGCTCCTTTTAGTAATAAGCTGTTAACTCCTCTAATGGTATATTTTCTGGAGTGGGGAGGGGAACGGGAAATCAGGTCAAAGAGAATTTTAGCTTTATGTGTAGTCAAACTTTAAAAAAAAGAAAGTATACTGAAGTATTGTGTGTGAAATTAAAATTGAAATTTAAAAAGCCCATGATTCTTGTTGGCACTTCTTTCTTTACAGTAACATAACCATATGACTGGATGTTGGGGAGTTAAAACAGAAGTAGAAAGTAGAATTACTCATAATTCCACCACCCTAACAATTACTTTGAGTGGTGTGTTTCCTTCCAATCTTTTTTTCCTTTGTATCTAGTCTTTTAATATAATTATAGTCTATAGAATACTTTCTCATAAATATTTCATTGAAAACTTTGTAACATGATTGGCAAAAACAACTTTATACATTCTTTTATTGTTTGTAGAGCAGTTAAAGAAATATTTATTTCATCTTCACCACATCTCTTTGAGTTAAATGGAGAAGTATTGGCCGCGTTTTACATTGGAAGGTATTGAAAGCAGATAATCATATAATTCCTCTGCTTGCTAATATAATATATTTCTGTTCTTGACAGAACTAACTTGCAGTCACACAAACAGGTGGGTACATTTAATGCAGAAAGAAGAGCAAAATAAATCATTCTGCACGTTTTTACTCCCTGGGACCTAGTCCCGCCTTACTGGACAAGTGAGTACTTGAACACCAATAGGCAACTCTGGAAACAGATTTCATCAGATTTTTAGTAAATACACACCACAAATCTTTGAGGTGATTTAATTAGTCTGGTCACTCCTCAGAGTTACAGATAATGTGGTTTTAAACCTTTTGTTTTTTTAACTAAAAACAAAGGAAACAAAATGAATAGCTTATAATAAACCAGGAAGATAACTACTTGGTTATCAGACCAACTACTTGGTCTGACTTGCCTTGGTGGGTGAGAGCCTAGAGGCTCTGTTGTTTGAAAGGCAAAGCCTTATCATTTTAGGTAGTGTATTTAAAGGAACAGTGTCCCTAGGAAACTACCTCTGGAGCATTGACTATGTCAAAGTTGAATTTGGTGCCCATTTGGTTTACTTTCTGAAGTCTTAAGCATTGCGAAGATTTAAGATTTAAAATCAAATTATAGAAATATAATTCTGTTAAATTCTCTGCTTTTCAGATTAAACTGTTCTGTTAAACACATTACAATTGTCTTACTTGTTTTGCGAGGAAAACAGAATTTCATTTTACTATTCAAAGTAGTGAAGACTATTATTGCTTGGCCTCCCAACAACTAAAGTGTTTTGGATTTTTGTTTTGGTTTGGTTTTTGCCTTCAACTTTTGGCTGAAGAATTCCCTACTACCCAAAGTTCTCTGTTTTCCTTTTAGGAATTCTTCCTAGGAAGAGAATTTAATTTGTGAGTTGATTAAAAGTGAAGAACACTTTGGTGGAGTCTCTTTCCTCTTTTTACACTGTAGTTTTTATAAATGATCTCCAATTTTCCTTCTCAAAACATGTCATCTGTTAGTATTCATCGGCTTTGAAAGGGTGAAAGGTTTGGGAGTTGTTGCCTGTAATAGAAAGGAACATTCTTTCCATCTTTTCTCTGCAGTCTTGTTTCACAGCTGCAGGTTTGAGCTGAAGAGAACAGTATAAGATATAAGAAAATAGAGGAGCACTGTTCCTTGAACCAACAAGGACCCTTCCACTAGAACTGTTAACTAGTAAGTTTTTTGTTTGGGTCAAAATACTAGGGACCTTTGTGTCGCCTGCTCTCTCATATACTGCTTTCCTCAGATTCTAGGCTTGAACCATTTTGTTTTAGAGCAAGAAAGGAATCCTATCTACCTCCCTGATATGAAACTGGATTCCAAACATGTGAGTACTCTGCGCTAAGTGTTCCTTCCCAGGAGTTTACTCAGCTGGTATTTTCTGTTGCCTTCAGATCTCCAGTGCATCTGTGAATTTATTATGATAATGAGCAGTTAGCTGGTCACTCCATCTGTTCAATTCATCTGTCTCTTCCCTGTTTTTCTTACAGATTTAAATAAATATCTTTACACACATCAGCTACAACCTTTAAATTTTTTCTACTGTTTTGTCCATTTGTCCCCCACTACGTCAGGAACTGTAAAAGGACAAGAATTTCTTGTCAATCTTATTTAGCTCTGTGTCTTCAATGCATATCATAGTTACATATTATAAACCGTGAAAGCCTTATTTTTCATCCCTAAAACTGATTTCAAACTCATTTAAAACCCATTTCCCCTCTTGATAAACATAAAATTCCTCTAATACACCCTCCATGAGAATCACCAAGAAGTAAGTGAAAAAATATACATATGTATCTTCACCAAACAAGAACGTTAATCTTCTGTACTTTATATACTTGATTGCTTTGGTTTTCCAAATGTAAAGTTAGATAATGCCATTCCATATCGTTGGAAATACCTTTTTGTATATCATACAGCCTCTTAGCGGGAGTATGTCCATTATGGTGTTCCATTTCCCCACCTTCCTCTATCCCTCCGACCCCTCCCCCCCCCACCTCATACACACCTACTTTTTTTACTGTTTCAAAGTACGCAAGTGTCCCAGGAGATTGTTTGGCAAACTACTCTACCCAGAGAAAGTAATGCCAAGTTTTATTGGATTACTTTAACTCTGTTCCAGTACTGGGCCGGAAGTTGTCTGTCTTGGGCATTTACCTCCTTTTTTACTAAAAATAAAAGCAGTGCCTAGGGGAATCTGGGTGGAGTGGCTGCCTTTGGCTCAGGCCGTGATCCCGGGTTCCTGGGATCCAGTCTGGGATCGAGTCCTGCATCAGGCTCCCCACGGGGAGCCTGCTTCTCCCTCTGCCTCTGTTTCTGTTTCTGCCTCTTTCTCTGTGTGCCTCTCGTGAATAAATAAATAAAATCTTTAAAAAAAATAAAAGCAGTGTTTAGGTAGTCTGTGTAGGAAGGGCCACTTGAGACCCACAGTCACTATGAAAAAGCCGGGTAGGTGGACTGTGAACTCAAAAGACAACACCCTGCTTATAAAATGACAGATTTTTGCTTTGGCAGGGTAAGTGTTTATTTTCCCTATATTATTGCAGTGCTTTACACCTGTTAGGAAACACTATTTCAGATTTTTGGGTTTTCTTTTTTCTCACAACACATTCTGTGTCCTAATGATAACAATTCTCCATCAAAATTCCGTTGCAGGGGAAAAATTCATATACAGTAATCAAACTGTCTAGAAGGAAATCTAAACAGTGGTTTCTTTGATGATCTAATACTTCTGTGTTTTTAAAAGAAAGTATCTGACTCAGAAGTTTGTAAAACTTTTACCTCAAAAGTCACAAAGATGAAGATTTATATTTATTTCTAATTTTGGCCTCTTCTTCCACTTCTTGTTGTTTTGAAAACAGTGTCTTGGGCAGCCCAGGTGGCTCAGCGTTTTAGCGCTGCCTTCAGCCCGGGGCCTGGTCCTGGACACCTGGGATCGAGTCCCACATCAGGCTCCCTGCATGGAGCCTGCTTCTCCCTCTGCCTGGGTCTCTGCCTCTCTCTCTCTCTCTCTCTCTCTCTCTGTCTCTCATGAATAAATAAATAAAATACTAAAAAAAAAAAAAAAAAAAAAAAAGAACAGTATCTCTAGGCCAAGGACCATAACAGATTATAAAATTATGTAAAGCAAATCTACATACCGCTTGACGCCAAGCACAATCTTGATCACACAGTAAGGGTGCTCCACAAATATTTGTTAGTGAAATATAAACTCTACAAGCATTTGCATTAAATGAGGCCGGATTTTTTCTTTTGTGGCCCCAAAAAACACTGTACAATATTTAACTCATAAAAATTGCAAGTAGTATATTGTTGGCATAGCCCACCCTTTATCACTAAACAGGTTATGAGTCTGCAGTTGAAATATATGCAGGCCACAGCTTTTAGGCTTTATTCCTTTTTTTTTTTTTTTTTTTTTTTTTCAGTTATTTGAACTGAGAAATTGGTTCTACCTTCAAACTATGTCAAGAATCTAGCGGATCCTCAGGTGGCTCAGTGGTTTAACGCCTACCTTTGGCCCGGGTTGTGATCCTGGAGTCCCGGGATCCAGTCCCACATCGGGCTCCCTGCGTGGAGCTTGCTTCTCCCTCTGCCTGTGTGTCTGCCTCTCTCTTTCTCTCTCTCTCTCTCTTTCTCTGTGTGTCTCTCATGAATAAATAAAATCTTAAAAAAAAAAAAAAAAAGAATCTAACCACTTCTCACCACCTGCACTACTGCCACTGTGATCCAAGCCACCATCATCTTTGAGATGGATTTTTGCAGTAGATTTTCAAATGAACTCATTACTTCCACCCTTGACCCTCTCCACTCTTCAGTTCTCAAAACAGCAGCCAAAGTGATCCTATAAAAATGTTGTATACCACATCTTATTTACTCACCTCTAGTGACTTCTCATCTCAGAGTAAAAAGCCAAAGTCCTTACTATGACTTACAAAGCCCTATGCAGTCTGGTCCCCAGTCAGCTCTCAAACCTCTATCTGCTATCTTTGCCTCTATTTCAGTCCAGCTACATTTGCCTCCTTTAGCCACACTCAGGATCCTCCTTTACTTTAGTTCCCCCTGCCCTGACCACTCTATCCTCACATACACGTGTAGCTCTCTCCTTCATCTCCTTTGGGCTTCAGTGAAGTCTTTCCTGGTCTCTAAAATTCCAGTTAAGGGGCGCCTGGGTGGCTAAGTGGCTAGGCATCTGTCTTCGGCTTGGGTCATGATCCTGGGAACCTGAGATTGAGTCCCATATCCACAGGGAGCCTGCTTCTCCCTCTGCCTCTGCCCCTCTCTCTCTCTCTCTCTCTCTCTCTCTCCATCTATCTCTCTCGTAAATAAATAAATAAAATCTTTTTTTAAAAGTAGTACAATAAAATAAAATTCCAATTAAACTCTTCCCTTGCACTCTTACTGGCCTTTTTACTGGCTATATATTTTTCCTTAGTACTTACCACTATGTGGCATTACTCATTTTACTTTTTTTTAATCTTGTTTTTTGTCTCTCTGTCCCAGTATACTCTGAGCTGTGTGAGGGCAGAGATTTTTGCCTCTTTTGATCACTGCTTATATCCCCCATACATAGAAAGTGCATAGAATATTAGATATTCAATAAATATTTGTTGAGTGAATGAATCCATTTCTTTATTGTTTAATTCTTACACTACCCTACCAACATTTTTAAAAATTAATAATAGGGGTGCCTGGGTGGTTCAGTTGGTTAAGCATCTGACTCTTGATTTCCACTCAGGTCATGATCTTAGGGTCTTGAGATGCAGCTCCACACTCATCAGGGAGTCTATTGGAGAATATCCCTGTCCCTCTGCCCCTCCCCCTGCTTGCTCGCTCTCTCTCTCTCCCTAAAGTAAATAAATTTTAAATATATGTATATATACATATATGTGTGTGTGTGTATATATGTATCTATATATTTATAAGTAATATTTATACTTATAGGAGCCTAGGCTCTAGATTTTAGGAATAGAGGGGCACCTGAATAGCTCAGTGGTTGAGCCTCTGCCTTTGGCTCAGGTCATGATCCTGGGGTCGTGGGACTGAAGTAACCCTAAGCTTTATATGTATACTGCAGTTACCTGCTCCATACTAACTTCCCCATCCCCCAAAAAAGTTTATCTTTTTCCTTCTTGTCTTCCATATCAAAACCTACAGTGAAAGAGTTCTTAACTGAATTTCACTTAACTGAATCCCAGTTAACTGCCTGATGGGATTAGCCAGTGTTCTTATTCCCTCTGTAAAACATACTGATTAATGCCTACAGCCTACTGACTGCTCTTAGCTTAATGTTCACAGCTGGTAGTAAGTCTAGTAAGCTCTCTAGTAAGTCTTTGTGTTTCCACCTTACTCTGGTTAAATTGCATGCATATAAAAATCAGTTGTATTTATTCCTCTTTTTTTTTTTAGATTTTTTTTAAATTTTTTTTTAATTTATTTATGATAGTCACACAGAGAGAGAGAGAGAGAGAGGCAGAGACATAGGCAGAGGGAGAAGCAGGCTCCATGCACCGGGAGCCTGACGTGGGATTCAATCCCGGGTCTCCAGGATCGCACCCTGGGCCAAAGGCAGGCGCTAAACCGCTGCGCCACCCAGGGATCCCAGTTGTATTTATTCCTAAACATGTTTATAGCAGGACTATCTTATTATAAATTATATAATTATAACATATTAAATCTATAATATTTATGGTAAATTTTAAATTAATAAACTTTTTATTTTATAGCAGTTTTTGGTTCACAACAAACTCAAGCAGAAAGTACAAGAATTCCCATATATTCCCTGTCCTCACACATGCCACAGTCTCCTCCACCATCAACATCCCCAACCAATGTCATGCATTTGTACACTCAGTGAGCTTAATTGTCATAATCATGACCCAAAGCCGTAGTTTACATTAGAGTTCACTCTTGGTGTTGTACCTTCTATGGGATTTGACAAACGTATCATTCATATCCACCATTGTAGTATTGTGCAGAGTAGTTTCACTACCCTAAAAATCCTTTGTGTTCTGCCTCTTTGTCCCTACTTCCCCTCTAATGTGGCAGTCACCCATCTTTTTACTGTTCCATATTTTGTGTAATCTGGATGTCATAAGGTTGGAATCCTACAGTATGTAGCCTTTTCACTTAGTAATACTCATTTAAGTTTATTCCATGTCTTTTCATGGTTTGATGACTCATTTATTTTTTTTTAAGATTTTATTTTATTTATTTGGGAGAGAGTGTGTAAAGAGCATGAGCAGGGGGAAGGTCAGAAGGGGAAGCAGACTCCCCCCTGAGCAGGGCGCCCAGTACATGCGGGGGTCCTTCCCAAGACCCTGGGATCATGACCAGAACCAAAGGCAGACACTTAACGAACTGAGCCACCCAGGCACCCTGATAACTCATTTATTTTTAGCACTGAATAATATTCCATTATCTGGATGTACTACAGTTTGTTTATCCATTTGATTGCATCCGAATTTTGATGTTATGAATAAAACTGCCCTAAACATTCATGTGCAGATTTTTAGTGGATATAAGTTTTCAGTTCCTTTAGATAAATACCAAGGAGGGGATCTCTGGGTGGCTTTCAGCGGTTTAGCCCCTGCCTTTGGCCCAGGGCATGATCCTGGAGTCCCGGGATCGAGTTCCACATCAGGCTCCCTGCATGGAGCCTGCTTCTCCTTCTGCCTGTATCTCTGCCTCTCTCTGTGTGTCTCTCATGAATAAGTAAATAAAATCTTTTAAAAAATAAAAATAATAAAAATTAAAATAAAATAAATAAATAAATACATACATACATACATACATGCCGAGGAACTCAATTGCTGGTGAGAATAGTTTTATAAGAAACTGCCAGTCTTCCGTAGTGGCTATACCATTTTTGCATTCATTTGGATAGAGTTCTTGTTCTAAATCCACATCAGCATTTGGTGTTGTCAAGTGTTATGGATTTTAACCATTTTAGTAGCTATGTATTATCTCATTGGTTTTTTTTTCATTTTCAATTCCTTAGTGACATATAATATTGAACATCTTTTCATATGCATACTTGCCATCTGTATATCTTCTTTGGTGAGAAGTCTGTTCAAGTCTTTTGCCCATTTTTTAAATGAGTTGTTTATTTCTTACTGTTAAGCTTTAAGAGTTCTTTGTATATTTTTGATAATAGTTTTTTATCAGATGTAGCTTAAGTACTCTCTCCAAATCTGTGGCTTGTCTGCTTGTCTTATTGTCTTGACATTGTCTTTTTTAGAAGAACAGTTTTTCATAATAATGAAGTCCAGCTTATCAATTCTTTATTTCATGGATCGTGCCTTTGTTGTTCTAAAAAAATAATTGCCATACCCAAGGTCATCTAGATTTTCTCCTGTGTTAGCCTATAGGAACTCTATAGTTCTGCACTTTACATATAGGTTTCTGATCCATTTTCAGTTAATTTTTGTGAAGGGTATAAGGTCTGTTTAGATTTTTTTTTCATGTGGATGTTTGTTTTTTCCAGCACCATTTGTAAAGAGGTCATCTTTGCTTTGCTGTATTGCCTTTGCTCCTTTGTCAAAGATGGGTTGAATGTATTTATATGGATTTATTTCTGGGCTCTCTATTCTGTTCCACTGATCTTTTACAAATACCACACTATCTTGATTATTGTAACTTAAAAGAAAATCTTTAAGTTAGGTAATGCTGGTCTCTCAGCTTTGTTCTTCTCCTTCTCCTTCAGTTGGCTATTCTGGGTCTTTTGCCTCTCCATGTAAACTTTACAATCACCTTTTTTATATCCACGAAATAACTTGCTGGGATTTTTACTGGAATTGAGTTGAATCCATAGCTCAAACTGGGAAGAACTGGCATCTTGACACTATTGAGTCTTCCTGTTCATTAAAATAGAATATTTCTCCACTTATTATTTCTTTGATATCTTTCATCGGGGTTTTATAGTTTTTCTCATATAGGTCTTACAGATATTTTGTTAAATTTATCCTAAGTATCATGCTAATATAAATCATAATGTTTTTAACTCCAAATCCCACTCATTCATTGATGGTATATAGGAAAGCAATTAACTTTTTTTTTAGGTCTTTTTTTTATTATTATTATTGAGAGAAAGGGAGAACATGCACAAGGGGAGGGGCAGAAAGAGAGAGCAGACTCCGAGCTGAGCATAGGTCCAATGTGAGACTTGATCTCATGACCCTGAGATCATGACCTAAGCCGAAACCAAAAGTAAGACCTTAACTAATTGAGCCAGCCAGGCACCCTGGAAGGCATTACTTTTTAGATATTAACCTTATATCTTGCAGTGTTGCTATACTTACTTATTAGTTTGAGGAGGTTTTGTCAATTTGTTCAGATTTTCTGAACATCATGTCATTTGTGAACAGAGTTATTTCTTCCTTCCCAACCAATATACCTTTTATTTCCTTTTCGTGTCTTATTGCATTAACTAGGACTTACACTATGATGTTGGAAAGCTTTTGGGGTGAGGGGTGGACATCTTTCCCTTGTCCCTGATCTTAGAGGAGAAGCTTTGAGTTTCTCAACATGAATATGGTGTTAGCTATTGTTTTTTATCAACTTGAAGAAGTTCTATTCCTAGTTTACTGAGAATTTTTAGCATAAATGGTTTTGGATTTTTATCAAACACTTCTCTGTATCTGATCATGTGCTGCTTCTTCTATATCCTTTGATATGATGGATTACATTAATTGATTCTTGAATGTTGAACCAGCATTCCATACCCAGGATAAGTCTTACTTGGTCATGGTGTTTAATTCTAGGGTTTTTACCATTCATGGGTAGTTCAAATGCCTTATAATTGCAAAATACTCCTAATTCTTTTCTCTCATCCCTTGTATCATTGCTGTCATTTATTGTACGTAGGTGTCTGTGTGTGTGCTTGTGTGTAAGCATACATAATCAGATACACTGTTGCTGTTATTACTTTAAACAAGCTATTATCTGTTAGATCAATTACAAATAAAAAAAATAGGGCAGCCCGAGAGGCTCAGCAGTTTAGTGCTGCCTTCAGCACAGGGCACATGATACTGGAGACCTGGGTTCGAGTCCCACGTCAGGCTCCCTGCATGGGGCCTGCTTCTCCCTCTGCCATTGTCTTTGCCTCTCTCTCTCTCTCTCTCTCTCTGTGTCTCTCATTAATTTAAAAAAAAAAAAAAAAAAAAAAGGAAGAAAGAAAGAAAAATAAAGATTTTTATTTTACCCTCGCTTATTCATTCTCCAGTGGTCTTCCTTTCCATATGTGGGTCCAAGTTTCTGACTGGTATCATTTTTCTTCTTTCTAAAGAACTTTATTTTTCTTTACTTTCAAGTACTGCTTTCAACTCTGCTTTCAAGACAGGTATACTGGAAACAAATTCCTTTAATTTTTCTTTGTGAAAGTCTATTTCTCCCTTTTGTAAGTTGATATTACAGGGTATAGAAATTTAGGCTATTTTTTTATTCCTCTCAACACTTCAAATATTTCATTCCACTCTCTTCATTCCATACTTTCTAAGGAGAGATTGGATATAATTCTTATATTTGCTTCTGTAGGTTAGATATTTTTAGGGGCCTGGCTTTCCTTCTTCTTCCCCCTCAGGAGATGAGAGTGGATCAATTTTATTTTTTTAATTCCAGTGTACTTAGCATGTAGTGCTCTATTAGTTTTAGGTATACAGTGTAGGGACCCAACCTTTCATACATTACTCTGTACTCATCAAGACAAGTGCACTCCTAATCCCCTTCAACTATTTCACCAACCCTCCCACCCCCACCCCCTCTGGTAACCATCAGTTTTTCTGTATAGTTAAGAGTCTGTTTCTTGGTTGGCCTCTCTCTCTCTTCTTTTTTTTGCTTGTCTGTTTTGTTTCCTAAATTCTGCATTAATGAAATCATATATATTTCTTTCTCTAGCTAATTTTGCTTAGCATTATACTGTCTAAATCCATCCATGTTGTTGCAAATGATGAGATTTTGTTCTTTTTATACCTGAATAATACTCCTTTGTGTATATATACACCACATCTTCTTTATCCATTTATCTATTGATGGACCTTGAGCCACTGCCATAGTTTGGCAATTGTAAATAATGCTGCAGTAAACATAGGGGAGCATATATCCCTTCAAATTTCTGTTTTCACATTCTTTAATACCCAGTAGTGTGATTATTAGATCACAGGGTAGTTCTACTTTTAACATTTTGAGGAACCTCCATATTGTTTTCCATAATGGCTGCACCAGTTTGCATTCCCACCAGCAGTGCACAGGTGTTTCTTTTTCTCCACATCCTCACCAACACTTGTTTGAATTTTGTATTTTAGCCATTCTGATAGATGCCGGGTGGTATCTCATTGTGGTTTTGATTTACATTTCACTGATGATGATTGATGTTGACCAAATTTTCATATGTCTCTTGGCCATCTGGATGTCTTCTTTGGAGAAATGTCTGTTCATGTCTTCTGCTCTTTTTTTTTTTTTTAAGATTTTATTTATTTATTCATGAGAGACAGAGAGAGAGGCAGAGACACAGGCAGAGGGAGAAGCAGGCTCCATGCAGGGAGCCCGATGTGGGACTCAGTCCCGGATCCCAGGATCATGCCCTGAGCCGAAGGCAGAAGCTCAACCACTGAGCCACCCAGACGTCCCCTGCTCATTTTTTAATTAGATTATTTGGGTTTTTTGGTGGTTATATTAGATCTTTATATGTTTTGGATACTAACCCTTTGTCAGATATGTCATTTGCAAATACCTTCTCTTATTGAATAGGTTGTCTTTTAGTTTTTTTGATTGTTTCCTTTGCTATGCAGAAGCTTTTTATTTTGATGTAGTCCCCCCCAAATTTTATTTTTTTGTTTCCCTTGCCTCAGGAGACATCTCTAGAAGGCTATCTCTCTTAGGATTTTTATGTTTTCGGGTCACATATTTAGATCCTTAATCCATTTTGAGTTTATTTTTGTGTATATTGTAAGAAAGTGGTTTAGTTTCATTCCTTTTAATGTAGCTGTCTAGTTTTCCCAAGACCATTTGTTGAAAAGACTGTCTTTTTCTCATTTCATGTTCTTGCCACTTTATAAAAGATGAATTGACCATATAATTGTCTAATACTGTCTAATCCATCTTAGGGGAGCATAAATCTGAGCTTTATTTCTGAGCTTTCTATTCTGAGCTTTCTATTCTGAGCTTTATTTCTGAGCTTTCTATTCTGTTCCATGTGTCTAATCCATCTTAGGGGAGCATATATCTGAGCTTTATTTCTAAGCTTTCTATTCTGTTCCATGTGTCTATTTCTGTTCCAGTACCATACTGTTTTGATTACAGTAGCTCTGTAATATAACTTGAAGTCTGGAATTCTGATATTTCCAGTTTTATTTTTCTTTTTCAAGATTGCTTTGGCTATTTGAGGTCTTTTGTGATTCTATATATATTTTAGCATTGTTTGTCCTAGTTCTATGAAGAATACTGTTGCTATTTTGATAGAGATTATATTGCATGTATAGATTGCTTTGGGTGGTATAAACATTTTAACAATATTTGTTCTTCCAATCCATGAGCAGTGCTCACTTCAGCAGCACATATACCAATTCATGAGCATGGAATATCTTTCCATTTCTTTATATCAACTTCAGTTTCTTTCATTACTGTTTTATGCTTTTCTGAGTATAGGCCTTTCACCTCTTTGGTTAAGTTTATTCCTAGGTATCTTATTATTTGGGGTGCAGTTGTAAATGCTGCTTCATTATTAGTTGTATAGAAATACAACAGAGTTCTTGATTTTGTATCCTGTGACTTCATTGAATTCATTTGTCAGTTCAATTTTTGTTTTTTGGTGGAGTCTTTATCATTTTCTATATATAGTATTATGTCATCTGCAACTTGTGAAAGTTTTACTTCTTCCTCATCAATTTGGATGTATTTTATTTCTTTCTCTTCTCTGACTGCTGTGGCCAGATCTTCCAGTACTATATTGAATAAAAGAGGTAAAAATAGACATCCTCTTTTTGTTCCTGACCTTAGGAGAAAAGCTTTCAGTTTTTCCCATTGAGTAAGATGTTAGGTGTGGATTTTTCATATCAGGCCTTTATTACATTGAGGTATATTTCCTGTTGAGAGTTTTTATCATAAATGAATGTCGTACGTTATCAAATGCTTTTTCTGTGCATTTATTGAAATGATTGGGGTTTTTTCTTTTTTTTTTTTTTTCCTTTTTTTATTCATGAGAGAGAGAGAGAGAGAGAGGCAGAGACACAGGCAGAGGGAGAAGCAAGCTTCATGCAGGAGGGAGCCCAACGTGGGACTCGATCCTGGGTCTCCAGGATCAGGCCCTGGGCCAAAGGCAGCGCTAAACCGCTGAGCCACCCGGGCTGCCCGAAATGATCTTTTTTTAATCTGTTCTCTTACTTTTCATTAAGATTTTATTTTTTAGTAATGTCTACACCCAAGAAGGGGGTGCAGCTCACAACCCCAAAATCAATCACATCCTCTACCAATTGAGTCAGGTCAGGCACCCTTACCCTTTTTCTTATTGTTGTGATTGATTTGTGAATATTGAACCACTCTTGCATCCCAGAAGTAAACCCAGTTGACTGTGGTAAACAACTTTTTTAAATGTATTGTTGGGTTCAGTTTGGTAGTATTTTGTTGAGGATATCTGCATCTGTGCTCATCAAAGATACCATCCTGTAGTTCTTTTTTGTGGTATCTTTATCTGATTTTGGCATCAGATAATACTGGTTTTCAGAAATAATTTGGAAGTTTTCTTTCCTCTAATATTTTTTGGAAAAGTTTGAGATGAGTAGGAATGAACTTTTCTTCAAATGTTTGATAGAATTCCCCTGTGAAGCTGGTTCTGGACTTTTGTTTGGGAGTTTTTTTAATTACTGATTCAATTTCATTCCTGGTAGTCAATCTCAATTTGGTAGCTCACATTTTCTATTTCTTCCTGATTCTGTTTTGGTAGGTTATGTGTTTCTAGGAATTTACCCATTTCTTTTAGATTTGTGTGATTTGTTGGCATATAATTTGTCACAATATTCTCTTAAAATCATTTGTATTTCTGTGGTATTGGTTATTATGTCTCCTCTTTCATTTGTGATTTTGTTTGAGGCCTCTCTCTTTTTTGAGGATGCAGAGATTTATCAATTTTACTGATCTTTTCAAAGAACCAGCTTCTAGTTTCAGTGATCTATTGTCTTTTTGGTTTCTATATCATTTATTTCTGCTCTAATCTTTATTATTACCTTCCTTCTGGTTTGGGGTTTTGTTTGTTGTTCTTTCTCTACATCCTTTAAGTATAAGGTTAGGTTGTGTATTTGAGATTTTTCTTGTTTCTTGGGGTAGGCCTATATTGCTTTAAACTTCCTTTTTAGAGCTGCTTTTCCTGCATTCCAAAATTTTTGGAACATTGTATTTTCATTTTCATTTCTCTCTGTAATTTTTTATTTCTTCTTTGATTTCTTCATTGACTCATTCATTATTTAGTAGCATGTTACTTAGCCTCCATATATTTGTGCTTTTTCTAGATGTTTTTCTTATGGTTGATTTTTAGTTTCATAGTGGTCAGAAAAGATGCATGGTATGAGCTGGATATTTTTTAATTTGTTGAGACTTGTTTTGTGACTTAATATATGATCTCTTCTGGAGATTGTTCCATGTGTACTTCAGAAGAATGTGTATTCTGCTGTTTTCAGATGGAATTTCTGAATACATGTGTTATATCCCTCTGGTCTTGTGTGTCATTCAGAGCCACTGTTTCCTTGATTTTCTCTTTGGATAATCTGTCCATTGGTGTAAGTAGAGTATTAAAGTCTCCTACTCTTATTACATTACTATGAGTTGTTCCTTTAGGTTTGTCATTAACTGTTCTGTGTATGTGAGTGCTCCGATGTTTGGTGCATAAATAATACAATTGTTATACCTTCCTGTTGGACTGTCCCCTTAATAATTACATGCATGTCCTTCTTTGTCTCTTGTTACAGTCTTTGTTTTAAAGTCTATTTTGTCCCTTACAGGAATTGCTACCATAACTTTCTTTTGACATCCATTTGCATGATATATGATTCTCTATCCCCTCATTTTCAATGTGCATGTGTCTTTAGGTCTGAAGTGAGTCCCTTGTAGGTAGCATGCAAATGGGCCTTGTTTTTTATACATTCCATCATCCTGTGTCTTTTGATTGGAGCCTTCAGTCCATTTACACTCAAAGTAATTATTGATAGCTATGTATTTATTGCTATTTTGGTACTTTTTTGTGATTGGTTATGTAGTTCTTCTCTGATCCTTCTCTTGCTCTCTTTCAGTTTGTTGGCTTTCTTTAGTGATATACTTGGATTCCTTTCTCTTTCTTCTTTGCATATCTATGTTTGTTTTTTTATTTGTCATTACCATTAGGTCTATGTATAACATCTTCTGCATAAAGCAATCTATATTAAGTTGATGGTTGCTTAAGTTTGAACCAAGTCTTTTCTCCTTTTCCTCCCCCATGTTTTAGGTATATGATATCATATTTTACATTCTTTAATTTTTTAAATCTCTTTTTTACGGATAGACTTATTTTTACTACTTTTGTATTTCCTACCTTTCTTACTCTTACTTATGGCCTTTCCTTTTCACTCCAGAGATTGCCCTTTAACATTTCTTGTGGGGCTGGTTTAGTTATTACGAACTCCTTTAGTTTTTGTTTGTCTGAGAAAGTCTTTATCTCTCCTTCTATTCTAAATGATAGCCTTGGTGGATAGTGTATTCATGGCTGCAGATTTTTTTCCTTTTGATACTTTGAATGTATTATGCCATTTTCTTCTGGCCTACAAAGTTTCTGCTGAAAAATCCACTTATAGCCCTATAGGGTTTCCCTTGTATATAACTGTCTTCTCTTGATGCTCTTAAAATTCTCTTTTCAAAAAAAAAAAAAAAAATTCTCTTTTCATCACTACTTTTTCACATCTTAATTACTATGTGTCTTGGTGTGGACCTCCTTGGATTGATTTTATGGGGGCAAGTCTCTCAGCCTATTGGATCTGGATATCTTTTTCCTTCCCCAAGTTAGGGAAATTTTCAACAATTATTTCTTCAAATAAATGTTCTGCCCCCTCATCTCTTTCTTCTTCTCCTGGGATCCCTATAACACGAATATTGTTACAATTGATGGAGTCACTGAGTTCCCTAAGTCTGTTCTCATTTTGCATATTTTTTTCTCTCACCTGCTCAGCTTGATAACTTTCCATTACTCTGTCTTCCAGATCGTTAATTCATTCCTCTGTTTTTTTTTTTTTCTAGCCTGCAATTTATTCCATCTAGTGCACTTTTAATTTCATTGATTGTGCTCTTCATCTCTGAGTGATTCTTTGTATCTCTTTGTTAAGAGTCTCCCTGATGTTCACCACTCTTCTCAGGTACAGTGAGTATCTTTATGATCATTACTTTAAATTCTCTATCAGGGGATGCCTGGGTGGCTCGGTGGTTGGGTGTCTGCCTTTGGCCCAGGGCATGATCCTGGAGTCCCGGGATCAAGTCCCACATCGGGCTCCCTGCTTGGAGCCTGCTTCTCCCTCTGCCTGTGTCTCTGCGTCTCTCTCTCTCTCTCTCTCTCTCTCATGAATAAATAAATAAAATCTTTAAAAAAATAAAATAAGCTCTCTGTCAGGCATATTAGTTAAATCCATTTAGCTTTGGTGTCTTGCTGTGATTTTGTCCTCTTCTTTCATTTGGGACATATTCCTCTCTCTCATTTTGTCTAATGCTCTGTTTCTGTTTCTGTTTGTTAGGAAAGTCAGCTATATGTCTTCTGCTCCCGAAAGTAATGGCCTTATGAAGAAGAGGTCCTGTAGTGCCCTGCAGTGCAGTGTCCTCTTTACCAGAACCTGGTGCTTTAAAGGGTGTCTCCTGTGTGCATGCATCTTTCTGTTGTGTCCTGGCCACTATTTTCTTCAGTTCAGTTGTCTACAGAGGCTCTCTTTGCCTGTTTTGTCTACAGACGGTATGCACTTTTAACAAGGTGCACCTAGGGCTTGCAAGGCCCTTCACTGCCACCAAGACTGAGGCCCCACAAAACACACAGCTTAGGAGGTGAGTTAGAAGATACAATGTTGGCATCATCTCCTTGGGGAGGGGACTTGCAGTACTGGGACTGAGGCAGACTTGACTGGAAAGGGTGGATCCACCAAAGCACAAGGAGGTAGGGTTTGGTATAAGCAAGTTAGTGAGTAGTGAGTATGACCGCCAATGCTGGTTCCTGCAGGTGGCCTTGCAGTGCCTGCCAGCTTCTTTATTCCTCAAAAAGTCCCACAGTGATCCTTGCCCCTCTAGAACACACTTGGGAATGAGTAAATTACTCTCCTACTCATATGCCACAAGTTAAACTGCTGCTTCTGTGCTATATTTCCTCTGGCTGTTTGTCTTGATGTCTCTTTAAGGGCAGGGACTCAGCTTCCTATTGCCCTCTGGGCTCTCCCAGAACTGAGCCCTTTGATTTTTTTAATTCTGTGCTTCAAGTCCCACTGGTTTTAAGAACTCAGAAAATTGGCCCCTCTCACTTTGAAAGCCAAATGTTGTAGGGATTGCTCTTCCTCGAGCAGGCTTCCCAGGGTGATGGTTTGTTTCCCTCTTGTAGCTGCAAACCCCTTCCTCCCATCCGCCCAGCAGACAGCAGCAGTCGCAGACAGCAGCAGTTGTTTGGCTCCATACCACACCTCTGCCTCTCCTACCCTCTTCAGTGTGGCCTGTGCTCTATCAATAGTCATTAGGTTAGTCGTGGAGTTTGTTCTGCCAGTCTGGGGTGGGGGAGGGGGGGTGGACAAGGTGAGCTGAAGGTCCCCTTACACTGCCCTCTTTCCGCCTCCCCTCTGGTCCGACTTCCTTCAAGATTTTTTTATCTTTGACTTTTTGAAGTTAAGAGGTTTTTAGTGTAGTTTTTTTGTATGTTTTTTACTTTATTCTTTATTCTTTTAATGTTGATAATCTCTGAGCCTCTTGGATCTATGAACTCTGTGGTGTGACATTAATTTGGAGGAATTCTCAGTCATTGCTGCTTCAAGTATTGCTTTTGTTCCTTTCTCTCTTCTACTGCTATTCCTATTACATGTATCTTACACGTTTTATATTTATTCCATGATTTTTGGATAATCTGTCCTTTTTTTACTCCAGTCCCTTTTTTCTTTGCTTTTCCATTACGGAAATTTCTCTTGTCATAGTATCAAGCTCAGAGAGTCCGCTGTTTTACAGTCAACTAAGCCCATCAAAAATACTCATTTATGTTACAGTGGTTTTTATTTCCGACATTTCTTTTTGATTAAGTCTTAGAATGTCTGTCTCTCTGTTTATATATTATATTAACTGTCTGTTCCTGCATATTGTCTACTTTTTCCATTAAAGCCCTTAACGTATAATTTAAAAATATTCCGGTCTGAGAACTTTAGTATTCATGCTATATATTACTTGGTCAGTCTCTTCAAACCAGGGTTTTTGTCTTCTAGCATGCCTTATAGTTGAAAAATAGACATAAGGTACTAGATAAAAGGAACTGTGGTACATAGGTATTTCGTGATACCTTCAGTGATGTAGTGATAAGGCATAAAGGGAGAAGCATTTCATAACCTTATAATTAGGTCTCAGTCTTTTGGTGAGCCTGTGCCCGTGGAGTATAACCTCCAGTGTTTCTCAGGTTTTTTCTCCCTTTAGGTAAGACCGAATGGCTGGAAGGAGCTAGAGTTGTAGGTTTCCCTTAGCCCATGTGGAAAGCTGAACAGCTAGAGTCGGTATTTCCCCAGCATTCCTAAAAAGTGTGGTAAGGATATGGAGAACTTGGGATTCTCACATATTGTTAGTAGGAATGTAAAATGGTACAGATGCTTTGGAAAACAGCTTGGCAGTTCCTCAAAATGTTAAATATGGAGTTACCATATGACCCAGTAATTTCCATTCCCAGGTGTATGCCCAAGAGAATTGAAAACATATCCACAAGAAAACTTGTACACAAATGTTCATAAACACCATTATTCACAGAGACCAAAAGTAGAAACAGCCTAGGTCTATCAGCTGGTAAATGCAAAAGCAAAATGCAGTATAGCCATGCAATGGAATATTATTCATACATAGAAAAGAATGAAATGCTGACACATGCTACAGTTTGATGAAGCTGGAAGAATTTTATGCTAAATGAAAGAAGCCAGACACAAAAGGCCACATTGTGTATTCCACTTATATGAGATAATTCAGAATAGGAATAGCCATAGAGACGGAAAGGAGATTAGTGGATACCCAGGGCTAGGGGAAGGGGAGAATGAGGAGTAACTGCTATGGGTACCAAGTATCTTTTGGGGGTGATGAAAATGTTCTAAAGTCAAGTATGCTGTTGGTTGTATAGCCTTGTAAATATATAAAAGCCACTGAATTGTATTCTTTAAGGAGTGAGTTTTGTGGTATTTTGAAAAAAATAAAGCAACTTTAGGATGGCTTTTGATGTGAGTCAGGGATAGGGAGTGTAAGAGAGGAGAGTAAGTGGGAGGGTTTGGGTGACTTAGGTTTGAGTCGATTGGGAAAGTTTGACAGCGCTGATATGGCAGTTGGAGAAGGTCCTGAGAAAATGTAGCATGATTGCTGAGAACGTTGAGGAGCTAGTTGTGGATGGACAAATTTATAAGAGCACCCTTTACTTTGTGATTTCTTTTTTCCACAACACCATCTTGAGTTAAAACTCAGAATTGATCTACATCCGAGGTGTGGAAGGGGTAGCAAGGCAAAGAACTTGAGAGTGTTGACAAAAGAATATTTGAAATGTGGCCATGGAATCTAAGCTGGAAGAGAAGGGAAAACCAAGGGTCAGGGAATAGAGGTTTCTGTGGTTAGAGGTCATGAGTAGTAGAGGTAATTGAGAGAGCTGAAATGGTAGGGAATGGTGGTCAGAAATATTTGAATTTGAGGTTGGTTGGACAAACGGCATGATTTTTAAAAGAACTTGAAGTTTTACATAAGACTCTCAGTGTGGAAAATGAGGGGCAGAATCCGTCAGCTCTGGAGCTGTGTGGTGAAGAGTGAAGGTGGAGTGTCTCCAAGGAGAACTCCGGGACGTGGGCTGAACCTGTGAGAGTAAGGAAGGGGCGCTTGAAACGAGCCAACCCCAGAGGACCTCAGTACAAATCAGACTCCCAGCACCGTCCAGCGCATTTGGGATAAGGTAGTCTCACCATTGACGTCATCCCTATTGTCAGGAGGGCTACTAGGAAAATCTTACCTGAGGAACAGTTCTTAAACTCCACCTGTGTTGACCAAAGCAATATTCTTTCTTTTTTTAAGATTTTATTTATTCATTCACAAGAGACACAGAGAGAGAGGCAGAGACCCAGGCAGAGGGAGAAGCAGGCTCCGTGCAGGGAGCCCGATGCGGGACTCGATCCCAGGTGTCCGGGATCACGCCCTGAGCCAAGGGCAGATGCTCACCCACTGAGCCACCCGGGCGTCCCACAAAGCAATATTCTGAATGTGATTTAGCTCCCCATGTTTACTACAGGGAGAAAATGTGTTGATTGGCCGATAAATACCTAGTGTGCTTAATATAATTATTACAATTTTTATAATTGTCCTGAAAATATCTTAAACTGCACCATGTTTTATACTTTCTTTTTTTTTTTTTTTTTTTTTTTGTGAGTGGCTAGTGTTAGAGGGAATTTTTGGATTTTCAAAGCTACAGTCTAGACCCTCATTCGAAGTGTAAGCCCCAAGGTAATAGCGTTTTTTGAGACTTCAGGTAGAGGTCCTTCACTGGGAGGTCCCTTCTGCAAGGAAACATCTGCATGAAATGCTTACTTATGTAAACTGCAGATTTGTATATTGCTTTGTCTTTGTGCATATTTCTCCTCTCTCCCCTTCCAGCTCAGCATTCATTACATTTCTTAAGTGCTTCACATAGAATTCCAGAGTTCAGTGTGACCTCTGTACTGGGACATTATCAGACACAGATGCTACACTGAAAGGCTTTTTGGCAATCAGTGGCTTAGTAGCTGTGATTCAGTTTGAATCACCCCCTCACAGACCATATGAAAGCAGATTCTTGCAGGATCCCAGCCATGTTCTTGGGAATCATTTTCTTTTCCAATTTACTGGACTAGTTTAGAGGCCTTTGGGTTTCACTAGACTTTTTCCTCATTTCCTTCCTTTTGTTGATCTTGGCCCTTTAACCTTCCACCCACTTTATTACTCATTTCTTAGGGGCCTGACTACTCAATAACATTAGAGAAAATATATCTAAAGCCATATGGGTTGACGTAAAACAAACTTAAGGGGAAAAAAGCAAGAAATTTGTGTTCTCTCAACTTCCTTTGTTTATATGATCTGTTTATATGTTGCTAAGGTTGTGCTGTCCAGCTTCCTCCCAGTATCTCAGTGATGACTACAGATAACTGGGCAGCACCCTAAAAGGGGCATGTTGGCATTATGAATCCCAAGACACTTCATTCACCCCCTACCTTTGAGATGTGAGGGATGCAAGGAGCTTCAGATGCTGAATCTTAAAGTTCTTGAAAGGCCTTGTAGGTTTAGGGAGACTTTTAGAAAGAAGCCAGAGTCCTTCCTTACAAAGTTTGGGAGTAAATATCTGGCAGTTTGAATGTTTGCTCATGGTTTAGTTAGGCTGGATAGCATCTAATTGATTAGAGGTTTGTTTGTTTGTTGTTTTGTTTTGGTTAGATGAGTATCAGGGTAAGGTGAAGAGCCCCCTCAGAAGCCCCCATATCTTGAAGGGATTGAGAAGGGTTAGCAAGCATCTCTGCACGTGGAATAAACTTTTGATCAAGCCTAAAATTCCTGTCTACTTTCCACGCTCTACCCACCGCAATGGGTAAGAGACCTACAGAGATGCATTGTTTTCACATTAAGCTGTGTATGAAACTTAGTCTGCTAACCAACAAATTTAGAGGGGAAAACAAAATAAGTAAGAATTTGGAAGTAAATGACTCTACTACACATGTAGAATTTGGTGTCAGAGTCATGTGCACCTGCTTGGTGTCTCCTCTGTGGGATGAATCCTGGGCTGCTGTGCCTTCCCCTTCATTGCTGTTTCCTAGGTCTCCTTAGCAGCAGCCCCTGAAATAACTGCTGAGGTAGCTCCTGAGTGAATTCTCATAATTTGCTTCTCAATTCTCCCTGTTTGATTGAGGCCCTCTTTCTCTTGAGTGGTTTGCAGTTCCCCTGAAGTGGCTACTGTTTGGGGTCACTATTGAATGTTTTGTTTGAATATCACTTAAATGATGAATGGGAGGCTGCTGCTTTTAGCTCTATGGGGTGAAGCCCTTCGTGGTAAGCCTTGAAAGGGAAAAATCTTTCTCTGTAGTGATGTGCTAAATGAAATTACTCTCTTTGTCACTTTGTCCTTTTATCCTTTCAGTCTGATAACTTCAAGTTCTTGTGATTTATTTGGTTTCCTTCAATTAAGCTCAGTTGTTTCCTGCACCCAGGTGCATGCTATTTCCGTTGGTCATCATGGGGATGAAAAGCATATTTCTGACCTGGAAATGTGGTTTCTTTAACTCTGCACCACATCAGTATGCCTTCCAGCCTCCACTTCCTGTGCATTATTTCCTTTTGGAGGGCTCAGTTTGTTACCATTTAATCTAAGAATGATTCATCTGGGACAGAGACCCGATAATGCTATAATAACAATACCTTGCTTTAATAATACTCAAAGCACTTACGATCTTAGCCTTTCTCTGTTTATGTAGCTCTTTCAGCTTAATCCTCACAATAACCCTGTGGGTCAAGTCAGCAATTTTGACTGTGTTTAAGCTGGTGAGACTGTATCTCAAAGACATTGAAAACTTGTTCAGGGTTACAATGCTACTTAATGATTTTTACAGAAAATGAAGAATGCTTTTGAAGTTATTCTGAGTGAACAAAAAAGAATTTCCAACCTGGGTCCCATTTATAAAAATCTGACTGTTTTTAGTCTGGTCCATCAGTAAGACCAAAGTCAAGAACCAAGTAACCAGAATTTAAATCGATATGTCCAAGTCAAGAAAATAAATATTTAGGTCATTTTCAATTCTGCTGCTGAGGTAATAAATTTAAGGAAGACTGGCTCTTAAATTAATGGAACTTCAACTGGAAGTAATTAAGGCATTATCATTATTTTCTTATTCCCTCTTCCTTTTAGAGAGATGGAAACCTTGATGACTAGCTCCACCCTGCCACCCCTTTTTGCAGATGAAGATGGCTCCAAGGAGAGTAATGATCTGGCTGCAACTGGGTAAGCAGCTGCTTCGGGACACTGGGCCTGTCTGCCTAGGCTTCACAACACAGCCTCTGACAATGTGTGAGGTGCTAAAGAGACCTTTTTATACCATAAAAATAGAAAGTATGTTTGTTACGCTTTACAAAGAGAGCAAGAGCCATTGTAAGCTGCTTTGTGATCTGCATTCAGCTATCATTTGTGGTGCTCTGGTTCCTGTGAACTGGAGCAACAGTATGTGGACCTGGGAAGCATCGCCGGTTCCTCCCGGTTAGGAGAATTACATAGTCACAATTAAACACATACCTGCCACAGGGCTAGCTCTGAAAATCAAGTTCATTTTCTTTTTGAATTGCCACAGATACTGAAATAATTTTTTCCCCAAAGGTCAGATTTTTTTTTAGATCAGATTTGTTTAATATGGCTCTTTTATTCAAGATGCCTGGAGCTCTGACTAACTTCTGTTCCTTTTCTGCCTCCACCTCCTTTCTTTGGTATTTGTGGACAGATATGTAAAGTGATATAAAAAAGGGCTAAAAGCAATAGTCCCTCTTCCCTTGAAAATCTCTGTTCCACTTGAATTTTTATCTTTTGTATTTAGAAGTTATTTGCCATGGAAGAAATGTATTCACTAATAGATTGAAGTGCTAGCTAATCCCTATGATGAATTATTTTAATATTCTATAGAGCTCTTTAAATATAGACTACACTTTGTAATTCTTTTTCCTTCCTTCAGATTTATTTCTTTTCTCATTAATACCTGCCTTCCGACATTATTATTCAGATAAAACAGCTCTCCAAGACTTTTCTAAAAGCTGCCTAGGTGCTAAATCCAATTCATTCAAGAAAACCTTTCTGAGTGTTTCCTGTATGCCATACACTGTTCTAGATCCTGGGTACTAAGAAATGAATAAAACAGATAAAATACCAGCCTCGCAGAGTTTAAATTCTACTGGGGACATCAGGCAATAAGCAGGATAAATAAGTAAAATACATACTATGTTGTTAAGAACTGTGGATTAACAAATACAGCAGGGAAGAGGGATAGGAAGGCCTTGGGGTATAGTTTTAGATACGATGGCCTCAGAAAGGCTTTGAAAGTGACTTGAAAAACTGTGGAAGGAGCATGATGTCCTCCAACAGATGAATGGATAAAGAAGATGTGATACACACACACACACACACAATAGAATGTTACTCAGCCATCAGAAGAGACAAATACCCACCATTTGTTTCGACATGGATGGAACTGGAGGGTATGATGCTGAATGAAATAAGTCAATCAGATAAGAACAATCATCATAAGGTTTCACTCGTACGTGCAATATAAGAAACAGTGAAAGGGATTATAAGGGAAAGGAGGGGAACTGAGTGGGAAAAATGAGGGGGACAAACCACGAGAGACTCCTAACTCTGGGAAACAAACAAAAGGGTTGTGGAAGGGGAGGTGGGTGGGGGGATGGGGTAACTGGGTGATGGGCACTGAGGAGGACACTTGATGGGATGGATGAGCACTGGATGTTATACTGTATGTTGGCAAATTGAATTTAAATTTTTTAAATGTAAAAAAGAATAAATAAAAAATAAAAAAATAAATTTTTTTAAATGTAAAATAAATAAAAGTGGCTTGAATAAAGACCTGAAGGAAGTAAGGTAGCTAGTGTGTAGTTCTTTGGGGAAGATTATTTGAGGCAGAGGGAGGAGTGAATGTAAAAATTACCCTGAGTTCGGAGTGTTTCTACCTTTTAGAAATAGCCAGGAGGCCAGTGTGGCTGGAACAGAGTATACCACGGGAAAGGTAATAGAGAGCTACATCAGTACTTTTGAGTCAGAAAGTCTGAGTGAGGGCCAGAGGTTCTACATTTTAGTAAGTTCCCAGAAGATGTCAGTGCTGCTGGTGTGAGGCCCATAACAAGGGACTAGATTGTGTAGGATCTTAGAGATCAAAGTAAGCACTTTAACTCACACTCCAAGTGAAGTGGGAAAGTATTGGAGGATTTCAAGTAGAATGGTATGATCTAACTTTTTAATAGGATCCCCATGCCTGTTATATTGAGAATAAAGGGAACAGTGGCTGAAGCAAGGAGATGAGTTAAGCTCCTAAAATAATTCAAGCAAGAAATGATGACTTAAAGAATGTCACTAGTGACTTTGACAAGAGTATTTTTGGTAGAGTAGTAGGGGCGAAGCCTCAGTGAAGAGGGTTGCAAAGATCATGGGATGGGACTTGATGATAAATGTAAAATTCTACGTGTATTTTGAAGGTAAATCAAGTAAGATCTGCCTGAAAGACCAGATGAGTAGCCACATTTGGGCGAAAGCATCTAACACAAAACCTATTGTATAATAAAGTGTTGAGCATCTCGTAATTTGTTAAGTAATGTACTGAAAGTGAAAAAACAATAGTTGTATGGGTACAGAATGGTCATAAGGGTATCTGTTATTTTCCTGGTGATCATGAGGCTCACTGCTGCTGCCCAGCATCATGGGAGAGTGTCATACTGCAAATCGCTAAGCCCAGGAAAAGATCCAGATTCAAATATCCAAGTGTGGGGTCTACTGACTGTGTTTCACTTTTGCACCATTATAAAGTTGAAAAATCATAAATCATACCATCCTAACTTGGGGGGACTGTATGTATAAATAATTCTACAAAGGAAAGGAGACAAATGAAGTGGGATCAAGAGAGTGCTTTTTGTTTCATTTTGTTTTGTTTTAAGACGAGTAAAAATGCCACATTAGTAGGCCTAGTAGGCTGATCCAATAGACAGGGAAGAATTAGTAATGCTAGAGAAGACAGAGTCACTGAGAACCTGTTTTTGAGTGGGCTAGACACTGTGGGGTCCATGGCACAAGTGGAAGGGTGTGCCAATTCATAAGAACAAAAGGACCTTTTTTTCCCCTCCCGTCTTAATCCAACTTGCCATTTCCAAGGCATTTGACGCCTGTGACCACTCCCCTCTGGTTCCTGTTCATTTCAGTCAGGGTTCGTAGGATCAGTACATTTTCCCTAACCTCATTCTCCTATTTTACTGAAATAAGGAATGTACAAGAATTAGTAACTTAAAAATTGATAGCACTGTTGAAATAAGAATGACAGTGAGAGAACAAGTTGCCAAAGACATCCCAAATGATTGAAATATCTGGGAAACAAAGCTCCCGAGATCAAACTGGGTCTGTTATGTCACCTCTTTTCAGAGAACATGATTGGCATTGAGTTCATAGATCTCTTAGCCTTTTTCAGAGGACCTCAAAGACCTCAAAAATGTAGGAAACTCATGCTTAAAATCATCTATTATATTTTCTAGAAAGGGTCAGAAAAGTATAATTTCTTTGACTTCCAGTACAGTCTGCAGCGGCTTTCATTCATTTCTCAGCCCACTATAATCTGGTTTTTATTCCCATAATTCCACTAAAACTGTCCTCCCTAAAATTGCCAACAATCTTCAGGTCTTCAAATTTAGGAGATACTATTTAGCCTATCTTATTTGATATCTAGGTCGATCAAGCACTGAAACTATTTTTTTTTAATTCTAACTGTTCTGGAGACATTGTTTACGTTTACACAAATGAGGTGGGGAATTAAATCTGGCTTCTGCTTCTGCTGGCAGGGAAATTTGTCTTGAATCTTGGTAAACAGGAATTTTTGATGCTGTTGATAATTTAATGATGGCACATCTGCCTATTATTTTTAAGGTTAACCCACCCAGATGTTCCATATAGCAGTGGAGCCACATCATCCACCAACAATCCAGATTTTGTGGAGGATCTCTCCCAAGGTCAGTTGCTTCAGAATGAGGCTTCAAATACAACAGAAGGCACTGAACAGAGGCATGAAGATGAGGTAAGGTGAAACAGGTCTTCCTGTTACCAATCTCTGAAATGTCTAAATCAGCTGTCAGCAAGGGACTTTATCAAAGTGTTCATCCTCTGGCCTTGTTACATTCTGCAGAATTTTCTTCATAGAACTCTATTAATGGTTTCACATAAAACTATACTAATGGTTTTAATGACCTAGAGACAAGTAGACTCTATTTCCCTCCTATTTAATAAATTTACACCTACATCATACTAGATGTTCAACAAATACGTGTTGAATGAATGAAGATTTAAATAGGTAATTAATGACAAGGCCTTGTGCACTTGTTCAAGGCCACACATTGCACACCAAGCCCTGCAGCAGGGAATTATATGTACTGAAAAGACTCGCACCATTTACCCAAGCTGTTCACCCTCCCCTAGAGAGCATCTTTCCTAATTCACCCAAGGTCCATTGGGCCCTAGGCAGTCATGCCCTTTCTGAACTTTCAGTGTTCCTTGCAAATGATTGATTATATTGTCCTCGTTTTAAGGCACTCTTTTTTTTAGCCATAAAAGAGTAGCACCATTAATTTTGTCTTTTTTCTTATTTTAAAAGAACTGATTTTTTTCATGTTAGCATCCTTAAAGATTATAATGAATGCTTGAAGCTTCTTAAACATCTTAAAATCCTTAGTAGTTTTAATGTTACTAAGTTTACAAGACAAAAAAAGGGGGGGGCGGCTGATACCAAATAGTCTAATTGCTCAATGGTGAATTATTGCACCATTTTATATATATTTTGAGGAGTACAGTACTGTAATTAATATTTAGATGTTTTTGTCTCATTTTGCTTATCTTTCTCGTCCCTGAAATAAGAATTCTTGTATCCATAAAACTATTAACTGATAGGTTGTATTTGTAAAATCATGAAACAGAAGTGTGGTGCAGTTTGCATCTCATTAAAAGGGACAGAGAGAAAGGGTTGTGGTAAAACATCAGTAGTACCTCAGGCCTTTCTTTAAACTTTTTTGAGGTGATTTCATCTTTTGATTTAACTAATAACATATAAAGATCTCTGATTTTATAAAATAAACATCTTAAGGAGCAAGCCATCAAGCCAAATAAGTAAGTATTCATTTTAAATATATTATACTTGATGAAATTTTTCTAAGACTTAGATATTCATTTAAAAATCTGTATGCTAAAAAAAAAATCTATATGCTATCTGCTGTGAGAAGTGAACTGGTGTTTGAATGGTATCAGTGAAAAACATCCTTCATGAATGATTTTTAATCCCTGTACTACAACTAATCTCTTTGTTTGCTCAGTGCGTATGTCATCTTATTCTGATCTACTATGACAGATTCTGCTTCTCTGGCACAGTGCTATGTATGCACTGCATTTCTCATTTAGAATATCTCCTGTCAGGAGTCAGGACTTGTTAAGTGCATATGAAGGCCAAAGCTTAAGTGATCATGGTACCCCTTATTCTCCTCAATTAGGATTAGCCCCTTAATGTAACAGTTTGTAGTGTGGTACATAAAAGGGTGTACGGGTGAACTATCTGGAATTCCTTCTTGAAGACTGCATGGCAGTCATTTATACCTATGACAGATTTGGAGAACTTTGAAAATCCAGTCCCTCAATAGTAGGAAAATGCAACTCGTATCCTGTTTAGTTCGTTTGTTTTATTGTTGTTATTTGGCCATTATTTATATTTGGTGTTTGGTTTTTTGTTTTGTCTTGTAGCAAAGAAGTAAGCGAGGAGGTTGGTCCAAAGGAAGAAAGAGGAAGAAACCTCTTCGAGACAGCAACGCACCCAAATCCCCCCTTACAGGATATGTTCGGTTCATGAACGAGCGTCGAGAACAACTTCGAGCAAAGAGACCAGAAGTCCCATTTCCAGAAATCACAAGGATGTTAGGCAATGAATGGAGTAAACTGCCTCCTGAGGAAAAACAGGTAATTGTTCCTATTCCTGATCTTTGCTTGGTTTTGATTTTACCTCAAAGACAGCTTCTATCAGAAAAGCAAAGAGGATGAATGATTGGTTCTTCAGTTTTGTCATGGGGCCCAGGAGAACAGAATAGCAGAATTCACCATACTTCTTTTCTCTAGCACGTTGGTTTTTATGCTGTTTCAAGATCTGCTGCAGGGGCACAAACAGGAGGGACTCTAGGCGCCACCCCCACCCCCCCAACCAAAAAGCAGCTCTGCTTTTATTTGATTTATGTGCTCATATAAGAATTTTGTAAAAACTGATTCAATATTACAAAATTGAAAAATATGTCAACATAATTTATTCCACCAAATTAAATTAAAAGTCATGAATTGAATGAGAAAAGGTCATTTGATAAAATTCTCCTGTTCACGTAAGATTTTTATTTAAATTTTTTTAACTAGAGTTCTGGCAAATCTAACCTATGAAAAATAAAGCAAGAACTATCTGAATTCTTTCTTTTCAAAGACAGAAACTAAAACTATTGTCAAACTGAAACAAATCCATTTGTTACAGTTGAGAGGAATTAAGGACAAGATAGCCACAAATTGGTTGAAATGCCACAAAAGCCAAGCGATTGTAATGATTGTGAGAGTGGCTTAAGGTTAAAAGTTCCCAGAATTTGCAGCATCTACAAGATAGCTATATCTCATTTATGTCTCCGACTCTTTAAAAAGAATTCCCAACAGACTAAAACCAAATTGAAAAATACTCTCGGGAATTAACTGAATTCAGAAAATTTCAAGGAGATTATATTAAGTTGCAACTTGAAGCTCTTTGTGGTGGCAAGTAGAAAGCAGTGCGTATAGTTCCATTATTTCCGCTCTAATGTATAAAGGGATCCTGAGCTGTACATACTCTTTTCTTTTTAATTTCTTAATTTCAAAATTAGTACATGCTCATTGTTTAAAATTTTTTTAGATAATGCAGAAGTGCGTAAAGAAAAAAAGGAAAAGTAACAGCAGTCCTCTCCAGAGTTAACTAACCACTGTTAGGTAGGTAGGGCAAGGGTTTTTGTTTTTGCTTTTAACTTTTTATTTTGAAAATTTTTCAATGTACAAAAAGTTATAAACAGAATAGTAAAAAGAACACCCAAATATCCTTTGCCTTTACCCATATTCACCTATAATTAACGCATTTTACCCTACTTCTCCCATTCATATATGCTCTCACACTCTCCTGGGCAAGCTGCACATGCAGATGCATACACTCATGCTCACACGCATGCACTCTCTCTCTCTCTCACCCACTGACGCACACATGCATGTATGCTCATGCTCTCTCTCACTGGCGTATGCACTCATGCTCACACATGCTCTCTCACTGACACACATACGTACATACTCATACTCATGTGCTTGCTCTCTCACACACACACTTTTTTTGGAAATCATTTGAGGGTAAATTATATACTTCATGGTCCTTTACCCCTAATTTTTTTAGTGTATATTTCCTAAAAATAGGCATATTCTCTTACACAACTATAGTTTCATCATCAACTTAATGATTTTATTTTAACACAGTAGTAATTAGTAGTCAGATCTCTGGATTCCTTTAATCTGGAATATTTCCACAGCCTTTCTTTGTCTCTTATGACATCAGTATTTTTTAAGAATGCAGTCCCTCTCTCTTCATCCACCTCCTTTTTGTTTCCTTCTAACCAAACATTCCTCATTTTGTACTTGTCTAATGTTTCCTTGTAATTAGATTGAGATATGCATTCTTAGAATACTGCATATATAGTCTTGTGTCCTTCTCCAGATATCACATGTGCAGATGCACAATGTCCTTTTATTCCTCTTTGGTAATGTTAATTTTGCTAACTTGATAAGGTTTTTTTTTAATTCTCCCTTATAATTAATAAGCAATCTGTGGAGAAACATCTTAAGAACATGCAAGTATGTTCCATATCAGATTTCCCCCTAGATGGAGCATCCTAATGGATGACTTTTGCTTGATCTAATTTTTACCATGAGGGTTGCAAAATGGTAATGTTCCAACTCCGGCCCTTCCAGCCCTCCCTCCATATTTACCAGTTGGTGCTTGGCCTTCTAATCTAAGTACTCTTTTCCTCCGAGGCCTCCCCGCCCCCCTCCATTTATGTATTTGTTACTTATTTATTGCGGGTATGAACATACTAGTTTCTTTTTTCCCAATGGTTTATGATTTTATTACTCTATTTTAGTATTTGGGTACTTAAATTGTCCCAGATTTGGCCAGTTGGGTGTCCCTTATGTCTGGCTCTTGAGAAAGACAAGGTTTTTAACATAGTATCTGGTTCTAGTTTGTGTCCATTTAAAAGCACTATTTTTATACTGTATTTCTTAAACGAGTTGAATGAAAAGGACAAGGCACTAAGCAAAATTATCCTGGTAGATCAATGACTTTGTTTAAATAATTAATAACAAAGTGTGTAGATATAGGCTCTCTCATAGTAGTGCATTTTAGGTCCATAGGATGAGGTCATTCCTTTTTATGTTCTTTATGCCTCTCGACTTTAGTGCTCTACTCTTCTGGCTCTTAAAAGGCCAATTGATGTATGAGATCATTCTCTTACAGTGGGTTAGGGATAGAGAAACAAAGTAATATTCCATCCTTTCTCCTGTGAAGACTGTGTGCCTATATGGTCTTCAGTCCTCTTGAGGACTCTAGTGGCCACGTGCAGATTAGAGGAATAACTGTAATACCTTCTTGTGAATATTTTATGAGAATGATCTCAATAGAACTTGTCTTCATTAAGTTAGAAAAGGCAGTAAGTAGTCTAAAGAATCACAACCACCTATTTTCTTTACAAATGAGAGGTTGTATTTTATTCTATCCGTATGATTTCTTAATTCTCCCTTAAAGCTTCCCTTACAAACTTTCTTCCCACGTTCTAATTGTCCTCTATTTTCTTCAAGGAATTCACTGCTATTTTACCGAAACAAGTTCTGTTTCTGGAAAATAATTGCACATTTCTTTCCTAGCGCTACCTTGATGAAGCTGACCGAGATAAGGAGCGTTACATGAAGGAACTGGAGCAGTATCAGAAAACTGAAGCCTACAAGGTCTTCAGCAGGAAAACCCAGGACCGTCAGAAAGGAAAATCTCATAGGCAAGGTACCAGAACCAGAACAACACATTTTTGTAGTTTGTTGTGCATGATAGAGTGTCACAAAGCCTACTGTTAGAGAGATAAATATAAAAGATAAGTTTCCATCATTTCTCTATTATGCTACATTCACTTACAAACAACACCTTGAAAGTTTATTAAAATCACATTGCGCTCATTTTAATATTTCAGTTGGGTTTCCATATCCAGTATCAGTAATTTGACTTGTGTTCCAAGACCCTTTTTAGTTGCCTGTGCTTTTTTTTTCTTCTAATTCTCAGTTTAGGCGTTTCTCTGCCTCTAAACAAGTCTGTCTACTCAACTACATACCTGCCTTTCTCAAACACCTTCATGCACCATTTCTACCAGCCCACAGTGAACATCCTTCTCTTCCATCCATCCATTCCATTTTGAGTATTCCTGTACTCAAACAGTACATAGTGAGCACCTCCTGGAACACATCAAGTTTTCACCCAGGCATTAAGGATGACCCAGTGAGCAAGAGAGACAGGACCTCAGTCTTTGTGGATCTTTGGTCCTCTGTTAAAATTGTTCATCACACCCTTCAAGTATTGCTTCAAGTTCCCTTTCTTTAGGGGACATTGACAAAGCAGCTCCACCCACAGCTAGACTGCCGTGCCTTAGCCATTGCATCTCCACAGTCGGGCATCTCGCCTGCTAAACTATAATATTGTGCGAACAGCCAGTGGCGTGCATCTCCTGTCTGCTCTCCCACTCTTCTCTCTTCAAAAGTAGGATCTACATCTGCTATTTCTCTTGTGTCAGACTAACTGTAGTGTAGCACAGTTGATTTGCTTGGGTTTTGTTATTGTTTTGTTCTTCAAATTAATGTTCTCTTATTCCTTCAT